>NW_024748109.1:10412546-10505633 GCF_018991925.1 Homarus americanus
TGTTGTGCTTCGTTTCGGTGCAGTATTGCTTCACTAGCTCTCATCATCATCATCACCACTAGCTCCCTCACCATCATCATCACCTAGCTCCCTCATCATCATCATCATCACCACTAGCTCCCTCACCATCATCATCATATGCTCCCTCTCCTCACCACTAACTCCCATCATCATCATCTATCTCCCCTACATCATCATCTCAACTACCTACATCATCATCATCAACAGCTCCCCTCTCACCTATCACCACTAGCTCCCTCATCATCATCATCACTAGCTCCCTCATCATCATCATCACCACTAGCTCCCTCATCATCATCATCATCAATACCTCCCCTCATCATCATCAATAGCTCCCCACCATCCTCACTACCACTCACCATCATCATCATCACTGCTCCCCATCATCATCATCACCACCACTAGCTCACCATCATCATCATCACTAACTCCTCACCATCATCATCATCACTAGCTCCTCATCATCATCATCATCACCTAGCTCCTCATCATCATCATCATCCTGTCCCTCACCATCATCATCATCTAGCCCCCACCATCATCATCATCACTATCTCCCTCATCATCATCATCACTAGCTCCATCACCATCATCATCACCACTAGCTCCATCACCCATCTCATCATCACCACTAGCTCTCCCATCATCATCACCACTAGCTCCCCTCACCATCCTCATCATCCAATAGCCCTCACCATCCTCATCATCAACTAACTCCCTCCATCATCATCATCATACCTCCCCTCACCATCATCATCACCAACTCATTCACCATCACCATCTGTCTCCTCACCATCTCATCAGCCTAGCCCCTCACCATCATCATCACCACTAGCTCCACCACCATCATCAACCAGCTCCCTCACCATCACCATCACCACTAGCTCCCATCACATCATCATCATCAATCAACTCCTCACCATCATCATCACCCCTAGCTCCCTCATCATCATCATCATCACCACTAGCTCCCTCACCATCATCATCATCCATAGCTCCCTCACCATCACCATCACCACTAGCTCCTCACCATCATCATCATCATCAATAGCCCTCATCATCACCATCACCACTAGCTCCTCACCATCATCATCATCAATAGCTCCCTCACCATCACCATCACCACTAGCTCCTTACCATCATCATCATCATCAGCTCCTCACCATCATCATCAATAGCTCCCCATCATCACCATCACCAATCATCATCATCACTAGCTCCCCTCACCATCATCATCACCCCAGCTCATCATCATCATCACCACTAGCCCCTCACCATCATCATCATCCATAGCCCTCACCATCACCATCACCACTAGCCCTCACCATCATCATCATCAGCTCCCTCATCATCACCATCACCACTAGCTCCCTCACCATCATCATCATCAATAGCCCCTCACCATCACCATCATCACTAGCTCCCTCATCATCACCACTAGCTCACCATCATCATCATCATCTAGCCCTCACCATCACCATCACCACTAGCCCTCACCATCATCATCATCACTAGCTCCCCACCATCATCATTATCACTAGCTCCATCATCATCATCATCATCATCATCATCATCATCACTAGCTCCCCATCATCATCATCACCACTAGCTCCATCACCATCATCATCATCACCACTAGCTCTCTCACCATCATCATCATCACTAGCTCCCTCACCATCATCATCACCCAGCTCCCTCACCATCATCATCACTAGCTCCCTCACCATCATCATCACCACTAGTCACCATCCTCATCATCATAGCCCCTCACCATCATCATCATCATACCTCCTCACCATCATCATCACCACTAGCTCCCTCACCATCACCATCACAACTAGCTCCCTCACCATCATCATCATCACAGCTAGCTCCCTCACCATCATCATCATCAATAGCTCCTTCACCAGCATCATCACCACAAGCTACCTCACCATCATCAACAACATCATCATCATCATCATCATCAGCATCATCATCATCACTAGTCTCCCTCATCCTCATCATCATCCTCATCATCATCATCACCACTAACTCCCTTACCATCATCCTCATCATCATCATCATCATCTTCATCATCACCACTAGCTCCCTCATCATCATCATCATCATCACTAACTCCCTTACCATCATCATCATCATCATCATCATCATCATCATCAACGTCATCATCATCATCACCACCAATAGCTCCCTCCCCATCACCATCATCATCATCACCACTTGGTCCCTCACCATCATCATCATCATCATCATTATCATCACTACTATCGCCCTAATCACCATCATCATTACCACCACTACCTTCATCATCATCATCATCATCACTACCTCCCTCAACTATCAGAATCATCACTAACACCACCTTCACCATCACCACCTCCCCACCATCATCCTCACGAACACCACCACGTCCCTTATCATCATCATCATCATCATCATCACCTTCATTATCACTTCTCTCACCCCCACCATATAAACACCAGTATGCATCTTGATCAATGATAAATACACAGGCAGACTCTTCCTCCCAAAAGTACCTCATGACAAATAGAATATCATTATCATAATTTCCTCATTAATATGATTATCATTAATAAGTACTTAACTTCCACGACATTTCTTTAAACCTTAAGTATTTTCCTTCTTTTTCTTTCTCTGCTTCCTTCTCCTCCCTTTGCTTCTTCTTTTTCCTCTCCTTCTACTTTTACGATGACATGAAAAATATATGAAAATACTGGTAAATTTATTCTTCTTTTTTTCCCGGGGACGAGTTATCTGTTAATACTGAAAGATGTGACCTAAACCATTTTTTTTCTTCTTTTTATTTCCTTGTTTTGTTCCGGTGATAGGCCTTGGCTCGCAGCTTTGACCCATTGACTTCTTTAGTTATTTTTCACGACTTCACTGCGTGTTGCTAACTGTATAAGCCTGATTAAGTGACTTTACTCTCAGGTGAACTGAAAGGGGAGGAGGGGCTATTTGAAGGTTCTGCGAGTGTTTGGTATAAGGAACCCGAGTATATTATTTTAATTTTTTTAATCTCTGTTAGTTAATTTACGGAAAAAAATATTTGAAAATAAAAACAGTCTGGTTAGGAAGGACATTAATTGGTACAACTAACAGTTGGTAATATTATACCTTCCTCTCATCACCACACCAAAATCTTCACCACTTCATCATAACAGCACCAGCATTATCATAACAACACCATAACTCTCATCACAACATCATTATCACCACACAACCTTTACACACGGCCATGTCTCACCCCCCCCCCCTCCCTCTATGACTGCTCCATCACCCTCAGTCCTCCATCCCACCATGTTAACTTCCCATCACCTACCTGTTCCTCTCTTCGTCTGCCTCCTCCCACCACTACCACGATCCACACCTCATTAACCCGCTCATACGTTTCCTCCACGATACCAGACTGGCGGCAGTAGTCTCTCCTCTGCACTGGGAAGGACGCCTTTATCACAATATCAACAAACGTGGAGTACTCTATGCATTTCATCTTTCACAAGTAAATGTACATCTTTAATTTTATATAGATTAAAATCTTTTTAATTATCATAGCAATAAAGGCAGACCAACAGAGTGTTAATGAGTAGTCACATTTTGTGTTCTAACTTCATGTCTTTACTAGCAAATGAGTATATTTTCAACATTTATAATAGAAAAGCTGAAATACAGTATAAGGAAATATACAATAAGAAACATTCACAAGAGGTCTGTTAGAGATATTTTGTTCTTTTTGGTGGCTTTGGTGACAGTGTTCCATTCATTGTGGCAACGTGATACCAGTATGCCTATTGTCATGGTAATACTGAACCTGTTATTATGGTGTGCTATTTCTCCTTATGTGAATAAGTCCGCTGTTTTAATGTCAGCACTGCTTCTCGCCATACAGTATACTCTTTTAAAAGACACATACAACTAACCCTTCCCGCCCTACAAGACACACTCCTAACCCTCCCATCTCTACAAGACAAACTCCTAACCTTCCCCTCGCTACAAGACAAACTCCTAACCTTCCCCTCGCTACAAGACACACTCCTAACCTTGCCCTCCCTACAACACACACTCCAAACTTTTCCTTCCCTATAAGATACAATACCTAACCTTCTCCTCCCTACAAGAAAGACACCTAGCCCTCCTCTCCTTACAAGACACACACACACACCTAAACCTCTCCTCCCTACAAGAAACACACCTAACCTTCCCCTCCCTACAAGACACACACCTATCCCTCCCCTCCCTACCAAACACACTCCTAACACGCCACTCCCTACAAGAAACACACATAACTAGTCCCCTCCCTACAAGACACACTCCTGACCCTTCCCTCCCTACAAGACACACACCTAACCCTCTCCTCACTACCAGACACACTCCTAACACTCTCCACACATAACTAGTCCCTCCCTACAAGACCTCCAGACCCTTCTCCCTATACACTTCTCTCCTCCCTCAAGACACACACCCTAACCCTTCCTCCATACAAGACACACCCAACCGTTTCTCTCTACAAACATTCTAACCTTTCCCTCCATGACACACACCTAATCCTTCCTCTACAAGACACACACCTAACCTTCCTCCCATACCAAAGCCACACACCTAACCCTTCCCTCCCTACAGACAAACACCTAATCTTCCCTCCATACAAGACACACACACCCTATCCTTCCCTCCCTCACACCTAATCTTTCCTCCATACAAACACACTCCCTTCCCTCCTACAAGACACACACCCCTTCCTCCCTACAAGACTCAACACTTCCCTCCCCTACAAACACATTCCTCCATATAAACCTTACCTTCCTCCTCCTGCACCTCTACAAGACACACACCTAACCTTCCCCTCCTACAGACACATCAACTTTCCTCTCTACAAGACACTCCTAACCTTTCCCTCCCAGCCTGAGACCTAACCCTTCCTCCTACAAGACACACCTAACCCTTCCTCCTTCAGAACACACACCTAACCCTTCTCCTACAAGAACCACACCTAACTCCTTCCTCCCTACAGACACACACCTAACCCCTTCCTCCTACACCCAACCGTTCTCTCTACAAGACACACTCCTAACCTTTCCTCATTTTCCTTCCTCCCTACACCCTATCTTTCCTCCCATAGACACACACCTAACCTTCCTCCTTACAGACACACACCTAATCCTTCCCTCCCTACAAGACACACACCCTTCGTTCCTCTCTACAAGACACACCTAACCTTTCCTCCCTACAACCACACCTAACCCTTCCTCCCTACAGACACACACCCTAATCTCCCTCCCTAAGACACACCCAACCTTTTCCCTCCCTACAAGACACACTCCTAACCTTTCCCCTCAGCCTAGCCACACCTAACCCTTCCCTCTAAGACCTCCTTTCCCTCCATAAGACACACCTCACCTTCCCTCCAAGACACACAAATCTTCCTCACAAGACAAACACCTAATCTTTTCCTCCATACAAGACACACACCTAACCTTTCCTCCCCTGACAAACACCTAACCCTTCCTCCATACAAAACTTTTTTCCTTCCTCCAAAACACACATTCTTTCCTTAAAACACACCACTTCCTTCCCTCCCTACACTTTTTCCTTCTAAAACAAACACCTAATCTTTCCTCACATAAACACACACCTAATCCTTCCTCCATACAAGACACACACCTAATCCCTTCCCTCCCTACAGACAAACACCCTATCTTTCCTCCCTACAAGACAAACACCTAATCTTTTCCCTCCATACAAGACACACTAATCCTTCCCTCCCATGAACACACCTAACCCCTTCCTCCCTACAAGACACACCCTAATCCTTCCTCTACCATACAAACACCTAATCTTTCCTCCATACAAGACACACACCCCGTCCTTCCCTCCCACTTCAGACACACACCTAATCCTTCCTCCCCACTAAGACAAACACCTAATCTTTCCTCCCTACAAGACAAACACCCCTGTCTTTCCCTCCCACCCACAAAACACACATACATTTCCTCCACATACAAACACCTAACCCTTCTCCCCTAAACCCCTCATACACTTCTCTTCCCTCCCCAAACACCTAATCTTTCCTTACAAAACCTAATCCTTCCTCCCTTACAAGACACACCTAACCTTCCCTCCCTACAAAGACACCTATCTTTCCTCCCTACAAGACACACACCCCTGTCTTCCTCACTTACAACACTTTTTCTTCCTCCACACAAGACACACACCCTACACCTACAGACACACTGTCCTTCCCTAAGACAAACACCTAATCTTCCTCCACTTCTAAGACACACACCTATCCTTCCTCCATACAAGACACACCCTAATCTTTCTCCTACAAGACACACACTGTCTTTCCTCCATACAAGACACACTAATCCTTCCCTCCATAAGACACCACACCCTTCCCTCCTAAACCACCTATCCTTCCCTCCCTACAAACACCTTTCACCTCCTTACAGACACACCTAACCCTTCTCCCTACAGACACACCTAACCTTCCCTCCCCATTAAACACACACCCTATTTTCCCTCCTCCCTACAAACACACCTAACCCCTTCCCTTCTAAGACACACATAATCCCTCCCTCAAAACCGCTTTTCTTCCCTACACAAGACAAACACCCTGTCTTTCCCTCCCCTACAAACACACACACCTAATCCTTCCCTCCCTTACAAAACACACACCTAACCCTTCCCTCCCTACAAGACACACCCAATCCTTCCCTCCTACAAAGACAAACACCTAATCTTTCCTCCATAAAACACACACCTAATCCCTTCCTCCCCATACAAACACACACCTAATCCTTCCCTCCCTACAAAACAAACACCTAATCTTTCCCTCCCTACAAAGACAACACCTAATCTTTCCCTCCACATACAAAACACACACACCTAATCCTTCCCTCCCACCAAAACACACACCCTAACCCTTCCTCTCCTACAAGACACACACCTAATCTTTCCCCTCCCCAAGACAAACACCTAATCCTTCCCTCCACTCTACAAGACACACACCTAACCCTTCCCTCCCTACCAAGACACACACCCTAATCCTTTCTCTCCTACAAGACAAACACCTAATCTTTTCCATACCAAGAACACACCCCCTAATCCTTCCCTCCCCCACCAAAACACACCTATCCTTCCCCTACAAAGACAAACACCTAATCTTCTCCCTACAAAGACAAACACCTAATCTTTCCCTCCCCCATACAGACACACACCTAATCCTTCCCTCCACCACCAAGACACACACCTAACCCTTCCCTCCCTACAAAACACACCTGTCTTTCCCTCCCATACAAAACAAACACCTAATCTCTTTCCCTCCCTACAAAACAAACACCTATCTTTCCCTCCCTTACAAACACACACCTAATCCTTCCTCCCTACAAAGACACACACCCTTCCCTCCCACAAAACAAACACCCTATCTTTCCCCTCCCATACAAAACACACCTAATCCTTCCTCCCCTACAGACACACACCCTAATCTTTCCCTCCACCCACACACACACCTAATCTTTCCTCCCCCTAACCACACACACCTAACCCTTCCCTCCCTACAAGACACACCTAACCCTTCCCTCCATACCAAGACACACCCTAACCCTTCCTCCACCTAGACACACACCTAATCCTTCCCTCCCTACAGACACACACCTAACCTTCCTCCACCTGAGAACACACCTAACCCTTCCCTCCCTACAAGACACACACCTAATCTTTCCCTCCATACAAGACACACACCTAACCCTTCCCTCCCTACAAGACACACACCCTTCTTCCCTCCCTACAAGACACACACCTAACCCTTCCCTCCCTACAAAACACACACACCCAACCATTTCTCTCTACAAAACACACCCCTAACCTTTCCCTCCCTACAAAACACACACCTAACCCTTCCTCCCTACAAAACACACACCCAACCATTTCCTCTCTACAAAACACACACCCATGCATTCCTCTCTCCCAAGACCACACTCTAACCTTTCTCTCCCACCCACCAAAGACACACTAACCCCTCCCTCCCTACAAGACACACACCCAACCATTCCTCTCTACAAGACACACACCTAACCCTTCCCTCCCTACAAGACACACTCTAACCTTTCCTCATACAGCACACACCTAACCCTTCCCTCCATACAAGACACACCTAACCCTTCCTCCTAGACACACACAACCTTTCCCCTCATTGCAAAACCACACCTAATCCTTCCCCTCCCTGAACACACACCTAACCCTTCCTCCATACAAAACACACACCTAACCCTCTCCTCACTACAGAACACCTCCCTGCCTCCTCTCCTACAAACACACTGCTTTAGTCCCCTCCTACAAAACACACTCCTGACCCTTCCCTCCCTACACACACCTAACCCTCTCTCCTACACTCCTAACCTCCTCTCCCTACAAGCTTAGTCCCCTCCCTACAAACACACTCCTGACCCTTCCCTCCCTACAGACACACTAACCTCTTCTCCCTCAAAGACACACACCTAACCCTTCCCTCTCTACAAGACCTCTAACCTTTCCTCCATACACACACCTAATCCTTCCCTCTACAGAAGACACACCTAATCTTTCCTCACCTGAACACACACCTAACCTTCCCTCTCTACAAGACACACTCTAACCTTTCCTCCATACAAACACACACCTAACCCTTCCTCCTACAAAACACACACACCCACCATTTCCTCTCTATAAGACACACACCCAACGTTCCCTCTCTACAGACACACTCCCCACCTTTCTCTCCACTACAAAGACACACACCTAACCCTTCTCTCCCTACAAAAGACACACTCTAACCTTTCTCTCCCCTGAGACACACTCCTCTTTCTCTCCATACAAAACACACTAACCTTCCCCTCCCATACAAGACACACACCTAACCCTTCCACTCCACTTACACACACCTAACCCTTCCTCCTACAAGACACACACCTAACCCTTCCTCCTACAGACCACACCCTAATCTTTCCTCCTTACAAGACACCACCTAACCCTTCCTCACTACAAGACACACTCCCTAACCTTCCTCCTACAAAGACACACCTAATCCTTCCCTCCTCCACAAGACACTTCCAACCGTTCCCTCTCTTCCACAAGACACTCCTAACCTTTCTCTCCATAAAGACCACACCTAACCCTTCTCTCCTACAAGACACACTCCTAACCTTTCTCTCACACACACTCCTAACCTTTCTCTCCATACCAAGACACACACCTAACCCTTCCCTCCCACCAAGACACACACCCTAACCTTCCCTCCCTTCTAAGACACACCACTTCCTTCCCCTACAAGACACACAACTTCCTCCTACAAGACCACACACCTAATCTTTCCTCCTACAAGACACACACCTAACCCTTCCCTCACTACAAGACACACCCTAACCTTTCCTCCTACAAGACACACACCTAATCTTTTCCTCCCCCTTAAACACACACCTAACCCCTTCCCTCCTACAACACACACACCTAATCTTTCCCCTCCACATCAAAACACCACACACCTAACCCTTCCCCTCCCCTAGAGACACACACCTAACCCTTCCTCCCTACAAGACCACACCTAACCCTTCCTCCCTACAAGACACACACCCAACCGTTCCTCTCTACAGACACACTCCTAACCGTTCCTCCCATACAAGACACACACCTAACCCTCCTGAGCACACACCCAACCGTTTCTCTCTACAAGACACACACCCAACCGTTCTCTCTACAGACCTCCCTTTCTCTCCTTTAGAACACACACACCTAACCCTTCCCTCCCTAAGCCACCTAACCCTTCCCTCCATACAACACACACACCAAACCTTCCTCCTGTACACACACCTAATCTCCTCCTTTTTCCTTCCCTCCTACAAGACACACCCTAATCTTTCCCTCCCCTACAAGACACACACCTAACCCTTCCCTCCCCTACAAACACACACCTAATCTTCCCCTCCATATAAGACACACACCTAACCCTTCCTCTACAAGACACACCTAACCCTTCCCTCCCTACAAGACTTTTCTAACCCTTCCCTCCCTACAAGACCACCCAACCGTTCCTCTCTACAGAACACACTCCTAACCTTTTCCTCCCTTGAACACACACCTAACCCCTCCCTACAAAACACACATAACCATTTCCTCTCTACAAAGACACAACCAAACCGTTCCCTCTCTACAAACCTCCTAACCTTCTCTCCATACAAGACACACTAACCCTTCTCTCCTACGAACACACCCAACCGTTTCCTCTTTAAGCCTAAACCCCAACCTTTCCTCTCCTACAGACACACTCCTAACCTTTCTCTCCTTAGACACACCTAACCTTCCTCCCTACAGACACAACCGTTTCCTCTCTGATACACTCTAACCTTTCCTCCTTCACAAAGACACACACCTAACCTTCCCCTCTACAAGACACACCCAACCGTTTCCTCTCTACTAAACACACCCAACCATTCCCTCTCTCAGAACTCTAACCTTTCTCTCATACAAGACACACTAACCCTTCCCTCCCTTACAAGACACACACCTAACCTTCTCTCCCCTAAGACACACCTAACCTTTCCTCATTAGAACCTAATCCTTCCCTCGTACAAGACACACTAACCCTTCCTCCCCTAACACACCTAACCCCTCCTCTCACTGCCAGACACACTCCCAACCTCCTCTCCCTACAAAAACACATAACTAGTCCTCTACAAAACACCTCCTGACCCTTCCCTCCCTACAAGACACACCTAACCCTCTCCTCCTAACCAGACACCTCCTAATCCCTCTCCCCAAGAAACACACTAACTAGTCCTCCCTACAAGCACACACCTAACCCTTCTCTCTCCAGACACACCTAACCTTTCCCATTTTGACACACACACACCTAATCCTTCCCTCCCTACAAGACACACACCTTCCTTCCCTCACTACAGCACACACCTAACCCTCTCCTCCTACAGAGCCTCCCTAACCTCCTCTCCCTCAAAAAACATACAACTAGTCCCTCCACAAGACACCTCCAGCCCTTCCCTCCCTATAGACACACACCTAACCCTCGCCTCCTCAAAGACACACACCCTCCCCTCTCTACACATTCTAACCTTTCCTCCCTTAAAACACACACCTAATCCTTCCTCCCCTACAAGACACACTAACCCTTCCCTCCACACACAAACACACCTAACCCTCCCCTCCACACCAATCTTTCCTCCTACAAGACACACACCTAATCCTTCCCTCCCTACAAGACACACCTAACCCTTCCTCCATCAAAGACACACCTAACCCTTCCTCCCTACAAGAACCCTAATCTTTCCTCCATATAACACACACCTAACCCTTCCTCTACACACCTAATCTTTCCTCCTTACAAGACCTTTAATCCTTCCCTCCCCAAGACACACACCTAATCTTTCCTCCATATAAGACACACACCTAACCCTTCCTCCATACAAGACACACACCTCTTCCTCTCCTCACTACAGACACACTCCTAACCTCCTCTCCCTACAAAAACACACATAACTAGTCCCCTCCCTACAAGACACACTCTGCCCTTCCCTCCCCTATAAGACACACACCTAACCTCGCCTCCCTCCAAAAGACACACACCTAACCCTTCCTCTCTACAAGACACATTTCTAACCTTTCCTCCATACACACCTAATCTTCCTCCCTACAGACACACCTAACCTTCCCCTCCCATACAAGACACACACCTAACCTTCCTCCTACAAGACACACACCTAATCTTTTCCTCCCATACAGACACACACCTCTTCTTCCTCCTACAAGACACCTAATCTTCCTCCCACTTATAAGACACACACCTAACCCCTTCCCTAGACACACACAACCCTTCCCTCCTACAGACACACACCCAACCGTTTCCTCTCTACAAGACACACTCCTAACCTTTCCCTCCCCCACAGACACACACCCCTAACCCTTCCCTCCCCTACAGACACACAACCGTTCCTCTCTACAAGACCCTCTAACCTTTCTCTCCCTACAAGAACACACCTAACCCTTTCCTCCTACAAGACACACTCTATTTCTCTCTCCACCTAAGACACACACCCAAACCCTTCCCTCCCTTACAAGACACTACTTCCTTCCACCTACAAGACCACACCTATCCTTCCCCTCACGCCCAAAGACACACCTAACCTTCCCTCCCTCCCAGACACACCTAATCTTCCTCCATATAGACACACACCCCTAACCCTTCCCCTCTACAAACACCTAACCTTCCCTCCCCTACAAGACACACACCTAATCTTTCCCTCCACACAGACACACACCAACCCTTCCCTCACTACAAGACACACTCTAACCTTTCCTCCCTACAAGACCTACACCTAATCCTTCCCTCCCAGAACACACACCCTTCCTTCCCTCCTTAAAGACACACCTAACCTTCCCTCCCCTCTAGGAACACCTCTAACCTTTTCCCCTCATACAAGACACCACCTAATCCTTCCCTCCTGAGAACACATCTAACCCCTCCCTCCACATACAAGACTACACCTAATCCTTCCTCTACCAAGACACACCTAATCTTCCCTCCTACAAGACACACTCCTAACCTTCCCTCCATACAAGACAAACACCTAACCTTCCTCTACAAGACACACTTAACCTTCCCTCCCTACAAGACACCTAATCTTCCCTCCCTACCCTTCCTCCCCTACAGACACACTCCTAATCTTTCCTCCCCAAGACACACACCCTTCCTTCCCTCCATGCAAGACACACCAAACCTCGCCTCCCTATAAGACACACCTAGCCCTCGCCTCCCATAAGACACCTCCCTAACCTTCCCTCCTACAAGACACACCTAACCTTTCCTCCTACAAGACACACACCTAACCCTTCCCTCCCATACAAGACACACTCCTAATCTTTCCTCCCTACAAGACACACACCTAACCCTTCCCTCCCACCAGACACCTCCTAATCCTTCCTCCTACAAGACACCTAACCCTTCCCTCCATACAAGACACACTCTTAATCTCCCCTCCCTACAAGACACACACCTAACCTTCCCTCCATACAAGACCTTTTAACCTCGCCTCCCCATAAGACACCTAACCCTCCCTTCCTCACCAAGACACCTCCTAACCTTTCCTCCCTACAACAGACCACTCAGACTCCCTTTCTTCCGAAACTCACAAACACACAAACCCCGTGCCACAAGTATGTACCATTATACACTCATTAGTTCCGCTTAATTTAGAGTTTGGCATTTCTACTGTCATTAGAAGCAGCCAAGCAGTATGAATATACATGAGAAACCCCTTCCTCCGTATTGTAATCTTCGTGTATACGTGATTGACACCATGTGCTCACGTACAAGGTATCTAACTGCATTGGTCTTCTTCAGTATCTTTATTTCTTTACCATTGTCGTCTTCATCACCATCATCGTCAATGTCATCATCTTCATCATGTAATCACTATCGTCTTCATCACCATCGTCTTCATCACCATTGTCTTAATCACTATCGTCTTCATCACTATCGTCTTCATCTACGCCATCATTTTCATCACCATCGTCTTCATCACCATTGTCTTATTACCATCGTCTTCATCGCCATCGTTTTCATCACCATCTTCTTCATCACCTTTGTCTTCATCGCCATCGTCTTCATCTGCTTCATCACCATCATCTTCATCATCATCACCATCATCGTCAATGTCATCATCTTCATCGTATTAATCACTATCGTCTTCATCACCATCGTCTTCATCACCATTGTCTTAATCACTATCGTCTTCATCACTATCGTCTTCATCTACTGTACATCATTTTCATCACCATCGTCTTCATCACCATTGTCTTAATTACCATCGTCTTCATCGCCATCGTTTTCATCACCATCTTCTTCATCACCTTTGTCTTCATCGCCATCGTCTTCATCACCATCGTCTTCATCACCATCTTCTTCATCACCATTGTCTTCATCACCATCGTCTTCATCACCATTGGCTTCATCACCATCGTCTTCATCATCATCGTCTTCATCATCATCGTCTTCATCACCATCATTTTCATCACCATCGTCTTCATCACCATTGTCTTAATCACCATCGTCTTAATCACCATCGTCTTCATCACCATCGTCTTCATCACCTTTGTCTTCATCGCCATCGTCTTCATCACCATTGTCTTCATCACCATCGTCTTCATCACCATTGTCTTCATCACCATTGTCTTCATCATCATCGTCTTCATCATCATCGTCTTCATCACCATCGTCTTCATCATCATCGTCTTCATCACCATCGTCTCCATCACCATTGTCTTCATCATCATCGTTTTCATCACCATTGTCTTCATCATCATCGTCTTCATCATCATCGTCTTCATCACCATCGTCTTCATCACCATCATCTTCATCACCATTGTCTTCATCACCTTTGTCTTCATCACCTTTGTCTTCATCGCCATCGTCTGCATCACCATTGTCTTCATCACCATCGTCTTCATCACCATCGTCCTCATCACCATCGTTATCATCACCATTACCATCATCACTATCGTTTTCATCACCATCGTCATCATCACCATTGTCTTCATCACCACTGTCTTCATCTCCATCGTCACCATCACCATCGCCATCATCACCATTGTCTTCATCTCCATCGACTTCATCATCATCGTCATCATCACCATTGTCTTGATCACCATCGTTATCATCACCACTATCGAAATCACTATCGTCATCATCACCATCGTCTTCATCACCATCGTCTTCGTCACCATCTTCATCATCACCATTGTAGTCATCACCATCGTTTTCATCACCATCCCCTCCTCTTCTTTTGCATCATCATCGTCTTCCACTCCTCTTTTTCACCACCTTGACCTCCTCCTTCTACTCCTCCGCCTCCTTCTTTTTATCCTCCTTCTATTTCTATTTGCTTCGTATCATCTTTCTTTTTCTCCTCGTTCATCAACTTTTTATTTTAAATTTCTTCTTGTTCCTTTTATTTTCCTTCTGTCTACATCATCATCATCATATTTGTGTATTCTTCTTCTCATCACCATTTCATTATATGTGAAAGATGGCTTTGTCATTGTCTCTCTTGGCGTGCATTATAGATTTACTCTCCGTAGTACTTTATCAAGATGATTTAAAACACCATGTTAAAATTAAAATATAAACAATTACATACCATATACCCTTGTTTGGTCAATTAAGAAGTACTGGACACCACATCTTACAATAATAAATATACATCTAATACAATAAGATTTGTATTGTTTTATCGATGAAATTAACAAGCTTTTGTTTTGATTTTTTTTACATTTCTACTTAAGAATAAACGATGTAACTAACATTTTCAAATCTCATGTGAGGTAGTTTACATCCATGTAGACGTCCGGAGTATCAACAAAACTAAACCTGTACTACTAATACAGCCGAGACAATAAACCCTGGGTGTAGGTACCGAAGTGAAGATGTGGTTAAAACCCTACCTCCTGGAGCCTAGTATCCATCCACAGCAAGGTGATCTGGGGTTGCTCCGGGATCAAATCATCAACTCTTAAGATAGAAGGCGAGCGCTGTATGTACTCGACCGCTGAACTCCTATTCATGTAAAGATAAAAAAAAAAACAAAGTTTTCATAACATACTGCCATCTATAGTGACTCAAGATGAAATGCAACATCACCATTGACAAAGTAGAGATATACTATAAGTAATCGTCATCTCAAACAAAATGAACGTATCTTACAAATACTCACAATTTCCGTTATATTTATTATCTATCTAGACCACAAGGAAAGTTATGGTGGAAAGGCTCAGAAGTGTTGTGGTGAAGGGACTATTATGTTACCGGCCCACAGCTACCCACCCGCTGCTAGATATCACCAATCATCAGATGACACCCACAACGGGATACCTGTATCGATCAGTACCTCCAATTGTGTGTGGCCCTGTGTATTGTTTATTGACAACCGGTCTGTAATTTGTAGCAACAGAGAGAGAAGTTGACAGTTTCAACGTGAGTGAAAAAAAAAAAAACCGAACGCGAGAGCAATTTTAACCCAGCGTTGGAGTATAAATTAACTGTTAAAGTTCGTTGTCTGACCAGTGATTATCGTCATTGTGTGCGAGAGTATTAAAGCGTATCAGATAACTGCAATTACCATTGTGGAGGAGTGGACCGCTACAGTATAGACCGTTTCTTCATATACAGCAACATCTAATCTCAGAGATTACAACAATTTAAGCCTCAGATTCTTTCTTCGTGCTCTGTAATGTATCATGTCATTACTGGAGCGTCTCAAACTTAAATAAATCTTGGGTTTGATAGGATTTTCTGTCATCAATAGACCCCAACTACAGGTCCAGCTCCACCCAGTCACCTGGAGGATGGTGGAGGGAACCGTCCTTTCCTCCGACCTGTGGAGCTGCCTAGTGTTGACCCTTCAGTTGAGGTCTGTCTAAACGGCTGTCAGGCCTATCAATCACACTCTCATTTTCACGAATGGATGCTACTTACAGGCAGTAAACTTTCTATTCAAACGCCCAAAACTGACACACCTGCGAAAGAATCCACGGCGGCTACAGCGTGTCTGACATCACTAGTAATATACGTATACTGTACGGTATATATACAAAATATATCAATATACAGTAAAAATGCTGAAGTGTGTTGGTGGACTTTACACTTATTGGAGAAGACAGGTCGGGCTTATTCGTATGCGTGAAATAGTCCCCGGATATAACTGGTTTATAGGTGTGTTGAGTCATGCCGACGGTTCTCCACGAACTGTTCCAGGAGGTCGCACCACCAGAGGCGGGCTAGACCACGTCGTCTGAACACAAGTCCTTGGCAACACAACTCACCATTAAAACGCAAGTCACCGTTAAAACACAACTCACCGTCAAACAAACACAACTCACCGTCAAACACAACTCACCGTCAAACAACTCACCGTCAAACAATTCATCTTCGCCATTTGTTTGGCTCCAAAATGGTTCCCAAAAACTCAAATCAACTGAGTCACACTTTCTTCTAAACTCTATATTTAATACTTTTAATCCCCATGCCTATATCACCACCCAATGGATGAGTTTATTTCCAATTAACATTATCAGTAGTCCCTCTACTGCCAAATATTTACCTCATTTCATAAAACAAACACTCAACAACAGCATTATGCACCTCAACGTGTACATTCGATTAAGAAAAAGGTATCTTTTGAACTGAACAATCCTGTTGTCTCGTCGCTAGGGTTGGTAGGCGTGATTATTAGACATTTCCTGCCTTTTATGATACACCTAATTTAGTTATACCATTCGAAATATGAAATTGGTTTATTGGAATGACTGGTGAATAAAAGTATGCCGTAGGAGCCCTTTTCAAAAATCTTCGTTCGTGGTGTCATTTTGTTTCGCACAAGAATTGTAAAGACAGCTTTTTTGTACCGATTGTACATCAAGAATGCAAATAAACCCGGAACGTAACTCCAGTGTCCGAGTTGAGGTTTGTGTTGAGTTCTAAGTGTGTCAAGATATGTTGAAGTGAGTAAATCTCTATAACCTGCCCTCGCTCACCGCCTCAGGGAGTCTCGCCTCACAGCACGCCTAGAATCCGCCTATTGCTGGTGGTGGTGTTTAAAACAATGGTTAACTCATATTATTGTTAACTTCCGGTAAACACCTCACCGCAGGGTCGTGTACATGGGGATGGAGTCGTCGCAGAGGCGTACTGTAGGTTGCTCTGACTTGGTGACCTACCTCTCTAAGTACTGTACAGGTATTTTGTGAGTGGATGTATAACGCAGGTATATTGTAAGGAAGTATTATACATTAACTTTTCTCTCAGTGCTAAACATTGTGCAACGACGTGATAGTCATTAGATAACACTGGAAAATCTACAACCTCAAGATCTGGTGGGAGCAAGATTAAAAAAAATAATAAACAAAACGAAACAGACCAATACTTACATGCACCCAAACCAAATTATGAGTTAATTGAACATATCTGATTATGGCAATGACAATTATAGATCCTTTGAAGTGTTATAAAATTAAACAATGTCGTTAACTTTATTTTTGTGTAGCCAATTGAAGGAGGGGAGAGGGTACGTCCCCCCTAAGGAATCCGTTACTGGATAAAGTGCTCGTCTTTGTTACCTTGATCACAGAAAATCTAAAGACGGGAGTGTTCATTGTAGTGATTATCACATTAAATGCATTAATGAAGTCACCTGTCTATCCTCAAAATGCGACATAATGTGATATACAAGTTAAACGAGCATTTCACCCCTTTGTTTACAGGAAATTATCATTTCACCACTTACCTGTATCTGCTTACTGTACTAGGCGCTCGGGTGGATGACATCATAGAATCAGAAGGCTATGTTATAGAACCATTTGTTGTCAATTATTTCTGGGACACTGATCGAGTGGAACCTAAACCAATGAAATTACATTTTATTGCATTCAAGTGAGAATTTCCTGCCCGATCATAAGTACAGATGTCGGGAATCTGTTACATATTTATATTATCTATACGGACGTTGTCTTTACCATCCCAGTGCGTTTTCTTTTATTCATAGATCCGGATGAAAATTCATCATGTAAAGCAATATTTCATAAGAATTATAGTGTGTCTGTGGGTGGGTGTTTAATGGCCTAAGCTGTAACTAGTCCTTGTAATGGACATTTACAGGAGACGAGGTGCCAGTGAGCTCATTTAGCATCGTATCCCCAGCTGCACGATGTTATTTTACGAGAAAGTAAGCAAATTGAACCTCTGTGGGGTCGTGCATTACGGTGTGTACCAGTTGTCGATGCCAATGTCGGTCAAACATGTTATTAAATATGCGCGACAGAGAAAAATAGGCTCTAAAAATCCCGGCAGGAAGGTTGAGTTAGTGGTGCTACGGTCACTGGGTCAGGCAACACATGGCGCTACTGTGAGGTGAACCCCGAGTTAACTATACGTTGCGGTACATTGATTATTTTTTTCTTTCTTTTCAACGGCAACTATTTCTCACTTGTTTGTTAATTGCCGAGTGGAAGAGGAACTATTTCTCTCAGTATTAAGCATAGTAATTCGGCTTAGTTTATTTATTTAAATCTAACATTCATTTAACGTTATTTGTGACTAATTTTAACGTTGACCTTGAGGTTTGTAACTCGGTAAATATGAGATTAAACTTTCCATTATGAATATCGTGGAAATTAGTAGTGAGAGGCGTGATGTTTGATTATAGAGACTCAACATGAAGGAAGTTGGCAAATTAGAGAGAAAATATGTTAGAGTAATAATAGAATGAAATGAAGACAATAATGAATAAATTAAAATAAAAGGAGTTATAATTGTGTGCCTGCCACTGAAGACGGTGAAGTCCGGATAATGGTCACAGAAGATGCTATGATTATACTGAACTGAGCTGCTCTGAGATCGTGATATACCGGTAATCAAGTTTGGTTACAATCAGTCATACGGAAAAGTGTCATCACAAGAAAATAATGGTGTTGTAGTTAAAGTATGTTGCTTTAGTCTCCTTCAGTTAGATCATATATCCGGTGACCTCCCCATGTGCAGTATTCAGCAAAATACTGGTACAGTAATTAGCCAGTGTACGATTATCGATGTGCAATGAAAGGACTCATCTACAAGACAAACCTATTCAGTTCTTTTTATCGGATTTTGCGAAGATATTTTTTGTTTATATCTTAATTAACACGTCATTACATTCTAGGTTGGAATTCTGACATCGTGAGGAAGTAACACATATCTATATTACACGATCGTTTTCAAGCAAATTTCAGTCTTCTAATCATTCTTTAGTATTTAGAAACTCAAAACTTTATAGCTGAAATAGACGGCTAACTTTGCTCGCCTCCAAGGTCACTGATTTGCACCAAGCGCCCCCGTCCATCACTTGAAAACAGGTACCCTAATTTTTGCAGTTAGTAATGAAGGTGATCAACTGCAATGCTCGCCACTTTTTCCTCTTGTTTAAGTTTGGATTTAATATTCGGTTTGCTGTATCCGTACTGCCCCATGTTTAATTAAATCATTTGTTTTCTAAATGCACAACAACTGATAAATGTCATTGTTTTCAGAAAATTCTACTTGATCGGCATCTCTTAATTTCTACTTCTTGTCGAAAATTCTGTTGACCAACCAGCCGATTGACTAACTCTCACAGACTGAAAAATATTTTCAATCATGCCACTTGATGCAGCGTGTGACTAATATTTGGTCACTAACGTTTCCTCTCTTGCCACCAACTAAGGCTGTACTGTATAAAACTTCATCTCTGCCTCAATAACCACACGCTTGTGTTGTCAGCCCTCACAGAGTCTTCCTTCTCAGTTTCTTCCATCTATCTAGATATCTCGTATTATTCTCATCTGCATCTTTCCATCTTATTCTTGTTTTTTACTGCTCTTTCTCTCACTTTTTGGTCCGTCTTCCCCATTATTACTTTTCTTCTCTTCCCCCAAACACACTCCTTAATGTCATTCCTTGTCTTCCTCCTAATTGTTCTTCCTTCACTGGAATTTTCCTCCTCACTCCATTCTTTTATTAACTTGTCACAACTATCTTAATTTTTGACTCTTGCCTTTCCTGTAATCTTCCTCCTTACCAACTCTCTTTCGCCAATCTTTCCTTAACATTTTTATGGTACAACCACTAACAAATAAAGCATCACCATTCGTCTCTCTTTTGTTTATATTTCTTGTTTTCTTTCTTATTGATAATTTCGGCTATGCATAGCATTGAAATACATGATTAATTGGTACAGCGTTTTGCCCATATGTTGCGTACTATAAGTCATAGTTCAGAAGTCAGACCGAGACACGCAAAAGGTGTTATCCAGTGTGTCATAGAACTAAACATTACAGGCTTTCTACGAGTACTCAGTTTCTTCAGGTTTGACAGTAAGTTCACCCATACCAACAATGAATCAACCGCCCGAACAGCTAGTAAGCTGGTAAGTGGAAAAAAAAAAAAAAAAAATCTGAAATACTGGGACAAATATTATATTTTATATATATTTTCACTTACCAGCATTTCTTGATGTATATATATATATATATATATATATATATATATATATATATATATATATATATATATATATATATATATATATAATTATCTAAATACACAAGAACAGAAAATATTTATCAGTTTTCTGAATTTCTTGTATGTTATCATCTTCGTCCCTGTATATTTTAGAATAGCAATATGGGACACTGAAATTAAGTTTTGATGTCATTATAATCTATGTCGATTCAACGCAAACAACGTTGTGTACCTACTGGGTAAGATTAGGATTCTTATCCTAACTGAAAAAAGTCACATATCTCTATTTCCTACGTTTCATCAATATACACCTCCCGTTATATCCACCCTGAATGAATCACCGCAAAATCTGGACTGATGCTGTTTTCACCGTTACTGTGTAAATAACATTTGGCGCTGAGAGTCGAGATCTCACCCTCCTGACATAGCATGACTTCTCCATCTGCCGCTCGAGAGAGAAAGAAAAACTGAAACCTGTGCTTGGCGGATGGAAAGCCACGGCCGAGGATCAAGAGTAAGATTAAACATGTGACTGTCAAAGTGAAGATAAACAGTGTCAGCTGACTGTGGTAAATACAACAGAGGGAACCATCTGCTGCTCTTGCAGCCCACGTTAATGTTCTTGTCATTGAACAAAGATTTGAGTTTCAATAACTCACCCAAAACTGCACTAAATCTGACTAAACGTCAAGGATGAACTGTGTTAGGTATATAGTAAGCACTGAACGTTTTTTTAGATCACTGTCAAAGGTCAAAGTCTTGGTCATCGAAAGTTCAAAGATCACATTTTTCGTGATGACATTAGAACAAAGCATCGTGGAAAGATTTTATATTACCTTGAATTTCTTAACAAATAGCACACCAAAAATGTCAAGAATTTTTTCCTCTATGAACTCAGGTTTCTTCAAAAATGACGTCAAAGATGACAATTTTGAACCAAAATTATACTGATGTCAAAAAACACGTTTACATGTATCACAAATTAAATCTGCTATAGAAACTAACTGCGGCTTCCTTATTAAAAAATGCCTTGATCGGTCAAACGTCAAGGTTACTAACCAATTTTTTTCTGAATCATCATATCTCAGAATTTGCAGGTTAAAATTCTTTTTTTTTTTTTTAATAGAAACTCTTTGAAGGACCCTTCACCGGGTGTTGGTGGTACAGTGGTAACGCATTACTCTCTCAATATTGTGTCCTGGGTTTAATTCCTGGCCTGGGACAGATGTGAGAATAGAGTAATTATGTGTAACCCAACCAAGCATCACAGGTTTTTTTCCGGATGCTCCGGTTTCCTCCTGTATAGTGCCGGATTTAGGAATGTTAAAAGTATGCGAGCAAACAGGGGCCCCACATTTCCAGGGCACCCAACTTTAGATATAGAAAAGAAAATAGAAAAGCTACCTTCTTCAGGTTTATTTTTATTATGTCACTGGCTGGTTAAGATACACCGTTGCTTACTAAGAAATTAAAGGTAAAAGTAAATTTCCCGTATTTTAGGCCTAGCGCAATCGATGCACAGGGCCAGGCCCGTATTCACAGTCGACTTGCCCGGCAGTGAGCCCGACCATCGGTAATCCGAAGCTTGTGTAAAGACACGTTATTCAAGAACGTGCTTCAGGCACTGTGATGGGTTGGGATCCCAATCCACCGGTAGGGCTACCAACATTTGCAAATCGCCTGAAGTGAATGGCCCACTATTGTTACAACCCAGGCGTCGAGTACCCCAATAATATTTTCCTCAACACAGAAAAATGTAACAAACTCAAAGAAAAAAAATAAAAAACATATGACCAAACGAACATAAAAGTGTTGAAGAAGATATCTAGAAATTATTATTCTCTGGTGTTTGTGAGGTTTGTTTTGAAGGTTATATTTCACTGGGGGTTGTCAACACTGGGATGGCCGGTGAATGGTGTGACGCGAGTCAAATGAAGGGAAAAATTATATAAGACAAGCATTTGTCCCCTGATGGCTGACTAGGCTGAACTTAAGCATCATCACTTCTTTGGTAATTTGTGCTTGCTGTATATGAAATCTATATTTCTTACACTAGGAACATCAATTATCGTGTGCATAAACAAGTAGATGTTCCTGTCCCATCTCTATAACACTGCCTGTAGTCCAAGGGTAAAGGTGGCGTAGTGTTTGAATTCGTGGCTGCACACTTACAATCAGCCGAGATTTTCTAACACTTGTAAATAACTGCCAATCTTTGAATATATATATATATATATATATATATATATATATATATATATATATATATATATATATATATATATAAAATCACACGGGAAAAGAAACAACTGAGAACTTTAGCTTTCGTCTTTATTCAAGACATCTTCAGAGGCAAAAGAAGATGTTGAGATAAGAACAAAACAAATGTTGTGTGGTTACCTCAACTATACTCCACGTTTTTATTGGATCTACTTGAAATAATATATATATATATATATATATATATATATATATATATATATATATATATATATTATGGAAAAAAAATTTCACCAACAATCTCATTTCATATCAGTTTTTAATATATTCTGTAGTGTATCGATATATCACTGTCCTGTGTGGCAGTGAGAAGTGATACCACCCTCAGTGTCAAGACTTGACTGAATTACTCAGAATAGGCAAACTGTACTCCAAGCTTTATCAATAAATTTGTTAAATAAAAAATAAAATTCTGGGTGAAAAAGTTTTTATATTCATGGGAACTGCCATAGGGCGGGTACCCCCTCCCGAGGAATTGTTCCAACGATCCTGATAGGAAACCCGATCCCCCGGGACTGTCTTCTGGTTTGTAGGCATTGAAGGTTCCAAGTGTTCCCTGAAGAAGGCAGTGATAGTTAGGGAAACACCGGGTAACATTTTAGTCCATTTATTAACGGATAGGAGAAATACAAGTGGTGACTAGCATGTGCCATGCACGGCCCACAGAGTCAGACTGAGACTGCCTTGCCATATGGCAGCCTCGGGGCAATGATGCCACATAACACGTGCAGTGTTGCCACGTAATTATATACATAGATGCTACTCGGCACAGTAGCTTATATACAAGGTTGCTACTCGGCACAGTAACTTATATACAAGGTTGCTACTCGGCACAGTAGCTTAGATACATAACCTACATCTCCCTCCCCCCGTCACGCTCATAGTCTTTGTCTTGAGCGGACTTGTTAGTCCTAAGTCGCTCCGAGCGTCGAGGTGCACTGTGGGACGGATCCTCGTGAGGTGTAGGGGACTCATCCTCGGTCAGGGGGCCAGCAGCAGGGGGTGGGACTGGCCGGAGGAAGCGGCGGTTCCTCCACCAGACATGGCCGCTCGGCATCCTGACCTTGTAGTTCCGCGACCGGCCGACGCCCATCACTATGCCCACCTTGTCTCAACGTGTCGTCCTCGGGTCCTGGACGCGGACAAGGGCACCAATCTCCAGTGGCTGAAGAGGGCGGGCACGGTCGTCATACCGAGCCTTGGCGTCCTGGGCATGTGTAGCGGCGCAGCGGTCGCAGCTCTCGGCTCTGGTCTGCCACTCCTTCGCAAAGGCCTTGGCGTGTGCAGGAGTGCAAGAGCGGAGAGGGTGACCATACAGGATTTGGGCAGGGGAGCGTCCTGTGTGGGTGGGAGTGGACGCGGGTTCTGGGCAACTCTGTGCGGCAGCGCCAGGCGCGTCGCTCGTTCATTCACGCACCCTGCTGGCTGTGTACCGAGCAGCTGGGATCTGCTCGGGAAAGTCTCTGGGCACCACGCCTAACTCCTTGCAGTGCTCCCACGACAACAAGGGTGTAGCAAGAGTAGGCTGCACGTCGATCCATCCGTGACACGACCTGTCGCCGTAGGTGATCTCCGCTTGAAAGGAGCCCACAGCGTCCGGCATCTGGGAACCGTCCGCATTGTAGTACTGCAGCTGCGGCGGTGGTCCCAGGTCGCGTTTGGTGAGGCCCAGTTTCTGGAGGTGCTTCAGGCCTATCACCGTAGTATTAGCGCTGGTGTCCGGTATCACCTCGATGTGACCCGACACATCACCGTGTGTGACGGCGACGCGGATGGTAGGGGAAGGGGTAGCCCTGGGGCGTGTGGTCCATTCCACCCTCCTGATGTGACTCAGCTGCTGCTTGGGGTTGCATGGGCCATCTGAAGGGGGCTGCGTGCGAACCACCCTGAGGGAAGTGCGCTGCTTTCCTCCTCTTCTCGGGCTGTTGGGCTTGGGTTGGCGGCAGTACTTGTCGTAGTGTCCATAGCGACCGCAGGACTGACACTTGCGGCCTCGTGCAGGGCACCTGTCTGTGTTAGACCAGTGGCCCTTACGGTCACATCCACGACACAGTGCGTCGGCGGCCGGGCATGTCTTGGGGCCATGCTGCTTTCCACAGCTGCTACAGGAAGCACTAGGCGGGGGCGTGGAAGAACGTGCGGCAGCCTTCACGTTGTTGGCCGCCTTCTTACCCTTCTTGTATTGTGAGATAGCTCTCACAGCAGGTGGGGCCCGTAAGGCAGAGGTGGCGGACTTGGTGGCCTCGTATGACCGACATTCAGTCACTACCACCTGGAGTGTGGAGGAAGCGTCCAGGGGGATGAGTCGCTGCACCAACTCTTCTTGCCTGACACCTGTCAAGATCCCGTGCTTGATCCAGGCTTCCTCACATTCCCGGCTGTGCGCCTTGCAGACGTCGATCTCCTCCGACAAACTCTTCAAACGTACAAAAAAGTCGTCAAAGGATTCATTCTCCGCCTGCTTGCAGCTGGTGAAGGCGCGGCGATGTAAAGCCTCGTTATTCCGACCCTTAACGTGCTCCTGCAAAAGGTCGAGCACATCCGTCACTGAAGAGGTAGAATCGGGAGGCACTTGCAACGAGTGCTCCAAAACTCTCTGGGTCTCCAGCGACAAACACATCCACACAGTTGGATGAGCTGTTTGTTTGGAGGTATGCTGTCAAGGTCCACCATCGTGGAGTAATCTGTCCACCGCCGCCTCCACTCACGAAAAAGCTGAAACGTGACGTCTGGTGAGAGGGCGGGTGGGGGTCGAACAGATGCCTTGGGAGCTGTTGGAGTAGCAAGAGTGCCTGGAGGACGCTGGTGTGGTGGAGGAGGGAGGGTACCGGCGCCTTGGTGCGCAATACCTGCCAGTGAGGGAGGGTGGGTTAGCGCCAGGGTCGCCAATATTGCATCAAAGCGTGCCTTTTCCTCCTCTCTTCGTATCTCCTCCCTCTGAAGTTCCATTTCTCTGCGTCTCTCGTCCCTGTCGTCCATCCACCTCAGAATTGTGGCAATGTCCGTCGTTGTAGGTGAAGGATGAGGGGCGGTGGGCTCAGAAGCTCCATCTGTCCCCGGTAGAGGAGAAGGTGGTGGGGAGTCGTGTCTCCCATCTTGACGTTGTCCCTTCTTACCGCCCATCTTAGTATGCTTGAACTGCGCTGTTTAATATATAAAGTGGCGCCTCATCAGCTCGAACCACATATATATGACATAAACAGTGCAGAAATAACTCATAGAGTCCACTGTTCTGTCCGTGAGTGCGTGCGTGCGTGTGTGTGTGTGTGTGTGTGTGTGTGTGTGTGTGTGTCTCAGAGAGCAGATCGTGGTGGCCGCCACGGAGGCAAGAACGTCAGTGTCTCCCCGGATGTCACACGAGAAGGGTGTACGCCTGCGTGCTCCGTAGGTACCACAAAAGACAGGCCAATGCTCAACTCTCAGCTCTAGACACACTAATACACTGACACTAACACTGCCACCGTCACTAAAACGCACTGTGACAGCGCAACACTGCACGTTGCGGCGAAACACAACGCAACACAACACAACACACTAAGAGTCGACTCGCACATCACCGGCAGTCGCACATCGCCGGCTAACTGTCCATTGTTCACACACTTGTAAGTCCACAGATCCTACTCACTGCGCCATGAAGGTTCCAACTGTTCCCTGAAGAAGGCAGTGATGGGTAGGGAAACACCCGGTAACACTGAAGTCCATTTATTAACGGTTAGGAGAAATACAAGTGGTGACTAGCGTGTGCCATGCACGGCCCACAGAGTCAGACTCAGACTGCCTTGCCATATGGCAGCCTCGGGGCAATGATGCCACATAACACGTGCAGTGTTGCCACGTAATTATATACATAGATGCTACTCGGCACAGTAGCTTATATACAAGGCTGTTACTCGGCACAGTAGCTTATATACAAGGTTGCTACTCGGCACAGTAGCTTAGATACATAACCTACAGGCATCTCCCAATAATCACGCACGACGGTGCTCCCGATCGGTCGTAACAACTGTGAATGCCGGGCAAATTGACGTGATATTTGCAAATATAAATATAAATACATTCATACAAAGTAAAACTTTATTCATTTTGTTAACTGCTTTTGTGCCTAGTAATTCGGACGAGTTAACAAAATAAGTGAATTTGAAAGACCCGCCCGAAGTACTAGTAATTCAGACATTGTGTTTCAGTATGATGTGGAAAACCTATCTCCTGATCTGAATTTTTTTTAGTTACTAAAATTAATGGAAAACAGCCTCATAATGAAATAGCAAAGTTACCAAATATAAGGAATTATAGATTTGTTATTTTGGAGAACCATATAAACCCTTAATAAGTTAATAATATTTTACCTTGTGAATGATGACGCGATGTCGGCATGTCGCCAGACGGAGTAGAGACGCCTATATAGCAGACCAACTTAGGCATTGAAGATAAGCAGGACGCCTCTAATCCAAAAGATGTATTCGCTATCTGTAATTTTTTTTTTTTAGATGTTTCAGAGCCTTTAGAGAACCAATATTATATCTACCTTAGTTTATTTTTCTGTGTATAAGAGACATATCAGAAGTTATGATAGCTTAAACAACCCCTGCCCAGTGGTCCAGAATGTTCCTCCCTCTCAAGCTAAGATTGAATATTATAATTATATGGTTATATTTTCTGGGTAAAATTTTAGATTTTTTTAAATCTGTAAGATTGTACCATCGTACGATATGTTTTCCCATGTTGAGATGGGGGCTTGTCTTTGGCAGCGCCCGGTTGCCAGTCACCAGCTGACGCTGTTAGAATAAAGTCTACAAAGAACGTGGTCTTTGACTCCAACCTCTCACATGGCGCAGTGAGTAGGATATGTCGGGGCCCGACACGCCATTACAGCCCTGACAAGAACGCTGACATGGCCCCTACACGTCCACGATTCTCGACGCCCTCAAGAGGACGCCAGGGCTTCTCTACACCGGCGGGGAACACCACGCGTGCCCAGCAGCAGGCCATGAGTGCATTGATGGCTCAGATGGCGTCTCTAGTTGCTGGCGGTGGTCATGCTTCTATGCCGGTCATGAAGCCCTCAGCAGCTGTCGCACCAGAGAAGTGTGAGGCAGAAATGCCAGCAGCTGCGTTTAGGACATGGAGGCGGTCCATGGAGTCATGGGTGCTGTTGAACGGGTGGTCACAACTGGTGGCCACACTCCACATTCGCCTGAACTGCGTCCCTGCACTACAAAGGGTGATTGACTCGAGATACCCCAGCGGTCAGTGGGAGCAGCTC
Source organism: Homarus americanus (assembly GCF_018991925.1). Taxonomy (NCBI): domain Eukaryota; kingdom Metazoa; phylum Arthropoda; class Malacostraca; order Decapoda; family Nephropidae; genus Homarus; species Homarus americanus. Next base: position 10,441,205 of record NW_024748109.1, read on the forward strand.
TCGCCCAAAGAAGCCCTGGACGCCATCAGTGGAATGCTTCTTCAATCTTCAAACCAAGCTGTGAAATGGAACAAGTTTTTCAACAGCAAACAAGATGAAGAGGAGCCCATGAAAAGGTATTTTCAACGATGCTTCGCAGAGGCAGTGGAGTGTGAATTTAAATGTCCCACCTGTGATAACGACCTCTCTGAGTACATGCTATTACGTAAAGTTATGGTGGGCCTGAGTAACCCAGTGTTGAAAAGGGAAATTTTCCAGGGGTACTCTAGTTATAATAGTGTTGAAGTGCTTAGAAACAAATGCATGTTATTTGAGGCAGCAGTGAAAGATGCTGGTGTATTGTGTCGTACGTCTGGCCAGGCAGTGGTGGGAACAGCCGCGGAGGCAGTGGCGGTTGGTGATGACGTCACCGGTGAGTCCGAGGTAGCTGCCGCCCGACCTGGACACCCCAATCGGGCGCACTGTGGTAACTGCGGCATGTCACATGCCTCTGGTAAAAGTAACTGCCCTGCAAGTGGGGCTACATGTCGCAATTGCTGTAAGGTTGGTCACTTCAAAAGGTGTTGTAGGAGAAAGTCAGCCCTAAGTGCTCCTGTGGATGTGTCAGGCGCTGTTACAGTGGCAACAGCCCAGCTATCCCGCCACCCCAGGTTACAAGTGTTCGTGTCCCAGGCCGGGGGCGATTCCCCCGCCACCCCTGTGCTGGCTGTAGCTGACACGGGTGCTATGGTGTGTGTGGCAGGCGCATCCCTGCTCCGGGACATCGGTTTGTGTCCGGGGCAACTTCGGGCCCGTAATGGCCTAAGGGACGTGGCAAACAAACAGCCCTCTATCTGTCATTGGAGGCCTGCAAGTGCCTCAACTTGGTGCCTGTCGACTTCCCGCTCCATAGACGTGCTGTGGCTGCCGTGAGCGATGGAGGGGAGCGGCACACTGCCGACGATCTACCTCCGAACCCTTTACCTGAGAGCAGCCGTTTCCCGCCGAGGCCAGTTGAGATACCCTTGCCTCCTTTGGAGGAGAATGTGGCCAGGCTGGAGGCATGGCTACTCACGCACTTTTCGTCTACCGCATTCAACACCAGCAGGTCCCCACTGCCAGTCATGACTGGTCCCCCTCACCGTATCCACCTGACGCCCGGCACGACCCCCTACGCCTGTCACACACCCGCTCCCGTTCCGAAACACTGGGAAGCGGAGGTGAAGGACCAGTTGGAGGAGGACGTCAGGAGAGGCGTCATCCAGCCAGTGCCTGCTGGTGAGGCTACGGAGTGGTGCGCCAGGATGGTCGTGGTGGCCAAGAAAAACGGTCAGCCCAGGCGCACTGTGGACTTCCAACGCCTCAATGCAAGCTGTCTGAGGGAGACGCACCACACACCTGCACCATTCGACATGGTGTCTGGGGTGCCAGTGCACTCGTTCAAAACCGTCGCCGACGCCTTTTGGGGATTTCATCAAGTGGAGTTGGAGGAGGAGAGTAGACGCCTGACCACATTCATCACGCCGCGGGGCCGTTTTCGATACTGCAGGACGCCCATGGGACATTGCTCAGCGTCAGATGCTTACACCAAGAGGTTTGACGACGCTATTCAGGATGTGCCCCGCAAGTACAAGTGCGTGGATGACATCTCCTCTATGACTCCAGTGTGAAGGGGGCGTTCTGGCACACTTACGATTTTCTGGAGACCTGCGCTCGCACAGATATCACGCTGAAACCAGAAAAGTTCTTGTTCTGCAGGAGAGAAGCCGAGTTTGTGGGTTTCCTCCTGGGGTGGGACCTCTACCAGCCCACTGCCCAACGTCTGTCAGCCATCAAGGACTTCCCCATGCCGGATCAGCCATCAATCACTGACATCAGGTTCTGGCATGGCTTGGTTAACCAGTTGGCTCCCTTCCTTGCCACTGCACCTGTGATGGAGCCCTTCCGTGAGCTCCTCAAGAAGCCAGTGGGTAAGCAGGTGTATTGGGACGACCAGCTGCTGCTCAAGTTTCGCCAGGCCCAGGACACCATCTGTCAGTTGGCCAGAGACGGCTTGGTGTACTACGACAAATCCAGGCCTACGGCAGCTGTCACTGATTGGAGCAGGGAGGGCATCGGCTTCGTCGTCATGCAACAATACTGTGCCTGTGCCTCTCCAGAGACGCCCTTCTGCTGCAGAGGAGGGTGGCGGTTGGCTCTGTGTGGTAGCCGACATCTGAGCACGGCCGAGGCCGGTTATGCTGCAGTAGAAGGGGAGGCCCTGGCTGTGGTGTGGTGCCTGCGCAAGGCCAGGCTGTTCCTCCTTGGCTGCCCGAACCTCATTCTGGTGACGGACCACCGCCCCTTAGTTGGCTTGCTAGGGGACAGAGCCCTCACGGATGTGGCGAATCCGCGCCTGTTCAGGCTCAAGGAGAAGACCCTGCAGTACCGATTCACGGTCAAATACTTGCCAGGGAAGCGGAACTGTGCAGCTGACGCCCTATCCCGCTTCCCCTCCCTCAGGGCGGCGCCTGATGCGGAGGACATGGACCAAGAGGAGGACCTGTGCGCTGCAGTGTGTGCAGTCACAATCGCAGCACTGGATCAGGATGGGTGCATCACTATGGACGAAGACACAGTGTGCAAAGCGGCTGCGGACGACCCAGTGTACCAGATTCTAGTGTCGAGGGTGCTGGCGGGCGACTGGCACCCCCACAAGTCGCAGGAGGTGGCCTGTCTGCGCCCGCACTTCTCGGTGAGGGACAGGTTGGCTGTGGTCAGGGGTTTGGTCACCTACACCTTTGACCAGGGCTGCGTGCGCCTTGTCATCCCCGACTCCCTCCGCCACCGGGTCGCCGTTAACCTGCATGTGGGGCACCAGGGCCTCGACTCAATGCTCAGGCGGGCCCGGCAGTCTGTCTATTGGCCTGGCATGGAGGGTGACCTGCAGTATCATCGGTCCCGGTGTGCTGCTTGCGAGACCCACGCCCCTTCCCAGCCTCCGGAGTCGTTGGTTCTGACCCCAGCGCCAGACTATCCCTTTCAACAAGTGGTGGCCGATTTGTTCCACCTGCAGGGCCGCACGTACCTAGCATATGCTGACCGACTGACAGGTTGGCTGGAGATCGCCCACTTCCCCAACGAGGCCACCTCTGGAAAAATCATCGCCAGTCTGCGGGCCTACTTCACGAGGTGGGGGGTACCTGAGCAGATCTCCACGGATGGAGGTACCAACCTTGCCAGCCTTGAGATGACAGATTTCCTCAAGTCATGGGGGGTCGAGGTGCGCCTCTCGTCGGCCCACTTCCCCCAGTCCAATGGCAGGGCAGAGGCTGGGGTCAAGGCTGCCAAGAGGCTCCTCAGGGATAACACTGGGCCCGGGGGTAGCCTGGACTGCGATAGGACATCCCAGGCCCTCCTCCAGTACCTGAACACGCCTCTGCGGGGGGTGAACAAGTCGCCCGCCCAACTTGCCACCGGCCGCCAGCTCCGTGACGGCGTTCCCGTGGCCAGACAGCACTATAAGGTGGACCAGCACTGGCGGCGGGCACTTCGTATGAGGGAGGTGCGCTTGGCCGAAACCCAGGATGGGGTCCTGTCGCGGAGGGAGGTATCCCGCCAGCTGGCTCCCCTAGTCGTGGGCACGCAGGTGCGTGTGCAGGACGCAGCTACCAAGCTCTGGGACAGGACAGGCATAGTGGTGGAAGCCCGCCCTCACAGGCAGTATGCCGTCAGGTTGAGTGGCAGTGGCAGGGTGTCCATCCGCAACAGATGCCACCTGCGAAACGGCTCCACACCTGTGCCTACTACTCCGGTGGTACACCAAGCTGTGCCTCCTGGCCCCCCTTCTGCTGTGCCCTCCGTACCCGCGCCCTCCTTCGCACCCACGGCCCCTCCCCAGTCGAGCGCGGCCAGGCCCAGGAGAGGCCGTAGGCCTCCGGGCTGGTTGACGGACTACGTGGTGTAGTGTATGTGATGTAAAATCAGTTTAGAGGGTTTTTTTTTTCCTTTGTTTGACTGGTTTTTCCTGCATTATTGTTGTTTTTATGAATGCATTGTTTTCCTTTTGTTAGTTCAAATGTGCATTGTCATTTCCTTTTAACTTGGGGGGGGAGATGTAAGATTGTACCATTGTACGATATGTTTTCCCATGTTGAGATGGGGGCTTGTCTTTGGCAGCGCCCGGTTGCCAGTCACCAGCTGACGCTGTTAGAATAAAGTCTACAAAGAACGTGGTCTATGACTCCAACCTCTCACAAAATCTGACTGAATAATGTCACCAGTGCTAATATGCAGGTACAATTTAGTTTGAGTTACTGTTTTGGCCATAACCTTTAAGGTGGTGTAAAAGAATCCTCGAAGAATGACATATAGGCCAGTATTTGGGCGACATTCAACACCATCTGTCATCCAATAATGGTTAGTAACATGGCTCAAATTTATTAAAAAAAATTTTGTTATTTGCTTATACAGGGGTACTAGGGTATTGCATTGACTCAGTGCATAGACTACTCTCTTTTAATATTTAGATAGAAAGCATAATTAATATTCGGAGATTTTGATAATGTGACAGTGGTGAAATTACTTTAACTGCGGTAGGGTCTCGACTTTTTAATCTTGCATATTCATATGGGGACGCATTTGTTTCAAAAATAATTTATTCAGGCGTAAATCACTACCCTGTAATCCAATTCCTTTTTCTGAAAGTGAATACGGTCTTAAATTCGGTGGTGCTCCTGTACTAACACGAACAGTGAAGGTCGTAACAAAAAACAGACCTACGGCCCAACGGCTACTAAGTTGATAAGTGGTGAAATGTTAAATAGATAAGAATAATTAATTAAATAAAATAAAAACCAGAAAGTGTTGCGACGGCATCGGGTGTGAGCTCTTTCAAGACAAGACTTGACCAACACTAGAGTAGGTTCAGGTACATTCAGGAGCCGGTGCATTACCAGTACTTGCCAACAGTGCGTAACAGAGGAGTAATCGATCGCCCAAGTTGCTAACGAACCGATCAGTGGTGAAGAGGATAAAAGTAAAAGTAAAGCTAATGATATAGGAATTTACTCTTCTGATTGACTAAACGTAAACTATTTACTTTTACTTTTACTTTTATCCTCTTCGCCACTGATCGGCTTGTTAGCCGCTTGGGCGATCGGTCACGTCTCTGATTACTTTTCCTTTTCATTTATCTTCTTCACCAAAAGATCGGCTCGCTAGCCGCCCGGGCGATCGGTCACGTCTCTGTCACGCACTGTTGGCAAATACTGGGCATGCACCGGCTCCTGAATGTACCAGAACCCGCTCCAGTGTTGGTCAAGTCTTGTCTTGAAAGAGCTCACACTCGGTGCCGTCACAACACTCTCTGGTAGATTGTTCCAAGAGTTTACAACACCTTACTCCGAAAAAGTTTGCCCTCACGGTTTTCTGGACTTGCGGCTTCTTCAATCTTGAACTGTGACCCCTTGTGGGGCGAGCGTCCGCCAGCTCCAAGTAAGGACACTCAACTGAGTAGTGCCTCCTGAGATGCTTATGCATCTCAACTAGGTCCCCCCTTGCCCGTCTGTAGTATAAGCTAGGCAAGTTCAGGCGCTCCAATCTCTCAGGGTAGCTGAGGTGCCGAAGTGCAGGCACCAGTCTGGTGGCCCTCCTGAAGATCGTTACGAGGGACGGACCGTCTAGATATCTGAACGTCCTTCTTATAAGACCCAATAATTTATTTGCCTGATTTACCTTCTTCTCGCAATGGCCCGAGAACTTCAGCTCATTGTCAACATACACACCTAGGTCCTTCTCACACACAGTCTCAACTAGTACATTTTCTTCATCCCGTTGGGACATATGGTACGCCTCCTTACCGTTGGTACGCCCCAGGTGCATCCTCTTACACTTCGTGACATTGAATCTCAGCAGCCATTTCTTCGACCATTCCTGGAGCCCACAGAGGTCCTTCTGCAGTTCTTCACAGCCCGCTTGGTTCTTAATTTCCCGAAATAACTTGGCGTCATCGGCAAACATTTGTTTGGAGGAGTGTACAACGTCAGGCATGTCATTTGTGAAACAAACAAACAACAGCGGGCCCAATACACTGCCCTGTGGTACCCCACTTGTGACAGGTACAGATGACGATTTCGTGCCATTAATCACCACACACTGCTTGCGGTTATGTAGAAAGTCTTCTATCCACGCTAGGTTTTTCCCCGAATTCCGTACCCTTCCAGTTTGATTTTCAGGCTTTCGTGGGGTACACTGTCGAAAGCCTTGGCAAAATCTAGGTAAATATTGTCGATATTACCACTCCGTTCCAGAATATAGGTCCAAATATCCAATACCTTGAGAAATTGTGTTAAGCAGGAACGCCCCGGCATAAAACCGTGTTAGCAATCTTTTACAAGGTTGTTTCGTATTAGATGTTCCATTGCGGCATCTCTGATAATACTCTCAAGTACTTTACATATAAACTATGAATGCAACAAAAATAAAATGAAAAAATAATGATATTGCCTACAATAAAAACTTTTCCTCAAGGTTATTTTTTACTTCAGCGTATACACAGTATACAGTATACAGTGAGAGTAGCAGCACAAATTAGGCTCGTTATTTGTTATAAGAAGACGCTGGTACTCTACTTTTATGTAACTTTAGTTTTCTAGCAATGTAAAATACTAATTAACTTGTATTTTTTAATATTTCATAATTGTAATAACTATATGTCTATCAATATCATCACGGTATAAAATAGTAAAACATTTTGTACTAGTATCTGCCTGCTTAGATGTATGTAAACATTGCGTCTGTGAGACACGTGGGTTGGATGGTGTTCATCGTAGGAGAGGTTTGTACTTTTAGTGCTTACTGGATTTTCTCTCTGAGCTTAGAATTATACCTTTCATTTTTGAAGGTTTAACGTAAGGGTACATGGTAATTTATGGGGATACACTATCACGAGAAGGAGTGTTGGTATATTTTTACTTTCGGACATTAGTCCCTTGGGGTTGACCAATATGTTTTGCCAGTGTATTTTGGAATCTGACCAAAATTTTTGTCGGAAATTGCTCGTTTTTTCCCCACGCCGACCCCTCCAACAATAATGTGGGGGAGCCTGGGAAATCGGGTTTTTTGGGTGGGGGAGAACACGAAAACGAGTCATCTAACCTAATCTAATGTACCTAACCGGTAAATTTATTTAAGCGCACCCAACTCTGTTAGAAAGTAAAAAATATATTTTTCTAGTGTATTTGTGAGTGTTTAGACCGATTATGACCTTCATTTCCGTCGGAAATTGGCCTTTTTTTTCGATTTTTTCGTTGGACGTTTTCCGAAAAAAAAATAGCTAAGCGAATACAAAAAACACAAAAAAAAACCACCATAAAAACATAAACTGGACCTGATCTAACCTAACTGACTAACTGACCAGGCCAATAAGGTAAGAAATAAGTGGAATCACTTATCTCTTACCTTATTGGCCTGGTTCTCGTTCGTCGTTGGAGTTACCACAATGCTACATATGTTGGTAGATATTTACATTCGTTCTTGCACTTAGGAGACTTTACTGAGGTTGAGAGAACACCATGAGATTGAAAAAATGCTATAGTTTCTTCGTTTTTTCCCCCCAAAACTCGCAATCAGCTCCATATAATTGAAGTGACACCCATCGCAGACTTCCATGGTCGGAAATGAATTTGAATTTCGAAATATGAGAGACCCAAAATAAAAATCGAATTTGATTGGGCCAAAAATACCACGAATTAAACCACAAATCATTTTAATTGGTTGCCCCCCAAAAAAGCTTTTGATTGGCCGCGTGACGTGTACGAGAACGCATGCGCGTGATGATTTATGAAGGAGAACCGCAGTGTGGGAGGTGAGGTAGGCGATAATGGCGGAAGATTAATGGAAGAAAATAGAGAAAATTTTGGATACGCTACCTCCGTTATTATACATTTGTTACGGTAATGTAATAGAAGAAAACTATCTTATAATTAGACGTCTCATTCGAATATGATTATAGATTAGTGGTAGGAATGTGTGGTGTGAAAATGCAGTAATACCGTACCACCTAACCTAACAACGTAACGTAATTTAACGTCAAATTTCACTTGTGCACCGGTCTTTGTTTGGATATTAAAAATATGGGATCACCTGAAGAATTGTCACCCCAGGTGTTGCCACCTGAAGATCATCACCCCAGGATATCCTACCTGAAGAATTGTCACCCCAGGTGTTGCCACCTGAAGATCATCACCCCAGGATATCCTACCTGAAGAATTGTCACCCTGCCGAACTCTGGGATGACAATTCTTCAGGTGATCCAAAATATGTTTTTCCGATGTTATTTGATGAGTTTCAAACAAATTTGATATTCATTTCAGCCGGAAATCAATAGTTTTTGAGAAACCACCCCCTTCCCTACCCATCAATCTTAACAAAAATGTTTATGTTTTCGAGTAAATCACAAATAAAATACCAACCTACAATACCAAACTTAACCTAATCTAACCTGTGATTGATTGTGATGTCACAGGTTGGCTTGAGCCGCCAAGCAGGAGCCTGGAGGCAGCCATATACAATGTTGATACAGTATACACAGGCATACATTATTTATAGGTTAAAATAAATTACTGCTCAAGTATCATCGTGTGTATTTACTTGCTGGTTGCCAAAATGATGCAAAAGACCGATAACTCCAACATGGAAGTTTTCATCACTGTTCTCTATTTCATGTCTGGAAAATGGAATTTTTTTTTTTTAACGTAAATTAGCCCACCCGGGCACAGGCCAAACGACCACAACGGGGCAGGGGGGGGGGATGGGGGGAATATAAGAACAGAAAGAAATTGAAAATAGAGAAGAAAAAGGTTATACAGTTAACCCTCACTTTACGCGGTCCCACATTCCGCGTTTCCACGTTTAAGCGGTGACCTGCCGGAACCTAACATGCTCACATTCCGCGGTGCGTGTACCCCATTACGCGGAGAGCGGCTGGCAAGCCGCGCCATTTTTGGATCCAAACCTCCCGCCATGTTGTGTAAGCGGCGCGAACATGGTGCGCACAAGGTTGCCCAGTCATCAAAACATTACCAGTTCTTCACCCGCCACCCACTACAGCCGGCCCAAGTCAGTGATAGTGATAATTATAGTGAGGATATGGACTTATATGAACTTTGGGGGGTTTGACAAAGAGGCCCTGCAAGCCTCTGTGGTGGATAGTGATACAATTGATGCAAGTGATACAGGTGAGGGCCAATAATCTGCCCTCTGCCTCGGAACCAACCGCCCATCCCCGTGTGCCCAGCCATCTTTTCTACTCATGTAAGTGTTAAAAAACCTAATATTATTGATATTTCTCTTAATTATTAATTGTGTGTGCATGCCATCATAAAGTTAAGATAATATTTTTACTACAACATAGTTGTGTGTCGTCAAAAAGTGGAGTTTGGGGGTCGGCCCGGAGTCTATTTCAATTAATCCCATATGTTATGTTATTCACTTTACGCGTTCCTCACTTTCCGCGGCACCCTGTGGGTTACATTAACCGCGTAAAGTGAGGGTTGACTGTACAGTACTGTGTTAATCTACACCACAAAAATGCCGGAAAACCAGCTTTTTAAAGTGAGACAGATTGTATAAGTATGGAAACACAGAAGAAGGCAGAGCATTCCACAGTTTGGTTGTGTGAGGAAAGAAGGAGATACTATAACGGGTTATTCTCGTGTGACTGACATCCACAGAGAAACGGTGGGCACTGCGGGCAAGACGTGTGTTACGAGCCCACGGCCTTGCCGGTGGTACACAGGGTGCCAAATCCACCGAACATTGCCCATTAAAGTACCTGTAAAAAAAGAGAGAGTGAAGCAACATTGCGGCAAAGAAAAGGGAAGAGAGATTGTCGACTAAAGGAGGAGAGTTAATAAGACAAAATGCCTTTGATTCCACCCTAACAGTTGGACAGAAGAAGAGCCACCCCAGATATGAGAGCAGTACTCCAAGTTAGGATGAATGAATCCCTTATATACTTGGAGCAACTGCTCAGGAGTGAAGTAGCTACGGCATCTGTACAGCATTCCCAACTTTCGGGAGGCAGCTTTAGCTATATTAAGGATGTTTGATTTCCAGGACATATTGGTGGAAATGGTGAGGCCTAGCATATTTATTTCAAAATGTGGCAGAATGATAGCATCCTGAAATGTAATTGGTGGGAGATCATCTAATTTAGAAAGTGTAATTGGTAAATACTGAGTTTTATTGCTATTGAATTTAACCATGTTTGTAGCTCCCGATTCAGAGATGCTGCACAGATCTGCAATGATAGAAGTAATGATATCAGCTCTAGAAACAGATCTAGTTTGAGATTTAGGAGGAAGGGTAAAATGTGAAAAGATTGAAGAGTAGAATCATCAGCGTAAGAATGGATAAAATTAGTTGTAGTGTGAAGTAAATCATTGATAAAAAGAAGGAAGAGAGTAGGTGAAAGAACAGAACCCTGTGGGACACCACTGTTGGGAGAGAAAGAGCGAGAGATCGATCCCTCGACAACAACTGCCATGGATCGGTTCTCTAGGAAGCTAGAGATTAGAAAACAAAGTGGGGGGGGGGGAGAAACCAAAAGAGCGAAGTTTAGAAAGCAGACGTGTTCCATACCCTGTCAAATGCTTTGGAGATGTCAAGGGCCACGACGAAAGTTTCCCCATAATCCATAAGAGAGGATGACCCAAAGATGGGTGCGGTAGGAGAGCAGATCACCAGTAGATCTCGCCTGGCGAAAGCCATACTGGTGATCCGACAAAAGAGAATGGCTTTCAAGGTGTCGGGGAAAATGGGAGATCAAGATAGTTTAAAAAATCTTAGAGAGGGATAAAATTAGGGCAAAGGGGTGATAGTTAGAGGGATTAGAATGGTCACCCTTCTTCAGGATGGGCTGAACCAAGGCATGCTTCCAAGAAGAAGGAAAAGTTTGGGTTTTGAGGAAGAGGCAAAAGAGGCGAGCAAGCCCAGGGGCCAGGGCTTCAGCACACTCCCTCAGAACACGAGGGGGTATTCCGTCTGGTCCATGCGCCTTACTCACATCCAACCTGGATAACAGACCGGCAACCCTGCGAGTGGAGATTATAGGAAAGTGCATAGGTTCAGTAGGAGGAGCAGGGGTAGGAGGGATAGAGTGGGAATTGTCTAAGGTGGAATTTGAGGAGAATAAGGTGCCAAAGAGAATGACTTTGTCAGAGGGAGAGTTGGCTATAGAGTTATCAGGTCAGAAGAGATGAGGAAAAGAAGGAGCTCAGAAATTGTTTCAGATGTTTTTGGTTAAGGACCAGAAGGATTTACTAGAGGAAGAATTAGTCAGGAAGGACTAGGGATAACCATGGCCAGGGGATGGGCTTCAAATGATCAGATGACATATGTAATTTAACGTGCTTCATAGCTGGATGGCAGAGTTCTTGATAATACTCTACAATCATAAAGACATCTACTTTTGGTAAATTTCTTTCAACTGCCTTGATGAACCCTGGAAGTAGTTGTCCAACCTTCTCGGCTGATCGGCTCTGTAAATAAATATTATTAGATAATTAATTGTGCTTTACTGTGCAGTGCAGTAATACTATATTGAATATATAAATAGTACTAAGCACATTAACTAATTCAATGGATATTAGCTGTCCTTATTACAAATTTCATAGTACAGCTCCTCCCCGACTTACGACCTACTCGACTTACGACCACCTGCACTTACGACCTGCCTCGGTCTTACCAAAATTTTGTCAAATTACGTATTTTCGAGTCCCAACGTCAGTACACAGACAAAATTTTCGTTTGTAATTCACTTTAAAATGGCTGGCAAGCTTAAAGGTGAGAGTTTTGTGGTGCTGAGAAGAAAAAGAGACACCCATTTTAGATTTTCTATGTATTATTTAAGCATTTTCGACTTACGACCTGGATTTGGGTCCCTAGCCCCGTCATAAGTCGGGGAGGAGCTGTATAAACTTTCCAAACAATATTGGTATTATTTTCGTTTTGTTCATCTGGGGCCTTAAGATTTTAACTATGGGATTAAGTACTTTAAACAGTTGTAAGGTTAGCTTCACATACACAGGTAAGGGGGGGTAGTAACTCAAAACTAGTGATTTCCGATAGAAATGAAGGTCAAAATCGTTCATAACACATCGCAAACCATCAGAAAAGAAAACATACAGTAGTCTGCATGTCTACAATAAGTACAGGGATGACCCAAACTCAACATTTACCCATTATAGCCTATCTCGAATCTGAGCATCCAAATACTTATGGTGGTTAAAGTAAAATTTTACCCATTGATTAATGTAAATGATGATATATATCCCAATGCATTCTCAAAACAAAGTCCAGACAATGTCATTATTGTACTTCTAAATTGACCTGTATCTCCATCTAGCACTGATATACTCTGTAAATGAACTGGAAAAAAAGAGAAAGTCCACCAGGTAAGAATACATGACAGCTGAGCTGGTGTGAACGAATCCAGGAAAAAAAGTCACAAGAAAAAAGTCACAGATAAAAAGGCACGGAAAAACCTAACTTAACCTAACCTACGTGCAATGCCATCATATATATATATATATATATATATATATATATATATATATATATATATATATATATATATATATATATATATATATATATATATATATATATATATATATATATTGTGTTGTCAATGTATACAAGTCATGTGACTTTTTTTCCTGAGGACTTTATTTACTAATAAATAATAATAATAATTAACGGTTTATTGAAAGAGCATGGCAGCCGGAAAGCTGAAAATATACAATTACATAATCGGGGAATGGTTCTCTTGATTTACAAATGATGTACAAGTAACATAAGTAATACAAATATGATATATAATAATAAGGTGTTGATAATTTTTACAATGGTTGGGACTGGGCTGTTCTTGTAGCAATCAGTTCGTGCTCGTATGGGCTGGATGCGGTTGGGCAGGTGTGTGGCCACGTGGCCAGGACAGTAGCTTGGGGCAATGCAGGTGTGCTCCATCCTTCAGGTTAGGTCAGGTGAAGCCGTGAGGTCAGGTCATGTTAGGTCAGATCCAGCCACAATCAGTATTGCTGTATTTTTGTGCTTTTCCTTCGAGTTGAAATTGTCACTTTTGTATATCACTTGTGAGTTGATCATCAATCTTTGCACTGTACTGTTGGTGTGAGGATGTTGATAAATCCAGATGGGAAGGAGGAGATGGGGGAGGGGAGGGCCTGACAGACCGGGCTGGCAGCTGTCTCCATGATCAAGAGACCACGGCCGCGTTAGCGGGCAGCGCCGACTACAACGTCCTTACCCTATGATGGCTGAGGTGTGAACATGGGAGATTTTTATATCCATAAGCTGCTTTTCACTGCACATTTCTTCACTACGAAATGTCCATGACTTAGACCATGAAAAAAACACTCTTAAAACTTAACTGAACGTGGTATTTGGGTTCTGAAGAGGCTAGCCTTTGTACTTCTCCGACTTCAGTGGTGAGTTTGTTCGAGAGCGTTGTCTACGGGGTAGTGGTGACGTCTTTGGAAATGGCGGCCCTGTTTCAAGAGAAATAAACTTATCTCGACTATTATAGCAGGACTTGCGACCGGGTTATAGACCGACGACCAGGTCATAAGTCGAAAATGCGAAAATAATACATAGAAAATCTAAAATGAAATACGGTACAGTAAAAGTAATCAATAATGAAAAATTAATAAAGTGTTACTGTGCACTTACTTTAATGTAGCCAGCTGAATGCACACAGGGCCTCAATAATTTTGTAATTAAACATGGATACTACATTAATTGGATGAAGCAGAGGAGACAGGGCTAGGTGGGTCATCAATTTCGCTTTCTTCAGACAGACTAACATACTTGCTTGTTGAAGGTATTGGATCATCTTTAGGGAGTGAAAAGGCAGCAGTGGTGGGGCATGAGGAGATAGCAGTGGGGGACTTCTTAAAATATATGTCCAATTTAGACTGCACAGTTTGCCTTTTCTTTTCATTGTAAATCTCCCTGTAGCAAGCAAGTGCATCTTGGATATGTCTGTCAACTTTTGCAAAACGCTCAACATTTTGATCCTTTTCTTCAAACATTTGCACCACCTTATTAATAGTAGCAAATGCCTCTGCCTTGTCCTTCAAAATTGTTGATATCGTCGAGTGAGAGAAGCCAAGGTCACGTGAAATGGTTGCTACTGTTTTTCCATTTTTATATTGCATTATTGTTTTCAATTTCATCTCAAAAGTAACTGACTGTCTCCTTTTCTCATCAGCACCATGAGAACTCCTTCTGCTACCACCAGAAGGAGTTGTTCGATTTTGTTAATTTTTTCCACAGATGTTCTTATCACTATAGTAAGTATTTTAAAAGAGGTGACCTTTACATGAACCTAATTGGACCTGACCTAACTAACCAAAGAAACATACCTAACCTGGTAAAATTGCAGTATCACTACCAATTGGTTGTTGACCAGAAATCTTGGTTTTTTCCCATGGTATTTGGTTTGATTCCTTTGAATTTTGCCTTCATTTCTGTCGGAAACGAGTCGTTTTGAGTTATCACCCCCACCCCATAGAACCTAACCTAACTTCCTAGCTTGGGGGGTTCACTCCCCAGACCTCCCCGCCATATTAAATAGAAAGTACTTACAGTATTAAGATATCTGGTACCAATGAAAACAACTATGTTTAAGCGTCATGGTGTAATTTACGTTTTGTTTTTTACGTGAGAGTACGCTGGGACCGAGTGGGTTAGTTGTAAACAAACAGACAACATGCAGTGACTCGTCAGATTTTTGGGAGGTGTATTTATGGTAAATAATTAATTTCTTCATGTACACCCACCAAAAAAATATTCGGCACCCTTACGGCATGATACAATATGACACGGGTGCCGAGTAATTTTTTAGTGGGTGTACAATGCATGTAGAGACATTTGATTGTCATATGATCAGTTTTTCACCATTTTTCCCCTGCAATTTCCCTTCTCCTTCATGCCCTGCCCACTACAGGCGATTTCTGGTCGTAGATAGAGAAAATCTAAACTGTGCCCGGCGCTGACACCCCCCTCTACCTCCTTCTCCTGATGTCACCTCACCTCAATATCCAGTAGACAACAGATATATGGTAATCAGTATTGAAACTAAAAATAAAAATTAAATACAGGTGGAACACCTGCACCTTGATATAGTTACAGTACAGTCGACCCTCGTTAATTCGGACCCCTTTAATCCGGATTTCGGATAATTCGGACAAAATCTGAACAAACTTTTTTTTTTTTTTTTTTTTTTAGATTTGTAGGAATATTACCTACGCGGACCTTAAGCTAAAATGCTGGTCCACCCACTGCTGGGATAAAACACCAGTGTCTTTTTGGTTAAATGCAACATCACCACTAGTGTGGGGGGGTGGGGATGCAACTTTTAGCTTCAGATATACTGCCAGATTCTGGGGTCACTAAGTCTAAGGGGATAACTTAACTCTAATCTTAATTTCTAAGGGTCGCTGCCACCAGACCCCCTCTGGACAGCATGTAGCTCGTTAGGTAGCGTGCAGAGTGGACTAGGCATTCGATAAGGGTAAAGAAGGGTGAAACCATAACATGTCTTAATTGATTTATTCCTTATAAAACATACTGGTAAAAAACATATACATGAATTGGCCTTCCTCAGAAGAACAACGAAAATGTGGTTACCCAGATGGGCCCCAGACTCTTACATTAATGGCATGTCATCCACCTACTTATTGCATAACAATCTGTGACCACCTTACCTCGGTCATTCCTTCTTACACTATCCCTTAACACATCAGACTGCTCCACCTGTATGGAATATAGCACCGTCGGTTATCATACATAGTAGCACCATCTCAACACACATGTTACACTCCATACCTGCAAGTATGGGACTCCTTGTGACTTTTAGGTATACACAACAGGCACCTCGTTCGCACACCGCCCTCGGTGGGTAAAGACGAGGGCTTCACCTAGAGACATACCAGCACTATTTCTACGCCTGGTATTATAGGTCGCTCCAAGTGACGACCGCAGAGTTTCTCACGGTCTCCTTATTTGTGACTATTCATTTGGAGTGGTGTGCTGGAAATCCACAGGTTCACAGTGGATTGGCATAGCGGGGAGTAGTCACCACCTGTTGTGACGCTCAAAGGGATAATGGCGGCCGGGCGGCAAGGCACTCCGACCGCATGGAACCTGAGGTGACGGTAGAACAGGGAATACTGAGAAATAATGCCTGACGGGCGGTTATCCCACCCCCTAACACATTCCTATTACACTTATATATCCGGCAAAGCTTTAAACTGTAATAACTTCTATATATAAACCTTAATTATAGGGCGGGATATAGCCCGCTAGGACACTGACCTGAGGTGACGGTAGAACGGGGAATACTGAGGGCATTGCCCCGCCGCTCCTCATCACGTAGGCCTACAGTTTCCAATCTTTAATTTTCACTTTTGTTTCTTATGGTTCTCACCTGAACACTTTTCGGTATATTGTCACTCATGCCTTATAAACACATATTTTAATCCTAAATTACACACTAAGGTAAGGTCTTGGTTTGCTAGTTCGTGGGTAAATTCATGGGGTTATAATATCAACGTGGCACCTGCACCTGTCGTGGGTGTATGTCACGGAGGATACGAGGTGTATTAAGTCCATACCAACGCATACAAGATATTTCCTTCAAGCATAGTTTCTGGGTCACTTCCAACACTTCACATAGTGCCCTGATACATTTATCCTTTTCCAGATCATTGTTCTCATGTATTTTCATATGATATCTTCAGTTATGTTCGCTACACGCCACAGACGTAAATAGTATGACCTTCAAACCCTGATCCACACTTAGTCCTTACAGTACACTAGTCCGGCCTCAACTGGACTTTAACATTCATCACTATGGATACCCCTGAGTTCTCCTTAATTATGAATACATACAATTAATATGATATAACTGTACCTGGGTACAATACAACACATGGTCTAGTAACATTGAGTAGGTGAGTTATCCTTATCGTTTCCCATTTTCTGAGGCTCTACAAGCGCAGTGGATTTGAAATGTTATATAGCGTAATATGAATAAATGGGCTTTTAGCAATGACAATGATGTGCACAGTACACAGACATGAAAATATTAACCATTACTGCCAGTAAACAATGGAAATGTAAAAAGTACACAAAAATACATTTGCAGCAGTAAACAATGGAAACGTAAAATATATACCAATTAGTAATGAAAAGTTGTGCAGTTCCTTCAGCAAATGAAGCTCACCAACTTACAATAGGCTAAATTACCTAACAACGTGTTTTCAGTAGTCTATGTTGAAGTTCTTAGCACAGGCTAACTTATCATATCATATACAGTTGTACCCCGCTTAACGCGGTCAATAGAACCCAGAGGGTCCCGCTTTAAGTGAAATCCGCATTAAGTGAACAACAGAACATATGGGATTAATTCCAATAGAAACCAGCCCAACCCCCAAACTCCACTTTTTGAAGACACATAACTATGTTGTAGTAAAAATAACATCTTAATTTTATGATGGTACATGCACACAATTAATACTTAAGAGAAATAGAGAAATACAGTCGCCAAGTTAATGTCCATTCAAATAATGGACTCAACTCCCTCCCCTCTCACACTACACTGCCGGCTCTTCCCTCTCTGAGAAATTTTTGGGGGAAAACCACTAAATTTTAATAAATAATACCTCAAACTAAAGTTAGGATAATACAATTGACATTGCTGGATTCCTTGTAAGACCAGGAATATTTTGAATATAAATGTCATATATTTTGCACAAAAGATAACATAGTTACCCAGAGAAAAATTTTATCTAAAATTTGTATGTCTAATGCAAAATATATGATGTTTATATTCAAAATGATCACCAAATTATAAGAATTCCAGCAATGTAAATTATATTCTGACCGGGTAATTTGTATGAATTTTATGAGCTAAAACAAATATCTTCAGTTAATAAAAAAAAAATAATCTTCACGACACTATCTGTCAATCAAAGTACCCCACCTTGCCTCCCCCCTCTTCCAACCATGCGGTCAGTCCCAACCCTCCCCCCCACCCCCCACCAATCCTCCCTTCAAGAGATGTGGGGTGAAAAAAATAAATTTTAACATTTTGTATTAAATAATACCTCAGATTAAAGTTAGGATAATATAATTGACATTGCTGGATTCCTTGTAAGACCAGGAATATTTTGAATATAAATGTCATATATTTTGCACAAAAGATAACATATTTACTCAGAAAACATTTTATCTAAAATTTGTATGTCTAATGCAAAATATATGATGTTTATATTCAAAATGATCATCAAATTATAAGAATTCCAGCAATGTAAATTATATTCTGACCGGGTAATTTGTATGAATTTTATGAGCTAAAACAAATATCTTCAGTTAATAAAAAAAAAAAATATTCTTCACAGGGTAACAGATGGTCGGTCGGTCCCTCCCTCCCCCCCACCCCCCACCAACCGTCCCAAGGAGATGTGTGGGAAAACCAGAATACTTAACTTTTTGTAATAAATAATACCTCAAACTAAAGTTAGGATAATATAATTGACATTGCTGGATTCCTTGTAAGACCAGGAATATTTTGAATATAAATGTCATATATTTTGCACAAAAGATAACATAGTTACTCAGAGAAAAAATTTTATCTAAAATTTGTATGTCTAATGCAAAATATATGATGTTTATATTCAAAATGATCACCAAATTATAAGAATTCCAGCAATGTAAATTATATTCTGGCCGGGTAATTTGTATGAATTTTATGAGCTAAAACAGGCAGTCAGGCAGGGTGGCGGGTGGGGCAAATCTAAAAATAGCGTCTCGAGCCGGACACTCACCGCGTATATGTGGAAAAAATCCGTGTTAAGTGAAAGTTCAGCTCTGGTGAGGCACCGCGTATATGATAAAACGCGTTAAGTGAAACCGCGTTAGGCGGGGTAATACTGTACGGTATCACAGTTCTCATTGATCTATAAAAAATACCGGTAATAAAAACCTTTTTGATATTTCACACTTAATATAATACCCGGTAATCTACTTCAACCTCCTATTGTTTACAACGAGGCATGATGCACCACCAGCTGTTGAGTATCAGCTAGACGGTACATGTGTTTTTCGAATCGTTTTCAGTTAAAAAAAACTTACATCACATGTATATTTTACCTTAACTGTGCCTGAATGAATATATTCTCGGAAATAAATAGTAGTTTTGCTGAAACGTGATGTATTTTAAAGTAAAATAGGATAAAATACATGACGAAAACAAAAGATTTTACCTAACCTTCCGATGTTCTTGAGATGTTATTCGGTTTTTTTTATGATTTTTGGTTAAAATACTGTTATATTACAATGGTATTCTATTCATACTGTGCTTGATATAATGCATTCACGGAAATGTAATATTTTTGCTGAAATGAGAGTACGTATTACAGTGAAAAGTGGGATAAAATCGTGACGAAAACAATGACTTTCGCTTTCTTTCATTCAAAAGATGTTACCTTAATTGCTTTTCGATTGGTTTTCATTTAAAAAACTGTTGTATTACAATAATATTCTATCCTAATTGACTCGAATAAATACTACGATAGCATATTTCTGAATATTTTCATTAAAATCCATCCAAATAATTTTTCTTGTCATCGTCTGCAGCACCGAACAGCTTCTCCCAGTCCTCTCCTTGAACAGGGCTAGAGGGTACGTGTTTTTCGAATCGTTATCAGTTAAAAAACTGTTACATCACACGTATATTTTACCTAAAGTGCGCCTGAATGAATATATTCTCGGAAATAAATAGTAGTTTTGCTGAAACGTGATGTATTTTAAAGTAAAATAGGATAAAATACATGACAAAACAAAAGACTTTACCTAAGCTTCCGATGTTCTTGAGATGTTATTCGTTTTTTTACTTGTTTTCGGTTAAAATACTGTTATATTACAATGGTATTCTATTCATACTGTGCTTGATACAATACATTCACGGAATTGTAATATTTTTGCTGAAATTATGTACGTATTACAGTGGAAAGTGGGATAAAATCGTGATGAAAACAATGACTTTGAAATATAATGCAATATTAACCCCTAAATCGGTTAATTCGGACAATCGGCTAAAACGGACACCCTTCCCCCCCTATTAGTCCGAATTAACAAGGGTCGACTGTATCTTCATTTGTACAGTGGTCCCTCAGTTAACGATCACAATTCGTTCCACAGAGTCGTTCGTTAACCAAATCCATTGTTTCAATGGGATATTGGGTAATTGGTTCCAGCTCACAGAAAAGTACACACCGTATATACCCGTGTGTAGTTCGAGTTTTTAAGACCAAATTTTTTGGCAAAAAATTGGGAGTTGACCTCTACACGGGTAATAGTTTCGTTAGGTTGAAAAATATTTACCAGTTACTGCCAGTAAACAATGGAAACGACGCACCACCAGTTGTGAGTGTTGGTACAGTTGCCAGGGCAGATCTCTTGCGTCATCATAGCAAGCCCAAAGTGGCCAAATGCACGGTACAGTAGAACAGGACGATGTTTAAAACATAAAGTATTAATTTTTAAAAGTTTATTTATAGATACTGTACATAAATTTTTGTTCATTAAATCTGAAACATCAATCTTTGTTAATTAAATTTGAAACAAAAAAAACTACGATACCGTGTTTCTGAATATTTTCATTAAAATATAACATCACAAGTATATTTTACCTTAACTGTGCCTGAATGAATATATTCTCAGAAATAAATATGGAAATGTAATATTTTTGCCGAAATGAGGTTCGTATTACAGTGGAAAATGGGATAAAATCGTGACGATAACAATGACTCGGTTTCTTTTGTAGTTCAAAAGATGTTACCGTAATAGCTTTTCGAATGGTTTTCAGTTAAAAAACTGTTGTATTACAATAATATTCTATCCTAATTCACTTGAATAAATACTGCGATAGCATATTTCTGAACATTTTCATTAAAATCCATCAAAATCATTTTCCTTGTCATCGTCTTCAGCACACAGTTACCAGTTTCAAGATTTTCCGTTTAAGTTACCGAGTTTTTCTTTTCCCAAATCGTTTTACAATACTGTAGGTAAAACAGTTTCCCATTGTGCAAACCCCACAGAAAAAAAAATTAACAGAAATGGAGACACCAAAAATGTAAAAAAAAAATGCTGTGTCTGACTTGCAACACTGTTGGTAGGGTCAGGTGGTTCTAACGACATCCTGCCAGTACCTGGTAATCAAATTTATAACAGTGTCTAACCTCAATTACTGTAGTTTATCTGATGTAGGCAATATGAAGTAGAAAATACCAGTTAAAGTGAGAAATTGGAAGAGAATAGACAAGAAAGATGTCGTTGGGCTATTTTTGGTAGGGCTGAGGGAGAGAGTACTGGCCGTTTGGTCTTTTTTGGTAGGGCTGAGGGAGAGAGTACTGGCCGTTTGGTCTTTTTTGGCGGGAGAGCAAATATCCGTATTGGTATTTGTTTAGTGTCTTCTGTATTTTTAAAAATGAATACTTGTAAATTAAAAGTACCGTAACATTGTATTATATACAAACTTGTCATATTTCTGGAAAATAAGAAGCAAGAAAAAAAGAATATACCGGTAAACACAATTTCAACATACGCTAATATTAAAGGCTGCTTAAGAAGGGCCGATGCAAAACCAAAACCTCCGCGACCAGGGCTCTACCGTATCAGCTAGACGGTACACGTGTTTTTCGAATCGTTTTCAGTTAAAAAACTGTTACATCACAAGTATATTTTACCTTAACTGTGCCTGAATGAATATATTCTTAGAAATAAATAGTAGTTTTGCTGAAACGTGATGTATTTCAATGTAAAATAGGATAAAATACATGACGTAAACAAAAGACTTTACCTAACCTTCCGATGTTCAAGAGAAGTTACTCGTTTTGTTAATAGTTTTCGGTTAAAATAATGTTACATTACAATGATATTCTAGTCATACTGTGCTTGATATAATACATTCACGGAAATGCAATATTTTTGCTGAAATGACGTACATATTACAATGGAAAGTGGGATAAAACCATGACGAAAACAATCGACTTACGCTTTCTTTCGTTGTTCAAAAGATGTTACCGTAATCGCTTTTCGAAAGGTTTTTGGTTAAAAAGACTGTTGTATTACAATAATTTTCCCTCCTAATTGACTTGAATATATACTTTTTTGTTGAAACTATCCGCGTTTCAGTGTAAAGTGTCGTAATAATAAATGGTAAACAATTTGCGTCCGGCACTCGGTGATTCAGGCACGGCGACCTTCAGTTTATAGGACGTACAGTGTTTTTACTGAAGGTTTTGTTGTTCCATTACCCTCAAAAACTTGGGTCGACCTTAAACGAGGAATATCATAAATTAATGATTTCTTGGTCAAAAAATTGGGGTCGACCTATAAACAAGGTAGAATTATAGACGAGTATATACGGTACAAAGTAAAAAAAATGCAGTAAAGTACACTTACTTTGAGGTGTGTATGTAGAAGGTTCCTGGTTGATGATGATGATGGGAATTAGAAGTGGGGGTGGAGGAGAAGGGAGAAGAGAAGGAAGTGGGGATGGAGGAGAAATCACCTTTCAGGGGACCCATGCATGATGCAGTTCAAGATTATTTTATTTAAATCAACACTGCACTGCACATTATCAATATGTTAACTACATTTTAGAATTACCAATAATTTTAATGTAAAAATGCAAAAATATTCAAGACACCAACGAAATCGATGTTCACTCCACTGTAAACAAAGTCAAACTGACGCCTGGTGGGTGAGTTAAGCGGCTGATGGGCGCACAAAAAACTAGTTCCCTGTACTGCATATACTGTATTATCAATATGTTAACTAAATTTTAAAATTACTAATAATTTTAATATAGAAATGCAAAAATATTAAAGAGCACAACTTTCTTGGTATTTACTCCACTGGAAACGAATGTAAACATAGAACAGATTACTGAATTGGCAGACTAGCTGATCAGCTGATTCTCACAACAAAGCGTGTTTGTCGTAAGGATTTCATTAATCGAAGTTTTGTTCGTTAACCGAATTGAAGATCCTTATGGGAGGTAATTCGTTAACTGAAATTTCGTTAATCGAACCGTTCGTTAACCGAGGGACCACTGTATTTGACAACTTCCTGGGTATGCATATACCTATGAATCATTGGTCATAAATGCAGGCAGTAGGCAGCTATCAAACAGGGAGGTACTACCACCTGGGAAGATATTGGAAGCATAATGTATTGTCTAATAGTAGACCCTGCTGCCATATGGCATCACGAAAATTGTGACCAAGTTCCAGGTTGCTGATCTGACTTTCTGCCACATTTACACATAATTGCAGGATCTCAATTGTTTCTCTTTGACAACACAGCATACATATATTGTTTCTCACTTTTGATTCTTTTTCATTTTTGTATTTCTTTATTATTATTATTATCAGTGTTGCTGTTATTATTATTATTTTACTTTTAATTTTGTATTTTTATCATAATTTTTATTTACTATGAACTAATTATTTTATTAATATTATTATTATTATTAGTATTACTACTACATTTTTGCCTACCAGGCCCCGATGTGGGTCCGTGACCTGTGCCCTGGTGGGCTAATCCTGAAAAAAAAATTATAAAAATTAAAAATTGTCATAAATGGACACCATATGTAAAGGCCCCAGCTCATCCCCTTATCACCCATGAAGTAACTGACAGTTGCTTAGGTTTCGGCAGGAGGAAGGAAGGATATGGAGGAATACAGCATGACCGATGCATGTGTGTGTGTGTGTGCAATTTTTTTTTTTGCTGGGGGATTGTTTTGTTAACACAGTGGCCTATTATTTCATAAATTCTGGACAGTAAATATGCATAATATATGGTTCAGACCATTAGCACAAGCTAGGAATACCACCCTAAGGTGCAGTATTACATTCTACCCATAATTTGTGTTTTGCCCTACGTACAGCGTATTTATATCCTTGCTTAATATATCCTGCATTGTAACTGCACAGGTAACTGCTGAACTCTCTCCCACCCCTCTAGCCCCCCTGCACTCTGACCCTCCTCAACCACCGTATTACCCCACCACTCACTCACATACTGGTTCCAGTCCTTCCCGGCTTCTCTCTCGCTTGTGAATGCTTCAGATTCAAGAGTCAGTACTCCTGGGGTTCACACTAAATGGAAAGGGTGGATTGAGAATGCCGATTGTAACAAATGGAAGTGGAAGAGGCTGTGCAGTACATACAGTAGTAATAAAGTAAATAATACAGTAATAAATAAATGTAACTGCAAGGTGACGAGGAGAGGTGTGAGGTGACGAGGCAAGATGTGAGGTGACGAGGCAGGAGGTGAAGTGATGTGATAAGGCACATACACAGCACACACATTAACAGCACTACTAAACCTTTGTCTTATAACAAATAAATCTATAGTTTCTATTTTAAAACTAATTGATACATGATGGCTCGATTTGGCTACTTTTGCACATAGACAACTGATCAATGAATAAACCAGGGTTTATGGGGACACATTATACTCTACACTACAATAATATTTATTAAGTTCTGATAAATTTTCTACAATATTACTGTATTTACTAAGTGCTCAAGACAGATCCTTTGGTAAGCACCACCCTCTTGAAGAGTGACAACAACAGTGCTTGAGAGGTGGTTAGTGCTGTCAACATTGTTAGGGAGAACAGGGCCGATCAGCTGTTAATGCTCTGTAAACGAGAAACCAGGAATATATTTTGGCCCAATAGCTCGTCTAAGATTGAGCATGGGATTTTTTGGGTAAAATTAATTGTTTTTTGATAATGTTTTATTAACCCAGCACCAAAATGAACCTATTTGGTAAATCTAGTGAAATTGCATACTGTCATTATAAAGGGATTAAGGCTGGTGAGCACAGCAGGTGAGTTGTCCTCCCTCCTCTCTCCAGCTATATATTTTTGTGCAGTATCTTAATATTATTCTTATACTATTTCTGTAATCTATTTATAATATATTCTATTATAAAGCAGTACTGTAATCGATTTTTTGGTGCTGTTTGGTTATTTTAAGTTCATTCCAAATTCAAATTGTTTATTTAATTTTTTATTAAATATACAAATTAAACTGAATTCTGAATATAACAATCCGAATTAAAAGTGTTTGTGAAATACATCATCATCAACCATTGTCTTTTATCTAGTCATTGTTTAGACTTACTGTGAGATGTAAAGCAGTCATCATGTAAAGATTAGGCACCCCAACTATTTCACATTAAGATTAACCATCCTAAAATTAACCTAACCCACTGGTAGTGTTCAGGTTTTTAATCAACAGGTGAAATATGCTGGGGTGTCTTAGCTTCAAGTGATCTAAATACCGTTATTCCCCAACTAGTATCCTCATATAGTGTGCTTATAGTTTTTCCGAGCACTATATACACTCTATGCTCTTATAAGGGCATACACATTAGAGGGCAGGGAAAAAACACTTTTATTTGAGTTGCAGGCTGCACTTTTCAGGCATCGTTTGTATGGCTGTAACAAACACCTGTGCAAAATTTCATGCCATTTCATGCATACTTACCCTGCCGCATCGCGAACGACTTTTTGTCAACTTTTAGTGTATACCAAAAATTAGGTGTCATTTAATGTTTTCCAGGATAATGATAAATTTTACATGGGTGACATCAATTTAATTCACATGTTATTTTACAGGTACACCGTATAGAAAATCATTACAAGTTCATATTGAAATTCTTTTTTGTGCGGAACCTTGGCATCATTTTCCTAGACAATAATCTTTGCCTAATATATCCATCTCTCGATTCGTATCCCGTCACTTCAGTGCAAGCTTCAGTCATCACTTTTATGCCTCTCTCGACCGCCTGAGTGCTGTTTGGCCACTTGGGCACCACTAATGGTGTCTCAAGAATGTCATTAACCTGTAGATTTGACAGAGAAGCAATGTAAGGAGGCTCAGTCTTGAGTTCATTCCTCCAGTTAATCATGGAATGATAGTTTTTTGCTTGCCACTTTAGTTTCGGAGTCACCACCTTTCTCATGTTGACTACAGGAGGCACATCCTCATTCCCATCTCCATCTTTACCCTCCTCATCAGTATAGTTTAACAAATTCTCGTCAACAGCAGCATCAGAATCTTCCTCCTCCTCTTCAGATCTGCCAGTGCATTCTTCCTTTTGCTGATTCTCCTCTCTAATTTTTCTTATCATTGAGACAGCTTTTTCTCTAACAGTCATGTCCTCATCTGCACACATATCAAGAAGAAGTTGATCTGTGTGGGCGAAGTATGCATTTCTCTGGACAGCCTTCTTCACTATCGTCTCCTCCTCACTATTCAGGTGTTTCATATATAGCAGGGACTGGAATACGTTCCTTGAGCCGTGTGTTACGTAAGGGTGTATCTTGATGTAAAACCACATTGGAGCACTGAACTTTATTATTGTAATGACAATTCTTTTCAACTCATGGCTGGGTCTTGATGTTGCTACATACAGCCTGAGGATTCTACTCCATAAGGTGTTCCACCTTGACACACAGGGAGGACCTGGCTCAATAGCAGCCAAGTCATCTTCAACAACACCTGTGATAACTCCTTTACAAATCCTATACAGGTATTTCTGATCCCAGGACAGATCTTTCTCCACTTCATCATTAAACACAGGGAAATCAGGGAAACTGACTGGCTGGAAGGCGACAACTGGAAGCTCAGACAAAGACTCCTTGATCTGCTTTCCAATGGGACCACGCCAATGCTCAGGACCACTTGGTTTACCATCATAGTGATAAAAAACTGCGCGGAAAGGCAGCTCATTTCCGTGAAGCTGACATATGAAATAATGGAGCGGGTGACCAAGTAACATTTCAAGATGATGAATGACTCCATTTTCTGATCCTACATTTACATTGGTTCCATCACAACCAACACACACAATGGGCTGCTGGGTTAGATTTTTCTCCACCAGAAACTCGTGAATAGTTTTGGCAATCTGCTTTCCGTGTCCAGTCTTGGGAGTCACATGTGTGAGATATTCATTGCCAGGCTCAACCATGATGACATAATGATCTTTCACCATCATCCTCGAACTCCATTTCTCGGTCTTCTCATTCTTTATCATCACACGAGTGGCGGTCTTCTTACCACCAAAATAGAGTGACGTCAAATTATCTAAACTAGCCATCTCAATTTTTTCCTCTTAAATCGGTATTTTTGTCTCTCATCCCGCAGCTTATGTGGTCCAATAACCTGACTCTTGTCATCCTTTGTGATAATGCCATAGTCAGTTAAGGTGGCAGTAGCAATGGCAGCTCCAGCATAATCACTAATCAAGTATCGGTCACAAGCAGCAGCCAGTGTAGGGAGTCTTGTCCGGTTCTGTGAACTGGTGGCTGATAATCAATATAGACATAGCACCATACTCATCTGCAACAAGACAACTTAAATGAAATAAGAGATATGAAAAAAAAGTTGATAAACACTGAACAGAACATTGCACCGCCACAGCGGCTGTTTGGCTAGTACTGTAGGTAAATTTAAAAATTTCAGTAGAAAATGCGGCAGACTAAACCTCGACATATCAGCTTCAAATTTGGCATGGAGTCTTAGATATGTATAAGGAACAATGCCTGAAGAGTGCAGCTTTGAGCAAAATTTCACTGCCCCCTAATACACATTACTGTTCACTGTCCTTATTTAGTACTGTGTGGGATACTTCAAGATGCTTGTCTGCACCTCAACATCTTCTATTTTTAAGAAAATAAACAATAGTTAAAAACTCCTGTTTTTTTTTTCTCCATAAATCAATGTAGTGGATATAGAATAATTTGTATCTTCCCAAATCCACAAATAGAGCGAGAAATTTCAAGATGCAGAAAAATATATCAGTTCACGTCAGTTGATGCACGGCAGTGAAAAGGAGAACACACACACCTGTACAGTACAGTACAGCTCCTCCCCGACTTACGACCTACTCGACTTACGACCACCCGCACTTACGACCTGCCTCAGTTGTACCAAAATTTTGTCAAATTAAGTATTTTCGAGTCCCAACGTCAGTGATTGCGCTGTGTACTGACAGAATTTTTGTTTGTAATTAATTTTAAAGTGGCTGGCAAACTTAAAAGTGAGAGTTTTGTGGTACTGGGAAGAAAAAGAGATACCGTATATCTCAGCCTATAAGGCGTCGGGGTGCATAAGACGGCCCCCCCAAATTTCCATTTAAAAAGTAGTTTTTGAGCTCTATTCGCTGTATAAGACCAGTACCCCAAATGTGACACTTACCCACTGACTCAGTAGTTCTCTACCAACCATCCTTGGTTTTTTAAAATAAGGCCAATTCACTTCAAGTAATGTCATCAAATGTTACCCGCTGGTGTAGTGTAAACACTAGTGACATCACTGAAGCGTCTGCTATTTACCGGTAACTGGAACTAATGTCGGTGTCGAGTAAAATTTTTCCATTTACTTGAAATGGATTTACCGATTTATTTGTTTATTTATTTATTTATAATATACTGTAACATATTAAACACACTGCAAGTATTTTCTTTAATTTATATGCTTGCTTCACACGAGACGATCGGTGGTGGGAGTGTTACCTCGTCTCGGTGGTGGGACTGTGTTCCCACTGTTTACCTTACTTTTTTTTTAGTAAGTTCTTTTTTGTTATATTTTTTACTAAAAGTGTTATTTTATGTGGATAAAAATGTTACAATGGACTTAAAACTATAAAAAATCATCTGAGCATGCTTGAAAACATACATATCGACACCAAGATCACCCAGATTGACCAACTACATCAATTTCTATAAGAAAAATCAACTTTTGAAGGTCAATATGGCGGTCATCTTGAAAAATGGTCGCCATCTTGGATTTTTAAATGGCCAATCAGGCAGACTTGACTAGTAACCATTAGAGAATTACCATGCCAAATTTGGTGCTTGTACCACCATTTTCATGATTCTCTTGAAAAATTGCATTTAGCTGCCCCACTAATGTCACCACTCCCATCTCAACATGACACTCGTATACTGAAATATTGTATTTCATACTACATATGACTTTACAAAAAGAAATGTCCACGTCTGGTTAAATAACTCTTGTTAAAGGCATTTTGTTTTCTTTATAAACACTTTATTATACAGTACAGCGAAATAATATACATGTAGATATAATACCAGTTGAATAAACGAAACTAAAAAACTGGAGATTGTAATTACAGTGAAGCCTTGACAACTCCATTATGAAGTTAGGGATTAGATGACGCCAAATTCAATCACCTTAATGCACTTTAAGAGAGAGGAGTCACCGTGCCAGGGCTTAATATTATCCTGGACCCTAGAGGTTGATGACGTATTCAGTGTCAGGGGCAGAAATACATCGATGTACACAGCACCTGATCCCAATCAACTCCAGTATAGGTGTTAATAATGTAGAGGTGACCAGGTGTGTTGCACGTTGGTAGTGTTGGATGGTGATGCAGGAAAGAGGTAGTGTGTTGAGGGTGGTGTGTGGTTATGACTCACTCCCACAACCCCCCCACACCACTCACACATCCTCACAACTGTACCACAAAACCCCCACACTACTCTTACAGCATCCTCACAACACTACCACAACCACCCCACACCACTCACACATCCTCACAATTGTACCACAAAGCCCCCACACTACTCATACAACATCCTCACAACACTACCACAACCCCCCACACCAATTACACATCCTCACAACACTACCACAACCCCCCACACCAATTACACATCCTCACAACACTACCACAACCCCCCACACCACTCACACATCCTCACAACACTACCACAACCTCCCACACCACATACACATCCTCACAACACACCACAACCTCCCACACCACTTACACATCCTCCAAACATCACCACAATCCCCCACACACCACTCACATCCTCCATCACTCCACAACACTACCACAATCCCCCACACCACTCACACATCCTCACAACACTACCACAATCCCCCACACCACTCACACATCCTCACAACACTACCACAATCCTCACGCACCACTCGCACATCCTCACAACACTACCACAATCCCCCACACCACTCACACATCCTCACAACACTACCACAACCTCCCACACCACTCGCACATCCTCACAACACTACCACAATCCCCCACACCACTCACACATCCTCACAACACTACCATAATAAAATTAATCATTTCTAGTGTGGTCGACTTCCTACACAAAGACAGGCTATAAATAGCCATCTTATCTCAACCTCCTTCCTTCCCCCTCCATCCCTCTGTTCTCAGAGAGGTCTTGGTAAATAACTTTTGTTTGTTTATTTTCATTGTTTGTCTAATGTATCATGTTGTATCAAAGTAATATTACTAAAAGTTTTAGGCAGCTACCAAACAGGGTGATACTACTGCCTGGGAAGATATTGGAAGCATAATGTACAGTATTGTCTAATGGTAGACCCTGCTGCCATATGGCATCACGAAAATTGTGACCAAGTCTTAGGTTGCTGATCTATCTTTCTGCCTCATTTACACACAATTGCAGAGTTTCAATTGTTTCTCTTCCTTTGACAACACAACATACATACATACAATATAATGTTTCTCACCTTTGATATTTTTTCCATTTATTTATGGTTGGTTATTTAAAATAATGCCAATTCACTTCAAGTATTGGCATCAAATTTTACCGGCTGGTGTACACTAGTGACTCACTTAAGCATCAATTATTTAACTGGAACTAATGTTGGTGTGAGTAAAATATTTCCATTTACTTGAAATAGATTTGCCAATTTATTTGTTTATTTATTTATTTATAATATACTGTAATACATTAAACACACTGCAAGTATTTTCTTTAATTTATATACCATTATACCTGGTAGGTGAAGTTGACCAGAAATTTATGGTGATCATTAAGGACCAAACTCGAATCCATGACGTGACTTCTGTTCATCATTCTCATCCTAAATTTACCACTGTCGGTAGTTTCAAGAATTAACTCAGTCAGTTACTGAATATTCTTTGTAAAAAAATACAATTTAAATTAATTATTTATAGGAGATAAGTATTATGATCAGTAAATATACAGATATGCATTACTGACCACCTCCGAACACAAGGACGGCTAAAGATAGCCACAGGCGGTCACAGTCAAGGTCACTTTCCCTTTCTTGTCACTGGCAAATGGGGTATATTGTTGTTTTACGGTATGTTAGACAGGTTTATAATACATTTTTATTACGTATTTTAATATACCGGTAATCTTCACTTTAATCCAGCTTCCCAAACGTAAGTATCAGTATAAAATAATTAGTGGTAGGACCTTGTCAGTGGTTTACCATGTTTCCATCACCACTCTTGACACGCTAAACCGCAATATTTAAGAGGTAAGAATTTTATCTCTGGTGCTTAAGACGACCCCCTAACTTTGGGCTGATTTTTTTTTGTTCAAATTCCGTCTTGTAGGCCGAGATATACGGTACCCATTTTAGATTTTATATGTATTATTTAAGCATTTTCGACTTACGACCATTTCGACTTTAGACCTTGATTTGGGTCCCTAACCCCGTCATAAGTCGGGGAGGAGCTGTATATCATTGTCTGTGTTCATTGGTGGTTAACTTTCATATTTATTAATGTAATATAAGTACAGTACTGTACATGTACTGTATATACTGTACTGTACAGCTCAAAACTTATTGAGTACTCTGTTTAATATTACTGTTTGTTTTCCAGTAAGGAAGATTAAAGACAGATCATGGCAGAAGATTTAGAAGGGTGGGGGGCCACAGATGCACCGATGGATGGATATGCATCAGAGGGAGAACTGGATACTCGTAAGCTTATTGCAGCCAAGAACCGGAAAAAGAAGAAGTCTGGAGGTTTTCAGGTAAGTGGAGATTACGTTAAATTTTAAAGCTATGATTTCATTTGATATTTTATGGATTTTGCCATATGAATCTTTATCAGTAGAAAATTTAATCAAATATGAATTGTTGGGATGTGCAGCTGCAGTGCTAATACAGTAATTTAATACAGTGCGTACAGTATATTAAAGAAGAAATTTTTTTTTTTACAGTATTTTCCTCCTGTAGCTATCTATAGTTTTCTTAAAGTAATATATAGTACCAGTAGATGTGAGGAGTAAATAAGAATAATACTGTACTAATAAATAAGTTAAAACAAAATATACTGTGTTGCCATTTGGTTGCTGGACAACGAAATTTGTCAATAGAGTAGCTTCACTCACTACACACGGGAAACACCTCAGAACGGCTGAGATCCCTCACTCCCCGCTACTCTTAACACACTTATAAAGTTTATTCCCTTTATGATTTTGATCTTATGATAACTATTTATCTTATGTATATATTTTGTACATTCTGTATATAAGATTGAGTGTGCATGTAAAATAGAAAAAAAAAAAAATAATGTGTATCTCCAGGTCAAGTGTTGGTTTTGCCTCCACTGCCTTCCGCAATCTGTAACTGACACTTGTGTTGTTAACGAGACTATGTCCCCACATTACACTCAGCATCCAGGCCTCCAATGACCTTTTAGCTTCAGAGTAAGGGAGGTTGCATGTCTTCTTTGTCTTCTGTTCAGATATGCCTCATGCAGTTCCCTAGTGCTGCTCCATGGATTCTCCCTGAAGTTTAAGTTTGTCAATATTTTAACAGAAGGAAGGACTTTCCCTGTGTGGTTCATTCTCTTTTTAAGAGCATGCCTCCTCTCACAGAGGGACTATCCCTGTTTACTTCCGATAGCTCCAAATTGGATGCAGGGGTGGATTTTGGGGTAGTCTTTCCTGATTTCTGTTGGGATGGTAGTCTCCTCACTATGGCATCTATTTTTACGGCAGAGCTATTGGGTATTTTACTTGCCCTCAAGATTAT
Source organism: Homarus americanus (assembly GCF_018991925.1). NCBI lineage: Eukaryota > Metazoa > Arthropoda > Malacostraca > Decapoda > Nephropidae > Homarus > Homarus americanus. Next base: position 10,474,162 of record NW_024748109.1, read on the forward strand.
TTATACCCAACCTTGTAGCGATTTTAAATTTTTTAGTGATTCTCACAATGTTCTCAAGGCCTTAGCTAGTGTCTCATCGTCCCATCCCTTGGTTATAGATATTTTATTGTGGGTGTTTCTCATCCAACGTCAGGGCCGGAAGGTCAGCTTTTGCTGGTTTCTGGCCCATGTGGCGAAAGCAGCTGCTTCTCGCCCTGTGGCACATCATTCCCCTCTACCCACCTCTTAAATGGAGCCAGTAATAAGAGTTGCCATCCTCTCAAATTGACAATGTAGGTGGTATGCTGTTGGAACAAACAAGCTCTGCAACATCCACTCTGCATTAGATGCCTGGGGATATCAGGGACTGTCACACCGATGGGAGACTGCTTTGGCCTGCCTGGCTGCATTAACTGTTCGACACCTGGTGGAGTGCCCCAGTCTCAGAGATCTTCGCCATAAGCACCTCTCCCAGTGCTGGGGAGGGGGAGACAGGTCCTACCGTCTCTCTTTGGTGCTGGGGGGGAGGGGGGGGGGTTGGGAGGGGACGTCCTCTCCTTCATGGAGGAAACCGACTTGCTACGCAAGCTTCAAGTTTTATCTATTAATGTTAAACTATTGCATTGCCAGGGATCTACAGTAATACAAAAAATCAATCAATCAATCAATGTATAATATTTTGATAATAGTCTATCTTTTCCAGTCAATGGGTCTCAGCAACCCAGTGTTCCGGGGAGTGATGAAAAAAGGATACAAGGTGCCAACCCCTATCCAGCGTAAGGTCAGTGTGAAGTGCTTTTTGTCACAAATAATGCAATTTACAGTATTGTAGGTGTCAGACTCACTGGAGTAAGGGTAAGGAAACTTTATAAGCACTGTGCATTAGTTCATCTTCCTTTAACATGTACAGTCACCCACAAAAGTCCTGTCGCCTCTCCTCCAGAACCACAAACTCTGAGATTAAGACCCGTGAATCCAAAGCATTTTTGGACAAAATAATGCCTCAAAGTCCACTGCTTCAGTTTCACAAGGGTTCACGGAACAGCAGGAGAGGTGACAGGACTTTTGTGGGTGACTTTACTGTATGGTACTGGTATTTTAGGCACATTCTTACAGGCACTCAAAACAGCTTATACAGTAGAACGACGATTTAAAGCGATTCAATTTAAGGTTATTGATTTAAAGCGACACCCACAATTAAGGACAATGTTTTAATTTAAAGCGAATCTTTCCTATTTTGCGCGAGTCAATCTGGCCCATCATATTTTAAAATTCGCGCCTAATGTTTCTCTGGGCACGCTACACTGTCCTAAAGGCAAAGCTGTACTATACATGTACAGTTAACCCTCACTTTACGCGGTCCCACATTCCGCGTTTCCACGTTTACGCGGTGCCCTGCCGGAACCCAGGATGCTCACATTCCCGCGGTCGTGTGCCCTTTACGTGACGGCTGGCGAGCAGCATTTGGATCCAAACCTCCGCCATCCGCCATGTTGTGGTAATAGTGGCGAACACACAAAATCGCCCAGTCATCAAAAACTACCAGTTCTTCCGGCCCAAGTCAGTGATAGTGATAATTATGGTGAGGATATGGACTTATATGGACTTTGGGGAGTTTGACAAAGAGGCCCTGCAAGCCTCTGTGGTGGATAGTGATACAATTGATACAAGTGACACAGGTGAGGGCCAATAATCTGCCCTCTGCCTCGGAACCAACCGCCCATCCCCGTGTGCCCAGCCATTTTTTCTACTAATGTAAGTGTTAAAAAACCTAATATTATTGATATTTCTCTTAATTATTAATTGTGTGTGCATACCATCATAAAGTTAAGATAATATTTTTACGACAACATAGTTGTGTGTCGTCAAAAAGTGGAGTTTGGGGATCGGCCCGGACTCCATTTCAATTAATCCCATATGTTATGTTATTCACTTTACGCGTTTCTCACTTTACGCGGGACCCTCCGGGTTACATTAACCGCGTAAAGTGAGGGTTAACTGTACTCAAAATAATGTACTGAATGATTACAAAATTTTTTGTCTAGTACAAAGTATAGCATGAGTATATTCAAATTAATCACTATCGTATAAGAATTCCAGCAATGTAAATTATATTCTCCCCAGTCACTTCTGTGACATTTTATGAACAAAAACTCACTCAAAAGAACATAAATAAACAAATAATTACTTCACTAGACCTTCGGCCCCAACTGTCAAATGTGTCACTGTCACTTCCCCCCTACCCCCCATCCCAGTCAGGGTTTGGTGGTTATAGGCTTACAGTTTTTATCTTATATAATATGACAGACTAAAGTTAGGAGAACATAATTTGCATTGCTAGAATCCTTGCAAGACAGCGAATAATTTAAATATAAACGTCATATATTTCCACAAGAGCTAAAAGTTTTAGCCCTTTGTAATAAAATTAATTAGAACTAAAATTTGTCTGTCTAATGCGAACTATAGCATGTATATATTCAAACTAATCACTATCTTCTAAGAATTCCAGCAGTGTTAATTATATTCTCCCACGTCAGTTCAGTGACATTTTATAAGATAAAAACTTAAAGTCACTCTTAAGGTCAGATTAATAAATGAGCACTAGACCTTGTCATCAACTGTCAAACATATCACCTCACCTATTTCCCCCCCCCCCCCAATCTTCCCATCAGCTGATGGCTAGTGAACAGACCATTTCACATCCCATAATTTTAGCTGTGTTGGTTTATGAGTGTTTGTTTTAACATAATACTACAAAAAACAATGTTTTGTTTATTCTAGGAGATTGGCTGAGGTGCATCTGGGTAGACTCTCAGTCTTTTTAGTATTTTGTGTTTCTATCAAGTACCAAACTAAATTATTCCATTAAAACAACACCTCGATTTAGTGCGTATTCGGTTTGAAGCGACCTCTCTTGCAACTCTCTTGGAACGTATCTCGTGTTGTATCGACGTTCTACTGTAATAGCTTTAAGGAGGTATAGAGTATTTGTCAAGTTTTGCTATATGTTTTAATGCTGTAGCTATGCTAGAAAATAATATCCACTTGAAGAGATTTTTGCCAGTCTCAGTGCCCCATGGATCTTTATCTCTATCCATTACATGAGATTTTAATTGCACTACAGTTTAACAAATTCAACTGAAACTCTTGCCTTTGTAGACTCTTTAGTGGCTGAATGATGGATCTTGTATGGCACTAAGAAGTACCTGTGTTTAATTATCTTTACAACTGAGTTCATTACTTCTTCCTTGGGTATTTTAAGTTGGATTTTGGATGCTGGACCTCTTCTATCCCTTTCTTAGATGGTTTGGATTGTTCCATGTTACTGAACCCCTTCACCTTGTGGATGCCACTGTTAATATTTTATTTGGCTAATGCCAGACAATTTTATGCAGCTCAGAGGGAACCTGTACACAAGGGGTTAACAATTGACCCTCAGGCCATAAAATAATTGATTAAAGTATGAGATCTGGAATTCCTCTCCTCTCCCTTGGCTGGTATCTTTATCAACATCAAAAAGTGAAGTTATTTGTATGAGTGTTAGATTTGTGGCTTGAGGGAATCAAAGCAAACAAACTACATCAGGGTTCTTGGCACTGTATATGTCAATTTATTGGTTTTCAAAGCAACTACTGAGTGTTTCCCAAACTACTGGGCACTTTTGGGGGTCACTGCTTTTTTATCGGAGAGCCTAAAAATAGTTTGGTAGACTTTTTTTAAAACTGAGCCATTGAATACTGTAGGTCAGTGCAAGGTCCCCAAATCTACACTATTCTGACCTGTAAAGTCAAAGTGAATGCATGTATGAGAAAATTACAGTTATGGAAGAGAAATTTAGAAGATAGTTTCTGACAGGTTTGCTCCAGAATATTTTATTTAGAGTAATGAAATGGAAGCCAACAATGAAACTTTTATTTTATTTATTTTTTCTCAAAACTTGAATGGATAGGAAAAATGCATTTACTAAAAATAATGTCTTTGAGTTAACAAATTTTGAACAAAAGCCACTTATCAAGTGATGGTTTGTTTCAACTTTCATATGATCTAGAAAATCTAAGTTTTTCTTGCTTGTCGAAAAGGAATATCCTATCTTATTAGACAAGGCCATGAAACTACTACAGGTTGTACCTTTCTAGTCCGGCATTCTGTGGTCCGGAAACTCCCGTGGTCCGGAACGATTTTAGTTTGTCCAATAGGTAGATAGGCATTTTTTTTTTTTTTTTTTTTTTTTTTTTTTTTTTTTTTTTTTTTTTTTTTTTTTACTTATCTGAATTATTATTATTATTACAGGAGTATTAAATTTATGCCCCTCAGGCCCCAATGTGGGTCAGTGACCTATGCCCAGGTGGGCTAATCCCCTTAAAAAAAAGCCGCGGGAAATTAAGGTTTGTTTACATCCGGCAGTTCGGCTGCTCTCTCTCTCTCTCTGCTTGTCTATACAGAGTACAACATTTAACCCTTCAATATATATGAGCAGTAAATAAGTGTTGCTTTCATATTCTTATGTAGAGTAATGACGATATATTTTCACATGTGCGCACTTACATACGAGCAGTCTCACTTTTTTTTTACCATTAATGGTTAGCTACTTATATTGTTCCATTTATTAACATTAAATAACATTACAGGTACTTCAAGCAACCATATTCATTTTTTACATTAATTTTACTACAGCTAAACTCAGGGTCTTATTTTCTTCAGTTTTATATGTAGAACCAATCAGTCACTGGTTTCGTAAGCTTTAACATAAACAATGCCGGCAGCCGTCTCGTCTCCTCTAATATTCCACGTATTATTAATAAATTGTATTGTTAATTTTGCACACACGTACATTGATTCAATAAAAACAAATTCAGAAACATTATTTAAAATATATATGAACAGTAAATATGTGTTGCTTTCATATTCTTATGTAAAGTAATGACGATATGTTTTCACGTGTGCGCATGCGCACTTACATATGTGATCTCTCTTTTTCTTTACCATTATCGTTAGCTACTTCTATTGTTCCATTTATTAACATTAAATAACATTACTTAAAATAACCATATTAATTTTACTACAGCTACAACCAAGGTCTTATTTTTTTCAGTTTTATATGTAGAACCAGTCAGTCACTGGTTTTGTAATCAACGAAAACAATGCTGTGTCATTTCCTCGTGTGTTTTAATATTCTACGTATTATTAATGAATTGTATTGCTCATTTTGCACACACAAACATTTATTCAATAAAAAAGACATTCAGTAATAAACAATAATGAATCTTTTGTACATAAGAGAAATGACGCTGTTTACACGATTATGCACGTCGTCTGCACGTTGGCGGGCCGTTCAAACCCGTCGAAATTCAAGTTTCTGCCGTTAAAATTTTTATTTATTTATTTTTTTGTGTGTTCCAATAAAATACGTTAAGAATTAAAAACTCGCGAAATTTGAGAAGCTACTATACGACATTTAACCCTTCAATATGTCTTCAAAGAGACCATGACGCAGAGAAAGTGGTGCTAGTGCTTCCAGGCATAAGCACAAGTCACTATCTATCCAGGAAAAGGGTGAATTTCCATGGTCCGGCAATTTCCATGGTCCGGCACAGGTCAGGTCCCGAGGTTGCCGGACTAGAGAGGTACAACCTGTATACTCTTTGTGACATCATACTTGTGAGAAATGAGGTTTTATGCTGTTGATGTCATGAAGGCAACTAAGTGTTCTTGGGAGGTAATAGAAAAAGAATTGGGAGTTGCTATTTCATCAGTGACTGTGATTTGATAATTTTTTTGCTGAAAAGCAGCCTCGCACATCACACTAATAAAAGTAGGTGATTGATTTTGCAATATTGTTTTAAATAAATAAAAATTCCAATTTAATGTTGTTTTTTTGTTGATATTGTATTTTACTTTAAAAATATATTTAAACCAGGTAAAGAAATTGTTGACTTGGCTGTTATTAATTTTGAAAAATATTTGTACAGTACAGTATAGTCTGCATTTACGCGGTCAATTGAACCCGTGGAGGCTCGCGTAAAACGAGAAACCCGCTTAAATGAAATAACAGAACGTATGGGATTAATTGAAATAGAGATTGGGTCGACACAATACGTACGTTGTAGTAAAAATAACATCTTAATTTTATGATGGTATGCACACATAATTAAGAGAAATATCAATAATATTAGGTTTTTTAACACTTACGTTAGTAGAAAAGCTGGGTGGGCATACGTGGATGGCGGCTGGTTCCGAGACAGAGGGCAGATTAGTTGCCCTCCGGTGAATCACTTTCACTACTCGCAGAGGTTTGCAGGGCCTCCCTGACAAACCCCTCAAAGTCCTTATCCTCACTGTCACTACCACTGACTTGGGCTGGCTGTGGTGGGTTGCGGGCGAAGAAGTCCTTAATATTACGTTGACGACTAGCATTGATGTTGTCGAGATAGCTCTGGATATACGGCTCCATAACTTTCGTCAGATGGTTATTAGACACTTCATACCGATGCTTGTCTGGGTCATTGTCAAGGATGAGCTTAATTTTCTCCCCCAACTCGATGATTTCCTTCACATTATCATGGCTTGGTCCAGGTAATTCAAGGTTTTTCTCGGGTGGTGGGGGTCCCGCGGAGGCCATTGTGAGGGGAATAGTGGGCACAAGAGAGAACTGTATACGCGGACTGAGAACAATGAGACAGGCCAAGCTAGGTCAGCGACTTCTACCCTCTGGTGGCAGGGCACGTCATGTTACATTAGACCAATCACAGCTAGCGGTGGAGGGAATGCGTGGGTGGTAAGTATGCGTGGCCCAATCACAGTCCGATACGTCATATGACGTCAGCGATAATGTAAGAGTGGCCTAATGCGCACCACTCACTGCGCCGCTTCCCGCGTATGGTCTAGAATGGATGGCTTGGGTAAAAAATGGCGCGGCGGTCTGGACCTCTCCAGCCGTTCGCCACGTAAATGACCAAATTTACTACGTAATTAAAGCATTTTCATTCTGGCAAGGCACCCCGTAAATGACCAAACGCGTAAACAAAAACCGCGTAAATCCAGACTATACTGTAATGTGAAGGGCAGGTGGCAACAGAAACTTTGCTAAGCTGCCATTATTTAAAGTTTGGAAAAACTGAACTACTGTACTGTATCAGGGTTGATGACTGTGTTATGTCCCTGGTCTGAGTGGTCAGGTGAATGCTTATAACTATTGTACTGATCCATTAGAGGTGTGTACCTGTGTCACTCAAGAACTCAACAGCATCCTGGACAAGCCAATGTCTCTCAGACTATATTCTGGTGATTGATCTTGCAGATTATTTTATTCTTTCCCAGCTCTTTGTTTTTAATGCAGATGAAATTGTCTTTTATAATATCTTATGAAAATTAATATCATTCAGCATTTATTACTTATATTGTATTTGTTCACATAACTGTTTACTATTTTTAGTGCAAAGTTTCTTTATAAAACTTAACAAATGCCTTGCTCTTACCACTCAATAGGTTTTATATGTACAGTACAGCATCTAAATTTGTATAAAAAAATTGTATACAGTATTCATGTTTACTGATAATTTTTAGTTCATAATCATTATTTATTTCCAGTTATTAGTGTCACTCAATTTTTTATTTATTTTTTTCCATCAGACTGTTCCCTTAATTTTAGAGGGTAAGGACGTAGTGGCAATGGCAAGAACAGGTAGTGGAAAGACTGCCTGTTTTCTAATACCCTTGTTTGAGAAGTTACAAAGCCACTCTGCCCAAACAGGTGCACGTGCTCTGATTCTCTCACCCACACGTGAATTGGCCCTACAGGTATGTTTTCTTTTAAGTTTAGTATTAATGTCTGTATCTAATACACTATGCTGTTTCTTTCTGCTAAAGAGATTCTTCTCTGTCCTCTATTCTCATATTGCAATTTTTATAATGCTGATTAGAAATGAGTTAAGTGCGAGTTAAGTTGGAGAGAGCACAGATTTGTGTAGGAACATATAAATACTTGTATGAAGGTTTCAGTTAAGGTTGGACCTCGCTAATCTGGGAAGCTTGAGACCAGACCGGTTCCAGAGAAGTGAAAATTCCAAACCATTGAAGCCAAGGTTTAAAAAAAGGCAAAATAGTGCATAAAATGTACTATTACTGGTACCAATACAACATACATCAGCATAAATCTAGCCCACTCTTACCGGACCTCTTTATAACAAAATGTTAGTGCTATGGCACATGTTTACTGTACACTGGAAGTCCTATGGCACATGTTTACTGTACACTGGAAGTGCTATGGCACATGTTTACTGTACACTGGAAGTGCTATGGCACATGTTTACTGTACACTGTACCCTCGCTTTATGCACATTCACTATATGGGAATTCACATACAGTGGTCCCTCGGTTAACGAACTCAATTCGTTCCTCAGAGTCGTTCGTTAACCGAAAATTTCATTAACTGAATCTGTTATTTCAGTGGGAGATTGGGTACCGTAATTGGTTCCAACTCAGAAAAAGTACATACAAAGTACTGTATACCAGTAATAGAATTAACAAAACATTAAATATAAATTAAATACAGTACTTTACTGTACAGTATACTGTATAATAATAAATAAAAAACAATAGAATTCTATATTTTAACTTACTCTGAGGTGTGTATGCCATATTCTCGGCAGCTTTGTTTACATATCAAACGGCCGATTGTAAAGGCAGTCGATGATGACATGCCATATTCTTTACAGAGTGCATTAGTTCTAATGCCTTCTTCATGTTTCATAATAATTTCTGCACTTTATATTATCAATATGTGAACTAAATTTCAGAATGACCAATAATTTGAATGTAAAAATGCAAAAATATTCAAGAGACCAACAAACTGGATGTTCACTCCACTGTAAACAAAGTTAAACTGAGAAGTGTTGATGATTGATTCGATCAGCTGATTGGCACACAAGAAATGTTCCCTGTACTGTATATATTATCAATATGTTAACTAAATTAGAATGATCAATAATTTTAATATAAAATATGCAAAAATATTCTAGAGCACAACTTTCTTGATATTTACTCCACTGGAAACGAATGTAAGCATAGAACCAATTACTGTATTGGCAGACTATTCAATCAGCTGATGCGCAGAACAAAGCGCGTTTCTCGTAAGGCTTTCGTTAATCAAAGTTTTGTTCGTTAATTTTATTGAAAATCCTTATGGGAGCTAATTCGTTAACCGAAATTTTGTTAATTGGACCGTTCATTAATTGAGGGACCAGTTTATATGTGCAGAACTAAACAAAGATTTATTTGAAATACACTCTAACATTCAATGCCATAATATCCTGACCACTGGAGTTAGCTATACAGACTTTTCCCTGTGGAAAAGCCATAGTTTTGAGCTACATATTACTGCTCAGGGAATAGCCCATCCGGGCACAGGTCATCGACCCACAACGGGCCTAGGAGCGAAAAAAATTAAGAGTAAAAAACTTAGAAATAGAAAAGAAAAAGACAGTATTAATCTACACCACAAAGACAATGGAAAACCAGCTTTTTGAAGTGAGACATTGTAAAGGTATAGAAACACAGAAGAAGGCAGAGCATTTCACAGTTTGGCTGTGTGAGGAAAGAAGGATGTACAGTACTATTGTACTGCCCATTCTGGGGGTCACTAATCCGACCCCCTGGACAGTATGTAGCTTGTTAGGTAGCTGGCAGAGCAAGCCAGGCATGGGTGTATGTTTGCATTCATCAAACCAAAGGTGGGAGTAAGGGTAAGGGTGAAACATCATTCATGACTTAACTAATTTATTTCCTTATAAAAAATAGTGTATTCAGTTACAATACAAAAATTAGTTGACTTTCCTCAAAATATCTACAATTAGGTTCATTACACTTCATACTAGTACACGACCTTCTCCAAATTAAATAATTAAAATCTGCATTCTTCATAACAAATCATTGACCTCCTTACACAATCACCCAAAATGCTTTGTAGCACCACCCATTACAGCACCATTCTTCCTTGCAGCACCAAAGTACACGTGATCGGTACCCCGCTCACACTCTACTCTTTTGCTAGGTAGATGGGATACTTCCCCGGTAATCATGCCAGGACTATTCCAGCGTCTGGTATCATAGGGTTGCTTAAGTGGCGACCGCGAATCATTCCATATAAGACAATCATTGTCTTCTGTCCTAGATGCCTTAAGGGAGATTGCAGGGTGGTCAACCGCGTTCCCCACAGTAACACGTGGGTGCCTCAGAGGAGAATGATGATGGTTGGGCTGTGCATTTCTCTGGCTCCCTCGGGCCTACATACGCTCTCGGCGTACACCTGCGTGGGTGAGAAGAGACGCCCGACTAATCATAATGCCTTTTATATCACCACACACTATTACAACTACTTACTTGTATTCACTTTATGACATTCGGCAAGGTTTCAATATGTATACAGTATTACTCTCTCGCTTAACGCCAGTTTCACTTTAACGCTGCTTTATCATATACGCCGTGCTCGCCAGAGCTGAACTTTCACTTAACACGGATTTTTTCCCAAGCACGCCGTGAGTGTCCGCCGAGACGCTATTTTAGATTTGCCCCACCCGCCACCTCCTGCCTGACTGCCTGTTTTAGCTCATAAAATTCATAAGAAATTACCCGCCAGAATATAATTTCTACATTGCTGAATTTTTATAATTTGGTGATCATTTTGAATATAAACATCATATATTTTGCATTAGACATACAAATTTTAGATAAAAATTTTTCTCAGAGTAACTATGTTATCTTTTGTGCAAAATATATGACATTTATATTCAAAATATTCCTGGTCTTACAAGGAATCCAGCAATGTCAATTATATTATCCTAACTTTAGTTTGAGGTATTATTTATTAAAATTTAGTGGTTATCCCACACATCTCCTTGGGACGGTTGGTGGGGGTGGGGGGGAGGGAGGGACCGACCGACCATCTGTTACCCAGTGAAGAATTATTTTTTTTTTAACTGAAGATATTTGTTTTAGCTCATAAAATTCATACAAATTATCCGGTCTGAATATAATTTACATTGCTGGAATTCTTATAATTTGATGATCATTTTGAATATAAACATCATATTTTTGCATTAGACATACAAATTTTAGATAAAAAATTTTCTCAAATTAACTATGTTATCTTTTGTGCAAAATATATGACATTTATATTCAAAATATTCCTGGTCTTACAAGGAATCCAGCAATGTCAATTATATTATCCTAACTTTAATCTGAGGTATTATTTAATACAAAATGTTAAAATTTATTTTTTTCACCCACTCTTTCTCTTGGTGGGGGTGGGGGGGAGGGTTGGGACTGACCGCGTGGTTGGAAGAGGGGGGAGGCAAGGTGGGGTACTTTGATTGACAGATAGTGTCCTGAAGAATATTTTTTTTTATTAACTGAAGATATTTGTTTTAGCTCATAAAATTCATACAAATTGCCCGGCCAGAATATAATTTACATTGCTGGAATTCTTATAATTTGGTGATCATTTTGAATATAAACATCATATATTTTGCATTAAACATACAAATTTTAGATAAAAATTTTTCTCTAGGTAATTATGTTATCTTTTGTGCAAAATATATGACATTTATATTCAAAATACTCCTGGTCTTACAAGGAATCCAGCAATGTCAATTGTATTATCCTAACTTTAGTTTGAGGTATTATTTATTAAAATTTAGTGGTTTTCCCCCAAAAATTTCTCTGAGAGGGAAGAGCCGGCAGTGTAGTGTGAGAGGGGGAGGGAGTTGAGTCCATTATTTGAATGGACATTAACTTGGCGACTGTATTTCTCTATTTCTCTTAAGTATTAACTGTGTGCATGTACCATCATAAAATTAAGATGTTATTTTTACTACAACATAGGTATGTGCCTTCAAAAAGTGGAGTTTGGGGGTCGGGCCGGTTTCTATTGGAATTAATCCCATATGTTCTGTTGTTCACTTAACGCGGATTTCACTTAACGCGGGACCCTCTGGGTTCAATTGACCGCGTTAAGTGGGGTACAAACCCGTATAAACCAAGCGATAGGCCTCTATAAATACGGTGGGGTACTGACCTGCGTGGGTGAGAAGAGACGCCCGATTGATACTATGTCGTGGCGTCTCGCCCTGAATTAGGCCTACAGTTTCCAAACTTTAAATTTCACTTTGTCATTATTCTGGTTCTCACCGATACACTTTCTCATCTATTGTGATTTTATGCCTTATAATTACATACCTTAATTCTAAATTACATACTAAAGTAAGAGTCTGGTTTGCTAGTTTCTGGGAAATTAATTTGGCTATACATTAATCCGGAACCGTAGCCCGGGGCGTCTTGGGCGCCAACATAGAACAAAGGCCTAGGCTTGTGTGTTCTTGGTGTGGGTATATTCGCTTCACTTCAGTCTGTATTTAAGTATCCTCCCCTCACACGTTGCAATCATTGAACACATTCATAGGATTCTCTGATCATTGCACTGTTCGTGGTTGTTCGTCACCTGGGTTAACGAGGTGTATTAAGCTCACACTGAGGTATACAAGATATTCTCTTTGAAGCATAGTTTCTGGATCATTTCCAACACTTCACATAGGTCTGATAATTTACCCTTTTTCCAGATCATTGTTCTCATATATTTTCTTCTGTTACCTGAGGTAGCTATGTTTACTAATCATTCACAGGCGTAAATATCATGATCTTCAGACACGGTCTACACACGGTTACACTTATCCCTTATAGTACACTAGTCCGTATCAATTGGACCTTACCCAGTCATCCTCTAGAAATGTTGAGTTCTCCTTAATACTATCAGTGCTGTACATATTCTTAATATTAAATGCCCGTACATTGGTACACTTCGTATAAAACAACATACAGTAGGTGGATTTGAATGTTATGTAGCGTAATATGAATTAAAGAGATATTAAGGATGACAATGATGTGCGCAGTACACTATAACGGGTTATTCTAGTGTGACGACATCCACAGAGAAACGGTGTGCATCGCGGACAAGACGAGTGTTACAAGCCCACGGCCTTGCCAGTGGTACACAGGATGCCAAATCCACCAAACATTGCCCGTTAAAGTACCTGTAAAAGAGAGAGAGTGAATCAACATTGTGGCAAAGAGAAAGGGAAGAGAGATTGTCAACCAAAGGAGGAGAATTAATAAGACAAAATGCCTTTGATTCCACCCTATCTAACAGGTGGACAGAAGTACCACCCCAGATATAAGAACAGTACTCCAAGTTAGGACAAATGAATCCCTTATAAATTTGAAGCAGCTGCTCAGGAGTGAAGTAGCTACAGCATCTGCACCGCATTCTCAGCTTTCGGGAGGCAACTTTAACAATGTTGTGGATGTGTGGCTTCCATGACATATTAGAGGAAATGGTGATGCCTAGCATATCTATTTTAGAACTTGGCAGAATGATTACATCCTGAAATGTGATTGGTGGGAATCTTCTATTTTGGAAAATGTAATTGGTAAATACCTGTAATGTGTTTTATTACTATTGAATTTAAGCAAGTTTCTACCTCCCCATTCGGAGATGCTGCACAGATCCGCATTGATAGATGAAATGATATCAGCTTTAGAAACAGATCTGGGTTGAGAATTAGGGGGGAGGGGAAAATGTGAAGAAGGGTAAAGAGTAGAATCATCAGTGTAAGAATTAGTCGTAGTGTGAAGTAAATCATTGATAAAAAGAAGGAAGAGAATAGGTGAAAGAACAGAACCCTGCGGGACACCACTATTGGAAAAGAAATAGCGAGAGATCGATCCCTCGACAACAACTGCCATGGATCGGTTCTCAATGAAGCTAAAAATTAGAAAACAAAGAGGGGGAGAGAAACCATAAGAGGGAAGTATAAAAAGCATAGACTTGTCATACCCTGTCAAATGCTTTGGAGATGTCAAGGGCCATGAAGAAAGTTTCCCCATAATCTGTAAGAGAGGATGACCAAAGATGGGTGCAGTAGGAGAGCAGATTACCAGTAGATCTTGCCTGGCGAAAGCCATACTGGTGATCCGACAAAAAAGAAAGGCATCAAAGTTGATGGAGAAAATGAGAGTTTAAGATAGTTTCCAAAATCTTAGAGGAAGATGAAGTTTGGGATTAGAATGTTCACCCTTCTTTGGGATGGGCTGAACCAAGGCATGCTTCCAAGAAGAAGGATAAGTTTGGGTTTTAAGGCAAAGGCAAAAGAGGCGAGCAAGTACAGGGACCAGAATTTCACATTTCTTAGTGTTTAACCGGGGGAGGGAGCATTGTGGGTCAGCAGAGGCAGCTATGGCTTTGCTTGAGGATGGCCACACATGAAGCAGCCAGCGTCTATGCAAAGGGCGCTGCTGGCGACTGTGTTAAACTTTAATTTAGCTTTTCCTTAATTGTTTTAGCTGCATTTTTTTATCTAGATGGTATTTTATAAATGTTTTTAATGTGTTAGGTAGTAAATTATTATACAGCTGATGTGTACTACAGGGCGTCCTCGCTTAACATCGGGGTTACGTTCCTGAAAACGCGACGTTATGTGGAACAACTTTAAGCGGATCAATTTTCCCCATAAGAAATAGATAAAATATGGTAGTTACTTTCCCCAGCCTCCCTTTGCCACATGAAAAAAGTTATATATACAGAAAATCATTGCCATTTCTATAGAAAATAGTATATAGAACTACAGTACTAAGTTTGTATTGGTACTCACTGATGGGCGGAGGTGGTAGAGCGAGTGTGTGGTGGGTAGTGGAGCGAAGGAGGAGGAGGGCGGGAGCTGAGGAGGGTGGTGAGTCACTGAGACTCTGCCGCTGCCTCCTCCTCCTCCTCCTCTGACTGGGTTTCCTCCGCCGCTGCTTGCTCCTCCTCTGTTGTTGGTGGGAATGTCTCGGCAGCAACCGTATCTGAACTAGCAGCTTCACCAGTCATCTTTATGTTGTGGAAGTTATACCGACGCTTAAATTGTTGAAACCACTCTCGGCTGGCTGTGAAGGTCTCTTCCTTCGATCCTTCGCCCTCTTGTTTCCTTCATGTCATCAAACAAGGATCTGGCCATATGCTGGATAACCATAAGGCTCACTGGGCATTGCATTGATTCTGTTCCTCCATCCACATTGCCAGCATCTTTTCCACCTTCTCTATCACAGTGCTTCTAGTAAGAGTCGTCTTAGTAGCACTCAGAGAAGAACCACTTCCAGCACTTAACCTTAATCTTGTCAGCGTTGGTCCGAATAGTACGCACCATTGTGGGGGTTAGACCAAGCACAGCGGCTATGTCCACAGCACATCACCCTTTTTCAAATCGGGTTAATATATCCATTTTCATGGCAAGGGTAATGGTCTTACATTGCCTCTTCACTACACTAGCATCAATAGCACTTGATGGGCGCTTGGAAGCCATTTTGAATGGTTAGAGTACTGTTTTAGAGCAAAAGCTTCAAAGCATACACAAATGATGTGAAGTCGTAACAGAGACTGGCTTGGCATCGCTGTGACATTCTGCGAGTGAGGGCAGCGTGCCGAGCCGAGAGAGCGTAGCGTGGCCAGACAAGAGTGAGTGATGCTCCGTAGAAAGTAGTCTGTGACGACGCAAAATGACGTAGTATCAGATCACCGGGACGTTAAACAAATTTTTGGTCTCTAAAATTCAGCAACGTAGTACCGAAACAACGTTAAGCGGGACGACGTTAAGCGAGGGCTTACTGTTTGTATCATTAGTTAGGTAAGTGTTTTTTTTTTTGCTACCCGGTAATCGATTTCATGTTTTTTTGGGTATGTATTGGGGTATTTTTGCCATTGGGGAACTGTGTCTTATTTTTCCCATACATGTATGTTTTTTATTCAAGGTACAAAAATTAACATAATGAATGTTTGTTTTTTTACCTAACCCATTCATATCTGTAGGATTACTGTACAGTTTTTTTATTTATTTCTTAGAAAACTGCTCTCACAATAGTGATTGATACAAAATTATATGCATCACACACCTTAATAATATGAATATACATAGGCCTATGTAACACTGGTCTCCATTTAATCATATAATGTGACTTTAAGCTTTTAATTCTCCAACTTTTATCTTCTAACAGACCCTGAAGTTTACAAAAGAACTTGGCCGTTATACAGGATTGAGAGCAGCAGTCATTGTGGGAGGAGATAGCATTGAAGGACAGTTTGCAGCATTACATGATAATCCTGATATCATAATAGCAGCACCTGGAAGGTAATTTTTTTTTTAGTACAATCAGGAATTTGAACATGATGTTCAGCAACAATCCAAAACTAAAATAAAGTACAGTAATGTACAGTAAAAACTTCACTGCTTCCGGTTTTTTGTTGGTACCCTAGTAAAGTAAAGTTGAAATATGAGAACAGTACAGTATACAGGGGGTATATGGTTCTGATTATTGTAGATTGGACGAGTTATTCATCATAGTTTTTCGTAAGATGGCCAAAATTCACTATGGCAATGGTATGTTAAAATAAATTGGGCCAAAAAGTGTAAAAAATAAGGGTTACAGTTGGTAAAAAGTCACGTGACTGCGAAAAGCTCTGTGATTGGTTGTGACGTCACAGGTTGGCTTGAGCCGCCAAGCAGGAGCCTGGAGCAGCCAACTGTGGTGTATGTGTTATTATCAGCAAAATACAGGACTTGTGGCCATATACAATGATGATATACACAGGCATACCTTATTTTTAGGTTAAAATAAATTACTGCAAAAGACCGATAACTCCAACATGGTAGTTTTCATCACTCTTCTCTATTTCATGTCTGCAAAATTTAAGTTTTTGTCACTGATGTCTATATTTAATATTCCAAGGTGACAAAGAAATAAATAAAATATATTATAGAACTATAAAATAAGAAAAAAGAAAAGTAGTAAGTGAATTGTTTGTGGAAGGCAGGTCAGTTGGCTGGTGGACTGAGAGTCTGCCCCCCCACCCATTTCCAAGCCAAACTGACCCCTATAACCTCATTGAATGAACATTATGCAATTTCATCCCCATTCCCATATTGTATATGTTCATTTGGTACTGGGTTAAGAAAACATTACCGTATAGTAATCAGTTTTCACGCAACAAAAAATCCCACACTCAACCACACAAGTTATTGTGTGGTATATTAAATTCATGGTTATTTGTTTACATATAGTAATATAGTATACTCTCTATTTAACGGAATCCGATATAACAAACTCGATTTAACAGAAGGAATTTTTTCTGTTATTTTTCGCTTGATTTAGTGAACTGGTTTGCTAAATCGAAATTAATTCCGTTAATATTCTCACACCTATGGAGACACCTCAGACACATGATATGTACATGGAATCATTAGAAATATTATTCATGGCTTACCTTAAACTAAGGGGGATCAGTGTTTATTTTCAAATTTTTCTATTTCCAAACTTTTACCAATTCATAGCTGCACTCTTTTGACATTCTCCCCCACGCCACTTCCTTTCTGAGACTTATGAGAGACTTTCGGCATGATGTCTAAGCAAAGTAGTTGGTTGACTGAGAGGTTGCAGTGAACAACACATGCGGTGGAGGCAGGACACAGACTGAGCGGCTGTAAACTAACCCCACGCGCCAAGTTGCGCATTTGGCATGGCATTAAATGGAATCATGCTCGATTTAGTGAACTAGTTTGTTAAATCATGCAAAGATAACGGAAATTCAATTTAATGGAAAGGGGTGGCTCAAATTAGTCCGTTAAATCGAGAAAATTTCCCGTTACCTGGAAAATTCCGGTGATGAGGGATTTTTTCCCGGCTTTCAGACAAATGTTTCGTTATCTGGAAATCGCTCATTCCTGGAAGTGCTCTGCGCCAATTGTTCCGGCTAACGGAGATATCACTACTATAGTCACAATCATCCCACCACCCTCAGGTCTCTATGTTGGTGTATTGGTGTAACCCACAAAATTATGAGAAGGAAAGGAGCTGTTTGTGTAATATAGAGCTACATTTTGTACAATATGTATGTGTTAATGTATACAGTATTTTCTCGATTTAACGAACTAATTTGAGCCACACCTTTTCATTAAATCAAAATTTTTGCAAAATTAAGCTTTCCGCCGCTCAGTCTATGTCCTGCCGCCACCATGTGTGTTGTTCACTGCTACCTCTCGGTCAGCTAAGAATACTGGAGCACCATAGCTTTCGTCTTTATTCAAGTCATCTTCAAAAGGCTACTGAAGTTTTAGGGATGGAAGGTAAGGTCACTCCTACTTGGGTGGGGGATTAGTAGGTCTCATGATTTGAAGATGTCTTGAATAAAGACAAAAGCTAAAGTATTTTTTTTGGGGGGGGACCTGACCTGATGCAATATCAGGTGGAGGTAGGGTGGGGGATTAGTGGTCTCATATTACTGACCTAATGAAATGTCAGGTCATCCTTTCTTGGGTGGGGAATTAGTAGGTCTTGACCTGAAGATGTCTTGAATAAAGACAAAGCTATTATTTTTAGGGAGATTGTGATAAGTATAAGTATAAAAGAGCAAAGTTGTATACCTTCAACATTACATTACATTTTAAAACATGATGGGAGGCGAACCTTCTTGTGGGGGGGTGTCGCGCGGTCAGTCCCCCCCCCTTCCTCACTCAAGCGTGGCTAATTGTGATAGGGAGATGAATTTCATACCATAGTGATCCTTAATAAATTCTCTACGAGACGTTTACAATGTGATATCCTTAAATAACCGAATAATAAGGCAAATATGAGTGTTTTCTTGTATATGAAGGGTAATGGTATTAATCAGCTCAAATTATTACAGTAACATATCTTTACTAATTAATAAATAACAAATAAACAATGTTTTGCCAAGTAAGGACAGAGGCAGACGAACCTTTTTGGGGGTGCATGATCAGTTTCTATCCCCAAGGGTCTCGACAACACCAGTCTCTATGTATAGAACTAAACAAAGAATTTATTTGAAGTACCAGTACTCTGTAACATTCGATACTATAATATGCTGAACACTGGGGCTAGTTATACAGATTTTTCCCTGTGAAAAAGCCATAATTTTGCACAACATATTACTGGACAGTAATCACTTTGTACTGAAATGTAGTGAGCTAAAAGACTAAAAAAAATTCTCGTGTGAACTACGAGATATTTATACTCAAATTAATCACTATTTTGCAAGGATTCCAGCACTGCAAGTTATATTCTAAGGCAAGTCTGTGACATTTTATAAGAGAAAAACTTTAAGCCTAAAACCACCTTTATCTATAAAATCTTTATCACCCACCACCATCTCGCCTCCCATGCTGGCTGGGAGGAGGGGGAGGTGGGGTGTTGACAGCCAGGACGAAAGATTAATGCCTAGTTATCAGGGACTCGGGATTATAAAAGGCAGGGAGTTTGAGTTTTTCACTTATAAAATGTCACTGACTTGGCTTAGCAGAATATAACTTGCGTTGCTGGAATTCTTGGAAGATGGCAATTAATTTGAGTATAAACACCCCATACTTTGCACTGGACATACAAATTTTAGTAATTCACTTCGTACATTTGTGATAATTTATGCGGTTATTCAGCAATTGTGGTTGCAGTTGCGAAGCTTTGTGACATCACTGGTGTGTAATGCGTCTCCATATTCCCTGGCCTATTTACTGATCAGTTGTCCAAGTGCAAAAGTAGTCAATTCGAGTCATCATGTATCAATTAATTTTAAAATTTATATTATAAAGTAAAATATTATCAGACAGTGGTTTAGTAGTGCTGTTAATGTGTGTGCTGTGTGTCTTGGCATGTCACCTCACCACCTCGTTAGTGCAGCTCAGAGTTACATTGATTTATTACTGTATTATTTTATTTTTTTAGTATTGTATGTACATGTACAGAAATATTTCTTTGCACAGTAATTATAAATAAACCCAGAGCAGAAAATCCAGCATTACCTAAGTGGTTGGTCTTCCCACCCACGCACCAATCATGTTAGGATGCAGCTAAACTTGGTGCAATCTTTCATAATGCAGGGAACCTCTGTCCCCAGGCCCGGGGCAAAAGGGTTTGGAGTGATTTTCTCGCCATATTCTCCGATTTTCCGGTAATTGCTTTACATCATTATTTATCATTTTTATATATTTAGTACATTCGCCAAAGGCTGAAGTAGGTTCTACTGTATCATGTGTCTGCGTAGGTGTGAGCGTATTTACGGAATTTATCTCAATTTAACGAACTAGTTCACTGAATTGAGCGAAAAATACAAAAAAATGCTTGCCGCTAAATCGAGAGTTCGTTATACTGTGGTCCCTCGGTTAGCGAACGCCTCGGTTAATGAAATTTCGGTTAATGAATTACCTTCCATAAGAATCTTCAATTCGGTTAACGAAAAAAATTTTGATCACGGAAATCCTTACGAAAATCACGTTTTGTTTTGAACATCAGCTGATAAGCTGAGGAGGTACTCAGCCAATTCAGTAATCTCTTCTATGTTTACATTCGTTTCCATTGGAGTAAATATCAAGAAAATTTTGCTCTTTAATATTTGTGTATTTTTTTATACAGTACAGTATTCAAATTATTGGTCATTCTAAAATTTTGCCATCCAAGCTCTGTCTACATAAAGTTTTTCAACTATTTTTGGCTCATATATGAACTTTATTCATGTTTACATTCAAATTAATCACTATCTTATAAGAATTCCAGCAATGCAAATTAAATTAACAATTAAATACTTCACACCACAAGCGCCAACTGTCAATCATGTCACTGTCACCCCTCCCTCCCTACCCCTCACCTTCCCAAGAAACGTTTGGGGAAAAGCACTAGGCTTACAGGTTTAATCATATATAATATCTCAGACTAAACTTAGGAGAATATAATTTGTATTGCTGGAATCGTTGCAAGACAGCGAATAATGAATATAAACGTCATATATTTTGCACAAGAGATAAAATTAATCACCTGTATCACATTACAGTAGTGATTTAAGAGTTCTAGTGTATATGTACGATATATATAGTGATTTAAGGGCGATTTAGGGGAATTTTAGGAGTGTTTCTGACTTTATGCATTTTCTGGCTTTACTTTGTACAGTGGTCCCTCGGTTAACGAACACAATTCGTTCCAGAAGGTCGTTCGTTAACCGAAACCATTGTTTCAATGGGATTTTGGGTAATTGGTTCCAGCTCACCGAAAATTACATACAAAGTAAAAAAAATGCAGTAAAGTACACTTGCTTTGAGGTGTGTATGTAGAAGGCTCCTGGTTGATGATGGGAATTAGAAGTGGGGGTGGAGGAGAAGGGAGAAGAGAAGGAAGTGGGGGTGGAAGAGATATCACCCCATGCTTGATGCCGTCATTTCACCCATAAAATTTTAAGTTCACTAGGTGTAATTCAACACTGCACTGCACTATATATTGTCAATATGTTAAATAAATTTCAGAATGACCAATAATTGTACCGTAAAAATGTAAAAATAGTTTATGTTCAAGAGAGCCGCAAGCAAGATGTTACCTCCACTGTCCAGAGATACAAACTGATGCCTTGGTGGATGAGTCAAGTGGCTGATTGGTGCACCAAAAACTAGTTCCCTGTACTGCAATTATGTTAAATAAGTGTTAAAATGACTAAAAAATTTAATATAAAACTTGGAAAATTATTGAATAGTACAACCTTCTTGATATTTACTCCAATTTTAACGAATGTAAGCCCTAGAACTGATTTCTGTATTGGCGGACTAATCTTCCAGCTGGTGAGCAAGCCAAAGCATGTCGAAACATTTTCGTAAGAATTTTGTTAACCAAATTTTTTTTAGTTAACCGAATTGAATATTCTTATGGAAGGTAATTCGTTTACCGAAATTTCGTTACCCGAGGCATTCGTTAACCGAGGGACCACTGTATATACTTTTCTGTGAGCTGGAACCAATTACCCAATATCCCATTGAAACAATGGTTTCGGTTAACGAAATTTTCGGTTAACGAAAGACCCTCTGGAACGAATTGAGTTCATCAACCGAGGGACCACTGTATCAGATTCTGTTAAATCGAGAGTATACTGTAATTTATGGTTTTGGTGTTTATTAAAACAGTTTTGGAACAGTTTAAGGATACTTCTTTGCCTCTGGAACTAAAATTACTGTATTTCCATTTAAATCAATTAAACTTTAAGGATTTGATAATTCACCGTGTCTTCTGGTATTTAACCCATGTGTATGTGTTTTACTTTTTCAAGTACAGTGAACCCTCACTTTACGCGGTTAATTCAACCCACGGCGGCCCGCGTAAAGTGAACAACATAACATATGGGATTAATTGAAATAGAGACCGGGCCGACCCCCAAACTCCACTTTTTCAGACACAATACCTATGTTGTAGTAAAAATAACTTCGTAATTTTATGATGGTATGCACACACAATTAACATTTAAGAGAAATATCAATAATATTAGGTTTTTTAACACTTACGTTAGTAGAAAAGATGGCTGGGCACACGGGGATGGGGGGTTGGTTCCGAGGCAGAGGGCAGATTATTGGCCCTCACCTGTATCATTTGTATCAATTGTATCACTGTCCACCACAGAGGCTTGCAGGGCCTCTTTGTCAAACCCCTCAAAGTCCATATAAGTCCATATCCTCACTATCATTATCACTATCACTGACTTGGGCCGGCTGTGGTGGGTGGCGGGTGAAGAACTCGGTAATGTTTTGATGACTGGGCGACCTTGTGCGCACCCTGCTCGCACCGCTTACACAACATGGCGGATGGCGGGAGGTTTGGATCCAAAAATGGCGCGGCTCGCCAGCCGCTCTCCGCGTAAAGGGGTACATGCACCGCGGAATGTGAGCATTCCGGTTTCGGCAGGGTACCGCGTAAACGTGGAAACGCGGAATGTGGGACTGCGTAAAGCGAGGGTTGACTGTACAGTAATAAAGTGAAGTTGAAAGTAATATTTTCTAATTTTATTATTTCCTATTTCAGACTGGTGCACATCTGTGTAGAAATGAACCTTAAACTTCAGAATGTTGAGTATGTAGTCTTTGATGAGGCTGATCGGCTGTACGAAATGGGATTTGCAGAACAACTTACCGAGATAATCAGGCGACTCCCAGAAGTTCGACAGACACTCCTATTTTCAGCAACACTTCCAAAAATGTTAATTGAGTTTGCTAGAGCAGGTTTGACAGATCCTGTTTTAATTCGGTAAGTACAGTAACCCTAGAACTAATGAATTATTATTATCTTTTTTTTTTAATTACAAAGTTTTCAATTTCAATTAGACACCAACCAAATTTACTGACACAGCTGATCTCTATGACAGTTTAGATTTTATCTGGAACAAAATCTTAATGCAGCTGATAATAAGGAAAATTTTTCATAATAAAGCTACCTCTGCAAGATACATGTGCACTTATATATTAAGTATGAAGCACTGAATACAGGAAGACAACAGCCCTTGAAAGGTACAATTGCAGGGAATATTTTAAGAAAGTACATTAACCCCTTCACTATGGGACACCATCTTTATACAGTAAAACCTCGCTATGCTGGACTACTTGGTGGGGGGGGGGGTGTCTGGGATAAGAGCTTGTCCGCCGTAGAGCAAATTTAAAAAAAAGAGACCTCTATTTTAAACAAAGAACAAGTACAACACCAATGTTTCCAATTTTTATGAAAGAAAAACTGTTTTTTAATAAAAAGAAATTTACACAACGCACTGTACACTTACCCCCAAAAAATGGAAGGCAGATCCAGCTGGACATGCCTCTGACTGCAAGAGCCTTGCAGTCACTCTGAGTCTGAGTCAGAAATGAGAATATGAAGAGGAACCTCCTCTGACAAGGAGGTGGATGGTGAGGTCAAAGAGGCACTGCTGGAGGGTCTTGGCTTGAAAAAAGGTCTCAATCTTTGTTTGAGTGACTTTGCTTCTTTGGTCCTGTATGACAAGTTTCCTCACGTGCCTAAAGTGATCGTAAGAGGCCCCATTTTTTTTTCTGGTGAGTAAATTCTATAAGGGTGTCCAGGCAGTCCCTAGCTCCTGGCAGCTTTATTTTTGGTGGTTCATCTTCCTTCTCTTCATCATCATCATCATCAAAGTTGTCTGCAGCTTCATGTACAGAGTCCACAATCTCCTCTGTCAAGTTGTGGTATCGAAGATCATCCTCATCAGCCTCCAGCCAAGTCTCCACCTCCTCAACTGTAGCATCCTTCTCTCTTGCTTGGAGAAGGGTTCTGTATCAGTCTTCTGATGTAAAAACCTCAAAATCATGCTCCTCATCAATGTCATAAAGGAGCTTCTTCCAGGCATTGATTAAGGTTCTTGCCTTGACTTCTTTGGCAGAAGTGGCAAAATTAAAGAGTATGGACCTGAAGTTGTATTTTTTCAAGTTTCTGAGGGTCCTCTGCCCTCTTGTGTCCTCCATCTGATCCTCGCTCGTCTCTTCCACCACCATCACTTCATCCAAAAATTTGCAGTTGTACAGCCTTTTTGCTGTACAAATAACACCTTGATCCATTGGCTGTATGACAGAGGTGTGTGTTGGGTGGCAATGCCTGGCACCTGATCCCTCCATCCTTGCTGCACAGTTTTTCAATGTTGAGATGTGAGGGAGCATTATCTAAGAGGATGATATCCTTCACTTCATCTGCAGGGATTTTCAGATCTTCCACTTGCTTATGCCTGATCTCCACAACAGCATTGTTTGAAAAACCAGTCTGAGGCTATGGCTTCTGTAATCCATGTATTCTTGGAGTTATAGTAGTGGACAGGAAGCCTGTGCAGTGTGCATAATGTCCTTGATTGCACGAGGTTTCTTGCTCTTTCTTACAACAACAGGTGAAAGTATATGGCTCCCATCAGCATTTGCACACAGCAATGCAGACACTCGTTTCTTGGAAAGTTTCCTACCAGGCACACTTTTTTCACTTCTGGAAGCTTGTGTATTTTCTGGTAAAGCTCTCCAATAGAGTCCAGTTTCATCTGCATTGTACAGTTGGCATTATCGAAGGTTTTTGGTTTCCATTAAGTCCAACTTTTTTCTAAATGGCTCCTCAGCATCAATATCAGCGCTGAGCATCTCACATATTTTCTTATTCACAATACAGTAAGTCCTCGCTTAATGTCGGGGTTACGTTCCTGAGAATGCGACGTCATACAAAACAACCTTAAGCGAATCTATTTTCCCCATAAGAAATAGATAAAATACGGGAGTTATGTTCCCTGGCATCCCTTTGCCCCATGAAATACATTACATATACAGAAAATCATTGCCATTTCTATAGAAAATTGTGCATTCATATACAACTACTAAGTTTGTATTGGTACTCACCGATGGGCAGAGGTGATAGAGCAAGTGTGTGGTGGGTAGTAGAGCGGAGGAGGCGGATGGCGGGAGGGGAGGAGTATGGCGGGAGCGGAGGAGGGTGGTGAGTCACCGAGACTCTGCAGCTGCCTCCTTCTCCACCGCTGTTTGCTCCTCCTCCGTTGTTGTTTGCCCCTCCTCGGCTGCTATGTGCTTTTCCACAGCTGCTATATGCTTTTCCACGGCTGCTGGCTGTTGTGAAGAAGCTGCTTCTGCCATCCTGCGACGAAAAAATAAATCCAGTGTTGACTGCTTGGTGCTACTCTTCTTCTTAAAGATCTCAGTGTAACAACCAAGACTGTCACCAATGCTGCGTTGAATCTTTGAGCTACATTCTGTCTGAGCCGTCATCTATAAGGATTTGCATTGCTTTCTGGAACATGTTGAATGCTTCTGCCATCCTCTTGGAAGTTAGTGTTTGTTGAGGTTTTCTTCATCATTGTCGTCTTCAATGGGACTGTGTTCTGTTAGTTGTTGCAGATCTTCGTTGGTGAGCTCTTCTGTATGGGATGCCAGGACGTCCTCAATATCCTCTGATTCCAGCTCATCAAAGCCTGCCTGTCTAGCCAAGCTGAGGATATCCCTATTCACAGCCGGGACTAAGTCCGTGAATCCCGGAAAACTGTTGACGCTCTCAGGCCACAATTTACGCCACACACCATTCAGGCAACTTTTTGAAACCTCTTCCCATGCTTTGCCAATGTTGTCAATTGCACGCCAATATTCTCAGATTGTAGGTTTATTTTCTTCATCTGTAGCCTTGAGCAACAGGGTCATGGTACAGCTTAAATAATACACCTTGAATGTGGCGATGACACCTTGGTCCATAGGCTGCATCAGTGCTGTCATGTTGGGAGGTAGGAATACAACTTTTACACTGTCATGCAAGTCGTCGAGATTGGGAGGATGAGCTGGAGCATTGTCAACGATCAGAAGAATTTTGAAGTCAAGGTTCTCCTTGCCACAGTATTCCTTCATTGCAGGGACGGCGTACATGTTCACCCACTGGCTAAATATGGTGCCGGTTATCCATGCCTTCTTATTTGCCTTGTAGATCACAGAAAAGTGATCCTTGGAATAACCTTTCAGGACCCGTGGGTTGGCAGCACAAGAAATCAGCATAAGCTTCAGCTTGAAGTCACCGGCAGCGTTCGCGCCAAGCAGCAGCGTCAAGCGGTCTTTTACCGCTTTAAAACCTGCCACTCTTTTCTCCTCCTTTGAGATATAGATCCTCTCAGGCATCCTCTTCCAAAGGAGACCAGTCTCATCCACATTGAAGACTTGCTTCGATGAGTAGCCTCCTTCCTGGATAATCTGCTTGAATTCAGGCGGGAATATCTCGGCAACAACCGTAACTGAACTAGCAGCTTCATCGGTCATCTTTATGCTGTGGAAGTTTCACGACTCTTAAATCATTGAAACCAGCCTATGCTGGCTGTAAAGCTATCTTCCTTTGTTCCTTCACCCTTGGCTTCCTTTATGTTGTCAAACAAGGATCTGGTCTTATGAATAACCATAAGGCTGACAGGTGCATTGTGTTGATTCTGGTCCTCCATCCACATAGCCATCTTTTCCACTTTTTATATCATAGTACTTCTAGTATGAGTTGTTTTAGTTGCACTGAGAGTAGTACCATTTCCAGCGCTAACCTTAATCTTGTTAGTGTTGGTCCAGATAGTACGCACCGTTGTGGGGGTTAGACCAAGCACAGTGGCTATATCCACAGCACTTTCCACTTTTCAAATCGGGTTAATACATCCATTTTCGTAGCAAGGGTAACGGTCTTACGTTGCCTCTTCACTACACTAGCATCAGTAGCCCTTGATGGGTGCTTGGAAGCCATTTTGAATGGTTAGAGTACAGTTTTAGAGCAAAAGCACTTAAGCACGCATGAATGATGTGAAGTCTTAACAGAGACTGGCTTGGAGACGCTGTGACGTTACACGAATGATGGTAGTGCGTTGAGCCAAGAGAGTGTAGTGTGGCCAGACGAGAGAGGGTGATGCGCCGTAGAAAGTAGTCCATGACGAAGCTAAGCGACGTTTTACCAAATCACCAGGAATTAAACGAATTTTTGGTCTCTAAAGTTTAGCGACGTAGTACCAAAACAACGTTAAGCGAGGACTTACTGTATTGTAGCGCCTTCGAAATCTAAACAACCAACCAGTACCAGCATGAAAATCCTTTACATTCATATGTTCTGCTAACCTTTCAGCAGGGGCCTGGATTTCCACACCTCTGGCTGCTATTCCACATGCACGTTGTTGTACATACTATTTATACACTGCCTCTTCCAAGCCCTCTTTCCCAACCTTCCTCATTCTCTTAATGCCAGATTTTACCTGGTCCACATTAAATTTCATGGTATATTTGTTTAACTTCAATCTTTCAATTTTCATATATCCGACGCTGACTACAGAACTTAAAAATTACGTATTCAGCGCATATTTGTGAGGGAATACAGTAGAACGTCAATTTAAAGCTATTCAATATAAGATTATTGATTTAAAGCGACACCCACAGTTTAGGACAATGTTTTAATTTAAAGCGAATCTTTCCTATTTTGCGTAAGTCAGTCTGGCCCATCATATTTTAAATTTTGCGCCTAATGTTTCCCACACACTGTCCCAAGGGCAAAGCTGTACTGTACATGTATACTCAAAATAATGTACTAAATGATTACTAAAAAAAATTTCTAGTGCAAACTACCTGTATAGCATGTTTATATTCAAACTAATCACTATCTTACAAGAATCCCAGCAATGCAAATTATATTCTCCCTGGTCAGTTAAGTGATATCTTATAAACAAAAAACAAAAACTCACTCTAAAGGACATAAGTAAACAAATAAATGCTTAACTAGACCTTTGGCGCTAACTGTCAAACATGTCACTGTCACCTCCCCCCCCCCCCAACCCTATTCCCAGCCAGGTTTGGGTCGTTATAGGCTTACAGTTTTTATCTTATATAATATCACAGACAAAAGTTAGGAGAATATAATTTGCATTGCTGGAATCCTTACAAGACAGCGAATAATTTGAATATAAACGTCTTATATTTTGCACGAGAGATAAAAATTTTAGCCCTTTGTAATATAATTACTAATTAGAACTAAAATTTGTATGTCTAATGCAAACTATGGCATACTTATATTCAAATTAATCACTATGTTATAAGAATCCCAGCAATGTTAATTATATTCTCCCAGATCAGTTCAGTGACATTTTATATGAGAAAAACTTAGGCACTCTTAAGGACAGATGAATAAAAAAACACTAGACCTTGGCATCAACTGTCAAACATATTGTGGGGTTCAATATGTTTGGTTCACACTCAGGATGGAATGGAGAAAGGAAACTCACAATGTGCTCTCTATATACATGTTGTATTGGATGTACAATGCAGCTTGGTGCTGGGAAGGCAGCATGGTTACAAGCGTGATGTAGAGAGAGCTGGTTGGTGAGGACGCTCAGAGAAGGACAGCTTGTGGGTCGCCATGCTCGCCAGGCAGGCGGAGGAGGAGCGAGGGCCGCCAGGCAGCGGCGGAGGAGGTGTTGCTGGCTGGTTGGTGTGGGTAGAAAAGAGAGGTCACCACGAGGTCAGGTCTTAAATAGCGGGGGTTGGCGTGGCTTAGTAGTTGAACCCCGCTCCGTGGTGTATGGCGGCGCTGGTTGACCTAGACCATGAGGCATACACTGGGGAATTGGTGGGGTCGGCTAGGCAGCGACAAACAGCGTTTGTAGGGGAGAAATCCACTACAATATCACCTCAACTCCCTCCCTCTCCCCCATCTTCCCAGCCAGTAAACAGACCATTTCGCATCCCTTAATTTTAGCTGTGTTGATTTATGAGTTTTTGTTTATTCTAGGAGATGGGCTGAGGACAAACTAACTATATATATATATACTGTATATATATATATATATATATATATATATATATATATATATATATATATATATATATATATATATATATATATATATATATATATATATATATATATATATAATAAACCTTTTTAAAGTACTGTATAGACTTAAAATTCAGAAAAGGACAGTTTATGGTTGTCCTTTTTTATTTTGAAAATAAAGGACAAACTAGTCTCAAAAAGGACAAACTTGGCAAACCTGCGCAGCGGTGCCGCACGACCCTCTCACATTAGCTGATCGCTAGTAAACAGACCATTTCACGTCCCTTAATTTTAGCTCTGTTTAATTTATGAGGGTTTGTTTTATCATAATACTACACAAAACAATGTTTTGTTTATTTTAGGAGATGGGCTGATGTGCATCTGGGTAGACTGTCAGTCTTTTTAGTATTTTGTGTTTCTCTCAAGTACCAATCTAAATTATTCCACTGAAACAACACTTCCATTTCGTGCGAATTCGGTTTAAAGCGACCTCTCTTGGAATGTATCTCATATTATATCGACTTTCTACTGTAGCACCTTTTTCTAGCTTTTCACTCACTGATAAGTTTTTAGGCTTAACCTTCTCGCCACCCTTACGGACACCAAACACTTTCTTAGGAGCCATGGCTATTGTCTGATTTTTCAATAATAATGCAAAAATATGTATGCTATGTCAGCCTACAACATAATCACATTATTTGCATTGTCAAATAAGTTTCAAAATAAAGTTCAGCACGTTTAAATGGCGATAAGACACAATCGGGGAAGCGAGAGAGCAGAAGTGATGCTATCACAATCAATGCTAATTTATAACTGAGTGCATGATGCATGTCCTTTTGTTTACCAGCGTGGGTGGATTATGAGGTTTGTGCACCTTGCTCCCTTGAAGTTTTGGCTTACGGCGGACATGTCATCTTACGACAAATTATGCCCTACTTTTTTATTTTATTTTTTATTATTTTTGAATTCTTTTTTGGCAAATAATTTTGTCCGGCTTAAGCGGGGTCCACCTTAGCGAGGTTTTACTGTAATATTATTTGCCTAATGCCAGACGATTTTATTTGGCATTGTGAGACCCCCATACCCAAGTGTTTAATAGACTAACTCTGTTAACCCCTTCATTATAGGAAGGTACTTTTAACACTTTTGGAGTTTTCAAATGAAAATTTGTGTATGATCTAAATTATCATTTTAGGAGGAAGCCGGTCTTCTACACAAGCTCTTGAGCTTTTACAGTAATATCTCTGTTAGCCGGAATCACTCAAACACTGAGCTCTCCGATTGCCAGAATTAAAATTTTCTTGGAGAATCGTTCCCAAAGCCGGAATTTTCAAGAAAATTCCGGGGTTGAAAATCAAGAGCATTTTCTGAAAATTTCTTGAATAAAGATGAAAGCTAAAGTATTTTGGAAGGAGACCTGATCTGGCCTTAATTAATGTCAGGTGGGGGACTAGCGGTCTCATATTACTGCCCTTCTGACGGAATGTCAGGTCACCCTTCCTTGGGTGGAGTTATAATTTATATCCGCAAACATTAAGGTCGTTAAACCAAATTCTTGTTAATTGGTATGTGGGACCTTACTGTATATTGAATCAGTACAGTTGAAAAGATAATTTAAGTTCATGGAGTAGACCAGCAAGTAGTGCTACAGGGTGGTTAGTTGACCAAAGTTAAATCATATTTAGGAGAAAGGGTATTTATTTTCCTTATTTTAGTAAAGTGAGTGTAACCCTCTATGTTATTTGAAGATTTCA
The DNA here is from genome assembly GCF_018991925.1 of Homarus americanus. NCBI lineage: Eukaryota > Metazoa > Arthropoda > Malacostraca > Decapoda > Nephropidae > Homarus > Homarus americanus. Next base: position 10,505,109 of record NW_024748109.1, read on the forward strand.
CCTGGTTTCTTGTTTTGCTTCTAAGAGTGTTTTCATAAACTTTTAGTCATCAGCATACTGATAAAATATTTTTTTATTTTACAGATTGGATGTAGAACATGTTCTTTCAGAAAATTTAAAGATGGCTTTCTTCAAATGTAACTCAGATGACAAGTTGGCATTACTATTTCATATCCTGCAGCATACCATTAGTGATCGACAGCAGTCTGTGATATTTGCTGCCACAAAGCATCATGTTGAATATTTACACATGGTGAGTCTGTTGTAACTTATGATTAAGGAATTACAGTATTTATTTATTATATAGGATAATAATCATTGGTTCTAATCATGTATTAAAACATTTACAAATCTGGTAGTTTAATTATTTGTTTAGTTTCCAGTTAATATGTTTAAATGAAATATATTCTTGTTTCTATTTTTTTGATGATAATGGTTAAAACAAGTGGCTAGTTAGAATAGGCTCTAGATCAGGGGTTCTCAAACATTTTCCAACACAACCTCCAAGTCATTATATAATATATA
>NW_024748109.1:10505731-10820731 GCF_018991925.1 Homarus americanus
TTGTAGATAATTTATTTCCAATGCTAATGCAACAAATTCCACCTTTTTATTTCAAATAGCGAGCTTGCTCTGGCTTATTATGTACAATTATCTTGTGTGGTGCAGCCTAGTGTTGTGAGGTGAGTAACAGCCCAGCCCCCAGAGCTTCTTACAGGAGAATGCCAACTTAAACCCAGGAGTATTAATTGTAAATGTGCTGTATTAGTTTCAGCATTTATGTGGCTGGCTTCAACTCTTTTATTTTGCTTGGATTGGGAGGTTGAATTTCCCTAATATGAAAATGCCTTGTTAGTTGATATTGCAAGGGAGGTAGTTTGAATAAGGAATGAAAAAGGTAATGAAACCTATCAGTAACATCTGAATTTTTTTATTGGCAGGCTCTGGATATGGCAAATATTCCTAACACTTACTGTTACTCTGCATTAGACCCAGCTGCCAGAAAGATCAATGTTGCCAAGTTCCAAACAAAAAAGGTATTGTATATCCATATTTGTATCATTAATTAAGAATTCATTGTTTAAATTTCAGTTACAAATCTTTATTTTACTATAATTCAAGTCTTCTTTTGATAAATATATACTGAATAGCATTTCATTCTCATTACAGTATAGTATTGACTACATGGCTCTCAACCAATGTTAAGAGTTCTCTACAAACTCTTCATATTTTTTTTTTTGTATAAACGTACTGAAAAGTTATCAAGTGAAAGAATGTATAATTCAGGTGTGGATGGGAGGATATAGAGGGAAGACCAAACAGGTGACATAAAGATAGGGATAAAATATGGACTTCCATGGGAGGGCTAGAAAACAACAGTGTGCAGAGACCATGACATCAAGAGTGATTTTAAGGGAAAGATGTACTCCTGATGGATGATGATGTGTTGTGTGAAATGATAGAGGTAAAGCAAATTTGGGAACTTATGAAATAGTTGTGTCATAGCATAATTCATCTTTTACAATGATAAAAGTTAATGATAGTGAAGGAAAGGATATATGACTGTGTGTATTTGCACTTGTTTATAACAACCTTTTATTATGCAGGAAAAAGCTGTTGTATATTGTAAAAAAATAATTTGGTAATGGTTCACAGGTTCGATGTCTGATTGTGACAGATGTAGCAGCTCGTGGTATTGACATTCCCCTGCTAGACAATGTTATCAATTTCAACTTCCCTGCAAAACCAAAACTGTTTGTTCATAGAGTAGGTAAGTTTTATCTTTTATCAACATCTGTATTTATCAGTCAAAGTACAACCCTTACTACTGTATTGAATGGAAAAGGGGCACCAAATATCATTAGAAAAGAACTGTACAAGTACCAGACTATTTAGCCAGCTTTCAAGAAACCAATTTTACCTGAAAACTGGCTTTTTTTTTAAACCGTCACGTTGTTTTGCCCTTGGTAGTGTGGTGTCTCTATTTCTTAGGGCTGTTTATGTAGGAGAGATTGAGGCACAGTCGTCTAAATCCCATGTTTATTTCCTGCTCTCATTACAGTGAGTCTCCATTTAAATCCACCTCCCTACAGTGAGTCTACTTATAAACAATCAACATTTAAAGTAAATAAATAAAGTTGTTGCTGTAATAATATAAATTATTCCTTTATACCATTATTTGTACAGCAATATATAACACTATCCCTCCTTTTAAAACCAAAAATGTCAGAAACTTAATCAAATGGAAACATATCCTAAAAAATATAAACTAAACTATCATCTTATAAGGAATGTTAACAAAATAAAGCACAGCAATACTGTATAGGAAACTACAGTAATTGTAGTAAGTTACAGTATAGTACTGTATATTATGAGTTGTAGACACTAAAATAAATTAAAAGAATATTCAAGTTGTATACAGTAGTCATTTACATATCTAGGAGGGTTTCTTTGCCTTTCTGGATATCTCTTGGAAGCAGCTAGTCGCTCATTGGGAGAAGGTACAGTCTTATTAGGAGAACTTTGGAATTACCCCAAAACCTCTGAAACTGTAGGACTTGCATTTTCATTTTCACTTATTTGAGGCTCTATTCCACTATAGGATACATATCTGGAAGCACATTCGGAATAGGATTTGAATATGAATTATTGGTTTCATTATTTGAATTTTCATCTACCAGTACTAAAGCCTCCTCAGGGACCATTTGCTCATTTAATCTTTGAGGACACTTCAGCAATTGGTCAATGTATCTTTCCTACATAGCCATCATGAACTTTCACTAAGTAGTGCCCTTCTCCAGCACTTTCTCCACTTTACCTTGCACCCATTTTTTTTTTCTTGGTAATTTCTCCTCTCTTGAATCACAATTTCAACACACGCAGCCACGTGAAACAGTTCGGTTCGCCATGGACTCTTGTTCTATAGTACTTCCACTTTCTTCATAAAGATGGAAATATTAAATCAGCAGTGAGCAATTTCCTTCCCATCAGCAGCACAGAAGGCGATTCCTGTTGTAGAATAAGTGATCGATAAAGCATGTACAGTGGTCCTCGGTTAACGAACGCTCGATTCGAAAATTTCGTTAACGAACTGCCTCCCATAAGATTCTAATTCGGTTAACGAATTTCTTCAACCGACCTCAACATGTTTTAACTTGCACTGGCAGCTCAACCAGTAATCCGCCAATACATTAATCGGTTCTAGGGCTTAAATTCCTTACTATTTTAGTAAATATCGAAGTTTATACTATTCAATAATTTTAAAGTTTAATATTCAATTTTTATCATTTAACAATTATTGAACATAATTGAAGGTAAAGTGACTAGTTTAATGCGCGTAGCCTCTTAACACAGCAAACAGGCGTTAGTCTCTCTCTGTTTTCACTGGAGGTAACATCTTGCTTGAGACTCTCTTCAACTAAATGCTTTTCTGTGTTTCTAAGCAAATTATTGGTCATTTTGAAATATATTTTACATATTGACAATATATAATGCAGTGCAGTATTGATTTAAAAATAATCTTGAAATACACCAAGAGAACTAAAATTTTATGGGTGAAATGGTGCCATGGGGTGACTTCTCTTCCACCCCATTGCCTTCTCTTCTTCCTTCTCCCTCCACCCCATTCTAATTCCCATCATCATCATCATCATCATCCAGGAGCCTTCTACATACACACCTCAAAGTAAGTGAACTTTTCTACCATTTTGTTGAATTTAGGCAATTTTCGGTGAGCTGGAACCAATTACCCAAAAACCCATTGAAACAATGGTTTCGGTTAACAATTTTTTTCGGTTAACGAACAACCTGCTGGAACTGATTGTGTTCGTTAACCGAGGGACCACTGTATCTTTGTAGGACAGTCTCAGCATTTTGCTTTAGTACTTCAGCGGCGTAAAGCTGAAGTACTTGAACTACTCTTTCTGCTTGACCATTCGTAGAAGGTTTATATGCTGCAGATGTACAATGCAAGATACCGGCTGTTAAGCAGAAATCAGAAAACTCTTGAAGTGAATTGGAGGCCATTATCTGTGTCAAGAATCTCAGGTAATCCGTGTCGACTGAAAACCTCACGGAGAACCTTTACCGTAGCCTCGGCCATTGTACTCTTCATTTGAACTACTTCAGGATGCTTACTGTAAGCATCTACAAGTGCAGTAAAGCCTCAAATAATGTGGTAATGTGTCTCCAATATTGCAGTGCAAGGTGAATTGTCATATCATGCATCCTTAATTACCATTAAAATAAAGCAATAATAATTAGATGCTTTCCCCAATCTGACCTTATCAATTATGTTTTTTTTCCCCCCCCCACCGGAAAATTAATGAAAAATAAAAACAATATTCTTTAAATAATGGTTATTGTTATACAATATAAATCAATAATATTGTAATATGTAGTCACACAAGAGGAGATGGGATGTCATTGTTTAGTCAGCGTTTTCATCCGGGACGATGGTTCTCCATCTGAAACTGAAGAAAATAAGATTGGTTGTATAGCTGTAGTAAAAATAATGTAAAAAAAAGTGTTTCTTTTAATTAATGTTATTTAATGAATGTACAGTAGAAGTAACCACTGATGGTAAAGGAAAAAGGTTAGAGACGGCAGAAGGCCAACGTTTATGTGTGCACATTCATGGAAACAGCATCATATCAGAACACACTGATGAAAATAAAGTAAGAAAATAAACAGTAATAGAAATAACTTCGTTCCCAGGTTAGTCCCATATACTAACCACCTAGCCTAAATATGTTGGAGAGATTATTATCAAAAGTTTGTTTTCTCTGCAAATGTATTTTTAAAAAAGAAATTGAAAATTTTCTAGAGAACTTAATGTGTCATGGCGTTGCGACTTGGTTAGGTTAGGTAACATTAGGTTAGGTTAGATGAGGTAAGATAAGGTAAGATTAGGTAAGGTTAGGTATTGTTATGATAAGATACATTTTACTAATTTTACAGCAAAAAAAATCACGACTAAATGTATCGAATATAAAACCTCTGAATATAATTCTTTTTCAAGAAAAAAAATGCTTTACCATTTTACCCCTTTTTTTTGTTAGCTTTGATGAACTTAGATTAGGTTAGGTATTATTTAACTCTGAGTCATGGGTACTTATTGGATACTTGGCAGAATAACTTGTTATAACTTGGCCCTAACAAAGGCAGAGTCAAGGCAAAAATGTTCACTTGACCTCATATTTGGATTTCATTACTGAAGGATATTTACAGCTATACCACACTAATATGGTCTATCTGCAAGTTTAGTCAGTCATAAAAAAAATGTACCCTAAATGTGGACAATAAAAATCTTCTATTTTGGTACAAATTACTTGAAAAGTTGTAAGAAGATAAAAGCTGCATCTCTTCCATAGAGAGAGAAATATTAACACTCAAGCCTCTAATAAACGTAAAAAAAAATAGACTAAAGAGACAAACTGTAATATTGTATTTTAGTATGTTGATGTACAAAAAATTTTCTTCATTATTCTATGATAAAACAAGTCTAACAAGCATTATAAAAACATATAGCGACTACTATATCCGGGTTGATTGTGTTGAGGTGCTGTAAGTTACGGGCTAGATTACAGGCTCACTTACGGAGTTTGATGCCAAATATTTGTTTTGAATATAGCGATTGGAGACTGTAAGTCCAGTTACGGGGTAAATAAGGAGATGCAGTGAAATAAACTGCTGTACCTAAATATTATGTAAATCAGAAAACAGCACGCGTATAGATGAAAATAATAAAAGCATAAATAATACAAACAAAATCAATTAATATTTTTATTATTATTTTTTAATATGAGAAGGGAAGGTTCAGCGCTTCTTGTTGTTCTCTGTCTTTTTCCCGGTGAAGATGTAGTCTCCCCATGGCAGGTACTGGTCCTTTTGTACATGGCAGAAAGTGGTGGTTACCTTCTTCTTGTTATTTTGAGCCTTGTGTTTTGTGTTCTGTAGTTTGTGAGATCGGGGCCCTTCTCCTTCACCTGGGCCTTGCAACCCTTCACCTCCACCTTTGACACTTTGGTTACAGTGCGTCCGAACACCATTTTGATGTACTGACCCTAACAGCTCTCTCACTGAGGCCAATTCAAAATTTGACCATACAGAAAGAATTACTGTTTAATAAGGTTGGAATTTAAAGAAAATGACAAAAATATGAAGCTCTGTTTATTACTATAGTGATGAGGGATGGTGTTGTAGAGATGATGGATAGTGTTATATATAGTGATGATGGATGGTGTTATATGTAGTGATGATGGGTGGTGTTACATGTCGTGATGATGGATGGTGTTATATGTAGTGATGATGGATGGTGTTATATGTAGTGATGATGGGTGGTGTTATAGGTAGTGAAGATGGATGGTGTTATATGTAGTGATGTTTAGTGTTATATGTAGTGATGATGGATGGTGTTATATGTAGTGATGATGGATGTTTTTATATGTAGTTGTGATGGGTAATTTTATATGTAGTGATGATGGATGGTGTTATATATACAGGTACATTAATTCCCAGGTAGCTACAGGACCATACAGGTGTTACCTTAATTAATGGAAGCCCAAATCTAATTCAGGTTGATGAGTATAAGTTCATATTTAGGAATAAAGTAACGGAGTGTTGTTTAATAAATTACCTGCAGTGTTGATGTCCATCTTGAGCAGCTGAAGGGCAGCACGCAGCGCTCTCCCTGTGTACAATGTCGATGACTCATATTGTTTCTGCCTTAAAACTTGGAGCGTTCTTGGTGCCAAAAGTCTTCCTTTCATCCGCCATCTACTACCACGTAAAGACGGATCAGCAGTGGTGGGAACTGCTGAAGTGGAACACCTTTCTCAGATTATGTCAGCCTGTTGTACCCTCAAGACGCCCACTGTTGACAGTCCCGTCCTATCTTCTTTCTTACTTTTTTTTAATGGCTAAGCTCATGAACTGGGTAGTCATTTTGGCCAGTTCGTAAAATGGCTTCTAGATTAATCCAAGTTAGGTTAGGTTAGGTAAAGATTAGGTTATGTAAAGTTAAGTTAGGTTATGTTAGGGTAAAGTACATTTCACGAGAGAGAGAGAGAGAGAGAATTGCATATCAGACATCACATTTTTTCTTTCAAAAAATATTTTTAATAGGTTTTGGTTTAATACAATCATTAGTCATGCATTTTTTGCTGCAAAATTAGTGAAACGTACCTTACCCTAACCTAACTGTAATATGTAGTCACACAAGAGGAGATGGGATGTCATTGTTGTCATCAGCGTTTTCATCCGGGACGATGGTTCTCCATCTGAAACTGAAGAAAATAAGATTGGTTGTATAGCTGTAGTAAAAATAATGTAAAAAAAAGTGTTTCTTTTAATTAATGTTATTTAATGAATGTACAGTAGAAGTAACCACTGATGGTAAAGGAAAAAGTGAGACGGCAGAAGGGCAACGTTTATGTGTGCACAGTCATGGAAACAGCGTCATTTCTCTTATGTACAAAAGATTCATTATTGTTTATTACTGAATGTCTATTTGATTGAATTCATGTTTATGTGTGCAAAATGAACAATACAATTCATTAATAATACGTAGAATATTAAAACACACGAGGAGACGAGACAGCATTGTTTTTGTTAATGTTTACACATGTGACTGACTGGTTCTACATATAAAACTGAAGAAAATAAGACCTTGGTTGTAGCTGTAGTAAAATTAATGTAAAAAAATGAATACTGTATATGTTTTAAGTACAGCTATTCCGCGACTTTTGACATACTCGACCTACGACCACACGGACATACGACCGCCTCAGTCGTACCAAAATTTTTTCAAATTACATATTTTCGAGTCCCAACGTTAGTGATTGCTCTGTGTACTGACAAAATTTTCGTTTGTAATTCACTTTAAAATGTCTTGCAAGCTTAAAAGTGAGAGTTTTGTGGTGCTGAGAAGAAAAAGCGACACCCATTTTAGATTTTCTATGTACAGTATTATTTAAGCATTTTCGACTTTAGACCAATTTGACTTACGACCTGAATTTGGGTCCCTAACCCCGTCGTAAGTCGAGGAGCAGCTGTAATGTTATTCAATGTTAATAAATGGAACAATAGAAGTAGCTAACCACTAATGGTAAAGAAAAGAAAGTGAGACCGCGCAATGCCAACGTATGTAAGTGCACACACATGTGAAAACATATCGTCATTACTCTTCATAAGAATATGAAAGCAACACTTATTACTCTTCATATATGTTTTAGTTAATGCTTCTGAATTTAAAACAAAAATTCTACTCACCAGTGGTGGTAAAGTTGAAAACATGAGGACAGTCAATGTTGTGTGAGTTTTTACCCTGATGACGAAGTTGTCAAGTCATCAGGTTCAACTCTGGCTGAAGCTGTAGCTTTCCATAATGTTGTTATAGCTGTTGCTGAAGTTGTTAATGAACCTGTAGTTACTGCATTTGATGCTGTAGCTGATGCTGAAGCTGTAGCTGATGTTGTAGCTGAAAATGCTTTAACTGAAAATGCTGTAGCTGATGTTGATGGTGTAGCTGAAGTTGATGGTATAGCTGGTGCTGTAGCTGAAGATGCTGTAGCTGTAGTTGATGTTGATGGTGTAGCTGAAGTAGATGGTGTAGCTGTAGCTGATGGTGTAGCCAAGGTTGATGGTTTAGGCCTTCGAATAATAAATTGTCTAAAGAACCTTGCACAGCTGCTTTCTTATTTTCATTATACAGCTTCATGTAGAGGTCATATGCATTTTTCACATCCCTGTTTATTTTAATACTTCGTTCTGTTAATGTATCCATTTCAGAAAATATGTTCATCGCTTGCTCCATGTGAGCAAATGCTTCTGCCAAATGCTTAGTCATACATTTGTGAGATGAGGTAGGGGTATCTGTTGGTGTGTTTGTGATCTGGTCATGTTGTTCTTGTTCAAGTTGTATAAGTTCTTCGTTGGTTAGGTCTTCTTCGTGACTGGTTAACAGCTCCTGAACATCCTCTTCATCAACATCTTCAAATCCTACAATGTACTTGGCAAGCTCAACAATATTTCTTTGAATGTTTGTCATGGTTTCCTCAAAACCTTTGACGGTTTTTACACATTCCGGCCACAATTTCCTCCACACACCATTCATGTTGTCATCTGTTACTTCCTTCCATAGGACTGTCCAATGTTTTTAACAGCTTTTAGAATATGATATCCACCCCAAAATTCATTTATGGACGGCTTTCCAGCACCATCTCTTTCTCCAATCAGTTGAGACATGGTTCGGCATAAATAATAGGCCTTAAAATGATGATAAAACGCCTTGGTCCATAGGTTGAAGCATGGACTTGGTATTCGGTGGAAGAAAAACGACTTGTACATGTTCAGACAATTCATTTAGGTGAGCTGGATGGCCTGGAGCATTATCTAATATATGCAGTGCCTTGTGTGTTATGTTTTTCTTGGCACAGTATTCCTTTAATGCTGGGCAAAAATATTTTTTGAACCAATCAACAAAAAGAGTCATTGTCATCCATGCTTTATTGTTTGACCGCAAATTACTGTACCGGTAAAGTTTGTTTACACACACCTTTGAATGCTCTAGGGTTCTCAGAGTGATATACTGTGAGAGGTTTGAGTTTAAAGTCACCTTCTACATTACCACCCAAGAGGAGTGTGATAAGATCTTCCGTTGCTTTGAATCCTAGTGCAGCTTTTTCTTCCATGGAAATATATGTCCGGGAAGGCATTCTCTTCCAATATAGTCCAGTTTCATCAGCGTTAAAAACTTGGCTGGGCAAGTAGCCGCCTTCCTCGACTATTTTGTGTAGTTCTCTGGATAAGCAGCAGCAGCAGATGAATCACCACTTGCTGCCTCACCAGTGACTTTTAAATTATGTAATCCGTGGCGTTGTTTGAACCTAGCAAACCAGCCTCGACTCGCACTGAACTCTTCTGTTTTAGCACTTTCACTTTTACTTGAATTTTTAAGATCATTAAACAATGCTAGGGCTTTTGTTTGAATAATTACAGTGTTCAGAGTATGCGTCTGATTTTGTCTTTAGTCCATATACTTAAAATTCTCTCCATTTCTTCCATAACCCCACTCCTGCTTTGGCAGGTTTTATTTGCACTTAACAGAGTTGTAGACAGATCACTTTCAGTAATTTTTTCTCCAATTTTACGGATAGTTTTCACTGTTGATTCTGCCATCCCCAAAGCACGCGAAATATCCACAGACCTCTTGCCTTTTTCATATCGTTGTAACACATCAAGTTTCTCGGCTAAGCTTATCCACTTTCTTTTAGCTTTTGAACCAGAACTACCATCACTTGCTCTCTTGCTCATGTTGAATAGGGACGCAAAAAATTGCCATAAGAAACCTGAGAAAGTTTTTCTCCTGTTCAGATGCGTGAAAGCAATGGGACCGCCAAGTTCCGACTCTTGTTTACTGGTGATGCGCATTACCGCTCATATAGCCCAGCAGCTTCCCTTGCCTGGCAGCTTCTTTGCACATTGAGCTCCTTTTTTTTTTTGCATTATTTTTATTTTTTTATAATACATATTGGGATTTAATTATTATTTATATGAAAATTTTATTTTATTTATTTTTTATTATATTTTCGTCGGAAATACGGATAAAATAATGATGTGAATTGAATTGGGTCCTAAATTAACTAGGGTTTTAAATATGAATCGTCGTTGGTCGAACCGTCAATATCGGTGGCTTTACTGTGCAAAGCACATCTTTCCTGAAACTGGACCTGCAAAATCAGCATGAAGTCTTGACCAAGGTTTGGATGGAAAAGTCCACGGATGAATTTGTGCAGTAGGCGGATCTGCCCTCATGTATTGACATTACCTGATATGAAGAAACAACTCCTTCAATTTGCTTGTCCAGATTGGGCCACCATACATAGAACCTTGCCACTGCCTTCATTTTTGTCATGCCTAGGTGTGTCTCGTGTAGTTCTCGAAGTATGTCCCATTGCAGTGCAGTGGGAATTATGACACGAAGTCCCCATAGAACACACCCTTGTTCAATGCTGAGTTCATCTCGACTCTGTAGGAAAGGTTGTAATCTTGGATCACAATCATCAGTACTTGGCCATCCACACTGAGCATATTTCAGAACTTTGGATAATATTGGATCTACTGCAGTTTTCTTCTTGGTCATTTGATGTGTTACAGTTGTGAGGATGTCTGTTTCAAAGTAGCAATTTACAACCTCACTGTCACAGTTCACTTTTGTAGCCAGAGGGACTCTTGACATGTACTTGCATCAACATGAGCAGCCGTGTTCCTGTATTATATCTTGTAGCTGTATGAAGCCAACTTAAGTGCCCATCTTTGCAGTCTGGCAGATGCATGTGGTGGAACAGGTTTTTCTGGTCTGAACTAGGAAACCAGTGGGCAGTGATCTGTAATCAACGTGAACTGCCGGCCGTAAAGGAACTGTCTGAATTTCTGAATACAATATACAATGCTTAGGGCTTCTTTATCTAACTGAGAATAGTTTTTCTGAGCACCTGTTAATGTACAGTCAGCCAAAGATGCACCGACCCTACTTTGGGTCTCGTGTTTGCAATTTTACCTGGCAATACTTGGTAAAGGAAGGCTGTTGTAAAGGTGATTGTGATTGGTGGATCTGTTTTTGGCTGTATCACTGTTAGGATAATTATTAAACAAACCAAAGGTAACATTTTATAATAAACTATTCACTAGTAAACAGACCATTTCATGTACCATAATTTTAGCTGTGTTGATTTATGAGTGTTTGTTTTAACATAATACAGGTACTACAAAAAAAAAAATTTTTGTTTATTCTAGGAGATTGGCTGAGGTGCATCTGGGTAGACTCAGTCTTTTTAGTATTTTGTGTTTTCTCAAGTACCAATGTAAATTATTCCATTGAAACAACACTTTGATTTAGTGCGAATTTGGTTTCAAGCGACCTCTCTTGGAACATGTCTCGTGTTATATCGACGTTCTACTGTATCGCCTGATATGGTAAAGGCTTTTCAAAACTAAACACTTTCCTTGTAAGTATGAAAATAATATTACATTACACAACCATCACTTCACTTCTCTAACACTAAAAAGAAATTATTTCAGGGAGTAGGGTAAACACTGTCATCCAGGAGTTGAGGCAGCCTGCACGGAGTTATGGAAATTTAAATGGACGTGACTCACACTCATGATCTGACTGCTGAGATAATACTGTGCATTTATTGTTCCGGTCTTCCCTGCGTATGGGCCTTGAGAGTTACCAATTAATTTATTTGATAGAAATTACTTGCTATTATTGACACATTAAAAATTTATGCAATTCTGTTGAAAACTTAATTTTTGGTAAATTTTTTAAAGTTTGGTGACTCAATTTGCGTCACTGTGAACTTGGTCTTGTCATGAATATGACGCGAATCAAGTCATCGTACGTGAGAGAGTTAATTCAATAAAAAGGATCCTCTGGGTCACTCAAATTATTTGTTTTCTGTTCAATTTTTGCGCCTTGCCATGGCAGCCACATAAAATAATCTGTTTACAAATACTGTGTGAACAAAAATATATTCTAAATGTACATAAATACATAAAGTAATAATAAGTAAATAATACAGTAATAAATTTACGTAACACTGCAACGTGAACTGACTGTGAAGGGTGAGGTGACGAGACAGGTGAAGTGGCGTGACAAGGCACTTACACAGCAAAAGCATTAACAGTACTACTAAACCTTTGTCTTATAACATTTTAATTTCTAATTTCTATTTTAAATTATGATACATGATGGCTCAATTTGGCTAATTTTGCACTTAAACAACTGATCAGTGAATAAACCAGGGCATATGGAGATGCATTATACACTACAACAATATTTATTAAGTTCTGATCAATGTTCTACAATATTATTTACTAAGTGCTCAAGACAGATCCTGTGGTAAGCACCAACCCTATTGACCAGTGACAAGCTTATCCAAGACTCCTCGCTTTCTTCTCCACCATTGGCACTTAGCACCTTTGTCACTGTCATTGCTTCATTTTCTTCTGGGAGATGTTGATGTGAGAATGTTACATAATTGTTTGAGGGAAATGAATTATGGGTGTTGTGATTACATATTTGCAAAAAAACATGAGTGTAACTTTGAATGCTCAGCCAAATGTGTGTCAGATGCACAACTAAATCATGTATAACAAAGAATAAGTACAGAATTTGCAGTGGCTAATGGACTGCCCCTTGCTCAAAGCACAATGAACTGTTGTTCCACCATCAGCAGCAGTACCCAGTTTTGTGCCTATTTTATATTTGATTGTCAAAGGATTGGTGTAGGAGAGAACTCAGGACCCTTTACTTGCAATGAATCAGCTTTACCACAGAGCTACAGAATCACTATGCAGGGTGGCAAGATACATGCTGAACTCCTAATTTTTATCATTTAACAGCTAGTGGTTAATGCACCATACAGGCATAGTATACTCACCTAATTGTTGAGTGTGCAAAGGTTAGTGCACAAGGTAGGAATCAGATCCTCCACTTCAACTGGTGATCAAAACCAGGACCGTTTACTTGTGGGATGAAGGCCTTAACTTGTATAAAAACTAAGCAAGTCATAAAGTGTAACATAATTCTCGTCCACAGGTAGAGTTGCTCGAGCTGGGAGGAGTGGTGTTGCCTTTTCTTTTGTTGCACCAGATGAGGCTGCATACCTTTTGGATTTACATCTCTTTCTTTCAAAGGAAATCAGGTTTGTATCACTTGTGTCAATACCTACCCAAAGTTATAGCTTTACCGAGATATTAAGCACTTTTCAGATTTTGTATAAAAAATTTTATTTTTATTTATCTACTTTCAGTTTTTATCACTTTATCTCTGTTCTTATATCTCCATCACCAACATTTTACATCCATTTTCCACACTTGCATGGTTTAGCTCGCCAACACTGCACAGTCTCTTGCAGTCTCTCGTGTCAAGTCCTTAACTCTAATGTAATTTCTTATAAACTCACCCCAAGTCATTCTTGGTCTACCTCTGGCTCTCCTCCCCTCTACATTTAGGCTTATGCACCTCTTGAACCTTTTGGTCTCATCCATTCTCTCCACATACCCAAACCATCTCAAGGCATCACCACACAGAGTTTTACCAATACTGTACAGTAAGACCCTCTTAATCTGGATTTCTCCTTCATCCGGACTGGCAAACAACTCCAGACTAATTTCTGTTAATCCGGATTGAGTCCGGATTAACATGAAATAGTCCAGATCTACTTACACCGTGGCAAAAATATATAAAAACTTTTAAATCACTTGAATCACTAACTAACAGTATATAATCTTGCTTGTCCTTCAAGCTAAACTCCTTTCTGGCCCTCTTCTGACTTTCTTTTGAAGTTATGGTAATTAGTCCACAAAGTCACAAATAGTCTACAGGAGTTAAGAGATGCAAACACGAGGGCTGTAGCAGCATGACTGGCTTTTAAACAAAGCGGTTGGGGCTGGCATTCACATGCACCAGACGGCAATCCGGATTGCCATCTGAATATTTCTATGTTAATCCAGACTTTTTCTGGATTAAATAAACCCCCTCCAGAAATAGCTTTATCTAAAAATTTGCTGAATATGAACTGGATTTCCCCTCAATTCATCCTGATTAAGAGGGTTTTATTGTTTATATCTGCATACAGGCAGTCCCCTGGTTACAAATCATCTGCTGATATGAACAAGGTTAAACTTTAAATTTACAGTACAGTATTATATTTACCTGATGGACTATATTTTTTCTTTCATTTGCTGGACTATATTTTTTCTTTCATTTGCTGTGTTTTGTCATTCTATTTCTTCTTTTCTCTTAAATTTAGTGTTTTTAGATGTATAAAAGGATTTAGGCTATGATATTATGGGATTTTAAATTTTTTCTGTGAGGTATACACATAGTGTGTGTTTCAACATACATGCATTTTCTACTTAACATCCCCATGAACGGATCTCGTTCGTAACCCGGAGACTGCCTGTATACACTCACACAATTATGGAAACTCATTTACAAACACACTCAAATTGGACATAATACATCTCATTTCATCACTCACTTGCATATATGGACACATACTTTCATACTAGAATTTCTAATATTTGTGTGCTCACACAGACACACATAGACACACACTATTATCATATCATGGGGTCATCCACATATGTAACACTACCAGACAACCATAATTGCTCCTCAATTTCGTGGGCACTCAGAGTGCGGTGGGGGTGCCTGGATACATCCTACTCTTGGTCATGGCTGAGAAGACACTGGCAGGCCTAGGGATAATTTGTGGGTCATGGCTGCCTCCCTACATGTCAGTTGGTCAAATGGGATGAGTCTATCTGGCAATGTGATTGAAAATCTGGCTGGGAGAATTATTACAGTGCCACATAGTATGCGGTGATCACACTGATCACACTGGCGTTTACTGCATTGGTTGTGGCAATCGCATAGAAAGGGTTAATAAACAACATTAAACGAAACAATGTATAAGTGTTGACCAATATACGATCGATCAGTTGTACGATGTTAAAAAAATTAACACTATTTACTGCTGTGCGATGGCTAATGTCAGTTTTACGATGGTTGCTACCCAAATGCTTTTCCTGCATTGCCCCTGCTATGGAAAAGTGATATGCAATAACTCGCAATATTCCGAGATATGATGGCACAATCCTGGAATGGCGAAACTCGAGTGATCGAGTGATGAAGCTATTCTTTGTACATAAAATAATATACATATACTATACCAGTAAATGTGAGGAATAGATTAAAAAAAAATTACATTGCCATTTGGCAATTGTGTCACTACACATGGGACATGAGACAGAGAACAGCTGAAAAGCCCCACTCAACTCCCCCCTACCCTATTCTGTGTGATCCCGCACATATAAGAAAAGAGTTATTTTCTTGATGTTTTTGACCTTATATTTTTTTCAAGTTCTGTATGAAAGATTGTGTGTGTATGTAACAGAAAAAATTAAGAAAATTACTGATGTCTACCTGAAATTACGAGTTGAAAAATAACCACTCTGAGTGATAACTCTGGCTCTTCAGGTCTCAGGAATGGAACCTATATTTCTCCATATGTTATTAATATCAATATACGAGCAATCACCTGACAATGCCTTTTTTGAAGTCCCCAACCCCATCTTATAATGGTCAACAACTGTTTAGCATGGCAACATATATTGAGGTGTATTTGTGTTACTGTACTGTATGTATTTTCACTTATTATGTTTTTTATTAGCTTATAATTATTGTATAAACCAAAAATTTTCATTAAAGAAACAAATTTTGTAGAACTTTTGGCATTAGTATAAAACTTTTTTACCCTCCAGCTTTTATAGTGGGAGTGGGAGTCTGAAAATAAAAAGTTTTGTGAAGAGTTTTTCTGGAATGAATCCCTTTTGTAATTGGGGCTATGCTTGTTAATATGGGTAAGGTGTGCAACAGCCAAGTGGATACAGCATTCACCTCCTGTCCTAATAGTCAATGACTCATGTCCAAGTAATCCCCAGTTCATCTACACTGTAGCTGTAAAATTGGAAAAGTGAAGCAAGTTGAGCAGTGCCAGTTGTACATTACTGCTTCCTTTTGTACCAAAGACTTAGAATATATTCTACTGTATCTGCAGTATCCCTATCAAGCCTTTAAGCCTAGGGGATCTCCATTCACTTTTTCATAATAAAAGTAATTTAATTTCAGATTTGCACCCCACCCTCCAGATAAGAGCAAGAAAGATGATTGGAGTTATATGTATGGTTCTGTACCACAAACACTCTTGGATAATGAAGCTGAACAGATCATACACATGCACAAAACTTCAACAGAACTAGTAAGTACAATTTTAGCTGTTCTCAATTATACCCTGTCAGTTATAGTTGTGTACAGAACAGTCTAAGAAACAAGTATCTTCCCAGCTTTGGCCGATGAATATTGAGACCTGGCGGATTGTATTGAAATTATAACCACGACTACATCTAGTCAGTGGCTACGCCTTTCTAGTTACAAGCTTCAAGTTGTCCAATTAATGATTGTTCGAAATACAGTAGAAGTCCAAAAATCCGGACTGCTTGGGGATTGGGTCGGTCCGGATTTTTGGATTTTCCGGATTCTCAGGCGGTACTTTTAAAATTCAAATTTAAGGAGGAATAAAGAAGAGATGAACAGGTACATTTTGAGAGTTTATTCATAAGCAAGTAAAGCATGCTTCATTTATCAAAACGAGCAGTTTTAAAGAAAAATAAAGTCAACACTTGACAAAAATGTAAACAAACATTTTTCACTACGAAAAAAGGGGCGTGTAATGTTTGAAATCATGTTTAAAAATGAACATTGTAAAAGAAAAATTCAGTAAACAAATGAAAGCAGAATTTATTTTATACTAATTGCTTATTTATTTGTAGTTTATTAACGAAACATTTTCCTATAAATACAAAGTACAAAACAACAAATAAATTTTTATTCGTTGATTTCCACGACTTCTATATCGTCTGCTGCACTGCTTGTGGATGGAACACTTGCAACTTCTACTGCACTGCTTGACACTGCTTTCTTTAAATACTTTCGTATATCACCTTGTTTACGACTTTGTAATTTCTTTGTGATATGATTATTCTGCACCATGTGTGCCTGCATGACGTCTTGAAGACTGAAGCTATGGTTCTGTTCCACAAATTTAATAACTGTTTCAATGCCCTTTTCTGCAGCAGCCCAAGATATCTTTTCTTCAACTTTGTCGTCTTCTTCACCAGATTCTTCTGAACAATTTTCTTCAATCTTATCAGGAGTTGTAATACTTTGAATGATTTCTTGATCAGTGAAAGTGGCAGCAACTTCAATATCATCGTCAATGTGTATCCACTCTTCTATGTCAGCAGCATTAAGCTTGCGTAGAGGGTTGTCTTTCAGAGATAATTTAACAGTCTCCATCAGTTCTTGCACTTCAGATGCCCTCTGCTTTATGTGGAATCCTTCAAAATCTTTGTCTTGATCACACACTAGATCTGCAAACATCACTTTCGGCCACAACTTTCGCCACGCTCTTAAAAGTGTTTCACTCGTGACTGCATTCCATGCAGTCACTAGTGAAAATATTGCATCCTTGATCGTAAAACTACATTGAAATTCTGTAGGGTTGACATTCTTATTCATCATTTTCGTCATAAAATCATTTTTATAGTGACATTTAAAGTTCCTAATGACTCCTTGATCCATGGGTTGAATCAATGATGTTACGTTTGGTGGCAAGTAACATGCATAAATATTCCCGCAATCAGAGACTAATTTTGATTCATGCGGGTGGGCCCTACAGTTGTCGAGAAGTAGCAGGCACTTTGTATTTGCAGGCTTCCCCAATTTCCTTAAGTTCTGACGAACTGATGGAACAAAATCATGAACAAACCAATCGTGAAATATGTCTTTGTTCATCCAAGCACTCTTTTGGGCTTTATAGGTCACAGGCAAGTGCACAATTCCTTTAAAGGCCCGTGGGCGCTTAAATTTGCCAATCACCAAAAGCTTAATTTTATGCTGACCTGAAGCATTAGCACATACAAGAACGGTTAATCTTTCCTTATTAAGCTTAAAACCTGTTGCATTTCGTTCTTGGTTTCCAGCCAAAGTTTTTGTGGGCAAACACTTCCAGTAAACCCCTGTTTCATCAGCATTATAAATTTGATCGGCTGTGAGATCATAGTCATTTACAATTTTTTCAAATGTTGCACTATATTTTGTTGCTGCTTGTGTATCAGCCGACTGTCTTTCTCCAGCAATATCTAACTGTCTAATACCATGACGAGTCTTGAAATTCCTAAGCCATCCATCACTAAATGCGCACTCTGATTCAATGTTCATTTGCTCCTTAAAAGACTTTGCTTTGGCAATAAGCATCGGCCCAGAAATTGCCATACCTTCTGATCGTTTTAACAAAAACCATTCGTGCAACACTTTATCAAGATTTTCTAATTTGGGCCGATGTAAACTTTTTCTTTCAGCAATTTTATTGTAAGGCTCAGAAGAAGTTGTGAATTCTAGAATTTTATTCTTTGCCTTTTTTATATCATAAATTGTTGACTTTCCAATGTCGTATGTTTCCATTAGAACAGCATTGCTCACACCACGTTCTAGTTTCTTAAGTATTTCAAGTTTGTCACTCAATTTCAATGTGTTCTTCTTTCTCTTCACCCAACGAAGCTTATCTACTTTAGGAGCCATTATTATGGGCTTGTAAATGGAAAGAGTAGGACTCAAAATTACATACGTTGTCTCAGTTTGATTGCTTGTTTTTAAGTAGCGATCGAGTGGTCGCTTGTTGTCGCTGTGTAGCTGTGGCGTTCATGCATGCACACATACACAGTAACAGTCGTACCCAAGTTAACCTTCACACAGTGAGGTCCCAGGTACCCAGTGATAACGGCCCATGAGACCCAACAACAACCAGCGATGTGTTAATCCGTCTACGATAGGAAGGCCTAAGACCAAACCTCACTCATATAACACCATCTGTGAGGGAATTACTACACCACATGCCCCTCATAACACCATATGTGAGGGAATTACTACACCACATGTCCCTCATAACACCATCTGTGAGGGAATTACTACACCACATGTCCCTCATAACACCATATGTGAGGGAATTACTACACCACGTCAAGTCCCTCATAACACCATCTGTAAGGGAATTACTACACCACGTGAGGTCCCTCAACACCATCTGTGAGGGAATTACTACAACACGTAATGCCCCTCATAACACCATCTGTGAGGGAGTTACTACACCACGTGAGGCCTCTCATAACACCATCTGCGAGGGAATTACTACACCACGCCAGGTCCCTCATAACACCTTCTAAGGGAACTACTACACCACGTGAGGTCCTCCTAACACCATCTGGGAGGAAGTTACTACACTACAAGTTTGCTGTTCAACACCTACATTAATCTGTATGTTCACTGTATGTTCCTTTACCTTTCTCTAATGAAGGCTTTTGTTAAACTACCAATGTATGTAATGTCATTTATGTCCAATGTATATTTTCAGCCTTCGGGCTGCAGAATTTTTTCAATAAACCGTTAATAATTATTATTATTATTATTATTATTATTATTAAGATTTATAGTGCCTCAAATTTTACATTTCAGGACAAGCTAATTACAAAACTAGCAAAATTAGCTACCTATAATTTACAATTACTTTTATTATTAGAATTATGTAAATTAATTTTTTTAAAACAACTCCATTCATTCACGTAACCCACAAAAGCCCGCTAAATTTAAAAAGTTTGAAAGTTTTCGAAAAGTCCGGATTCTCGGGTGGTCCGTATTTTTGGCATCCGGATTTTTGGACTTTTACTGTAGTGGACTTACTATTCTCGTTGTGGAATACAGACACATACAGTAAGTCATCGCTTAATGTCGAGGTTACGTTCCTAAAAACGCGACGTTAAACGAAACAACGTAAAGCGGATCAATTTTCCCGATAAGAAATTGATAAAATATGGGAGTTATGTTCCTGAGCCTCCCTTTGCCCCATGAAATACATTACATATACAGAAAATCATTGCCATTTCTATATAAAAGGGTGCATACATATACAACTACTAAGTTTGTATTGGTACTCACCGATGGGCAGAGGTGGTAGAGCGAGTGTGTGGTGGGTAAGCAGAGGAGGAGGATGGCAGGAGGGGAGGACTATGGCGGGAGCGGAGGAGGAGGGTGGTGAGTCACTGAGACTGCGCCAAGCCGAGAGAGCATAGCGCGGCCAGATGAGAGAGGGTGATGCACCGTAAATGTAGTCTGTGACAACGCAAAACAACGTAGTATCGGATCACCGGGACGTTAAACGAATTTTTGGTCTCTAAAAGTTCAGCGACGTAGTACCGAAACAACGTTAAGCGGGACAATGTTAAGCACGGACTTACTGAATGCCTAAAAATGAATGATTATCGGAAAAAGTAAGTAATTATACAAATCAATAGCGTAACTGAACACTCCTTTCCTAGGCTCCATAGCCCTGCCAACTGTTTAATAATCATGCGTGTCAGATTGATCATCTTTTCTGCAATGTATTCATCAGAACTTGAGAAGATAATTGTTTCTTAGACTGTCCCTTCATTGATGAGCCCACGCTTTGAACTTAGGAGACATTTTGGTATGATCTTGAAAATTTTGTGATCATCAAAAGAATGATGGTGATGCTAAAATAAAACTGGTGTAGTGTATATCACATGTACTTTTCCGCTTGGAGGTAGTTAAGGCAGTGAAAATTGTTTAATGGAATATTCTGTTTAAAGTCACATCTGTATGAAATAAATGGTATGAAACAGTTACAAGTGTACAAGTTTCATCCACCTTTCAGAGAAATGGAAATGTATTCATTCTGTTTTTCCTGAACAAAACTTTCAAGTTCGACAACCTCAGAATGAGATGTCATGTTGTTGAACATCACAGTTTTTAAATGTATGATGAGTGAAAGGGAATGTGGGTCCCATATGCATGCTGCCTGTTAGCTACAGTGTGGATACAGCACACTGTATACTGAGCCTTCAGTACACAAGGAGGCAGCCTGGTCGGTACTGCACTGGATACCCATTTACGGTTGAGTGAACTGGGTGAATCTGGGAAACGAACCACCAACCCCTGGAACAAAAGGCAAGAGCATTTATCCACTCGACCACCATGCTCCTTATGATGAGTGGTATTGTCAACTTGTGGATGATTAGATATTCTCTCCATTATGCCTGAAAGGTTCCTCAAAGCTAAAACCAAATTTCCACCCATCCTCTCATAGAATAAGTTGTGTGGAGAAGCTTTTATATTCTTACTCTTATCTAACTTTATAGCCATTTATAGATATAGCTTGTGCGCAGCATTATCCATGGTATTTTTTAGTTTTTGAATGATATCTCCACATTTTCTTTTAATCATTTTCGCGGAGTTCTACCCTTCCTCTTTTACTTGACACACACACACACACACACACACACACACACACACACACACACATTGCAACTTTTAAAGAGAGAAATGACAATATTACAATGACAGTATGAGCATCAAACAAGTTTTAGGCACAATTAATTGTCATTTGACTTTTCTTTTCCAGACAAATATGCAAAATGTGATAAGCAATGCCTTCAAGCAGTATGTTAAGTCTCGACCAGCCCCCAGCAGCGAGAGTATTAAGCGCATGAAGGAGAGTCATTGGGTGTGCACTGTTGGTGTACATCCCCTTCTGATTGCTGACAGTATGGACATAGAAGAGCGACGCCTGGAAATGTTACATGCCTTGAAAACCCTTCAGCCTAAAGGAGTAATTATCTATAGAGAGAGATTTTCATTTTCTTCTTATGCTTAGTTCGAATGTGTCTTATGTACTTAGCAAACCTCTGGGTTGAAAACTCCTGTTTCCCAGAACTCCAGCTATGACTGGAACTAATCACAAAAGTAGTTTATGCCTTTGTTTCATATCCAGATACAGTAAGCCCCTAATATAACTGACAAACTGGGGAGAAGGCTGGTCTGTTAAAGCCAAAAGTCCGAAGTGACTATGATCTTTTTACCGTGCTTGAAGGACGGTTCACTTGCACAGTTTAGCCCTAAGAATGGTTGGTCCGCCCCCCTCTCCCCCACCACCAGGAGAAAAAAATTATATAACAAGCTTCACCGCCACTATCATTCTATTCCTCGTTGTTTAGTGGCTAACTATAATACCTCTCAGGCATATAACTCAATGACTGTCTTGTGTCAGGGGTGTGTAGTGCTGGTGTTCATGTGAGCTGAGCAGTGTAGCTGGTCACGTGTCCCCAATTATCCTACTTACAAATATTTATGGCACTTCATACTCTTGAAATTTAGGTATTTATAATAAATACAAGCATATATTGTTTTCATGCTTGTATGTTTTAAAATACCAAAATTCAGTAGTTGCATCAAGTGCCATAAATATTTACGCATAAGCAAAGTAAATTTCTCCAATCTCAGTCTGTGCTGCTGGCTGGCTACCTGCTGGAAAGTTGCCACATTTTTTATTTTACATTACAGTACTTAAAATTAAAAAAAAAATTAATACAGTAGATGATAAAAATAATACATGTGTGACTAATGTTAATTTGCCAAGCCAACCTTTTTAAAGCAATTTATTACATTAAAGAGTGTGTGGTTGTAGACTGATGGCTGATTCACCCACCGTGTGGGTGACAGCAACACACACAATGTAAGGTGGTCAAACTCACAAACTCAAAGTCGAATCTTGGAAATACAGTACATACTGTAACATACAGTACTTTTAATTCTGAAAAGTACTGATTTTTTAGTTTAGATAGATGGATTTACCGAGTTAAATTATCATTAATGAATTTTCCCTCCAAAACAGCTGATCGTTTCCGTTCTCCCTAACAATGTTGCCAGCACTCACCATATCTCAAGACTTCTTTGACACCTCCTGGTGGAGTGCCCTAGTCTTACAAATCTACGTCATAAGCACTTCTCCAAGTGCCGAGGGAGACAGGTCTTACCCTCTCTCTTTGATGCGGGGGGGGTGTATCATGAGAGGGGACATCCTCTCCTTTATGGAGGAAGCTGGCCTTCTACACAAGCTTTGGGCTTTATCTAATAACTTTTAATTGTTTTTTTTTTATAAAGTTCTATGCTATTTATTATTTATGTTTTTTACCTTGCATTATTTTATTTTAGTCTAAGCTTTTAT
The DNA here is from genome assembly GCF_018991925.1 of Homarus americanus. Lineage (NCBI taxonomy): Eukaryota > Metazoa > Arthropoda > Malacostraca > Decapoda > Nephropidae > Homarus > Homarus americanus. Next base: position 10,528,876 of record NW_024748109.1, read on the forward strand.
TTTAATTCAGCAGCATATGGCCTAAACTGTTGCATCGCCAGGGATGTAATTACCACATTCAATTAATCAATCAATCACCATCTCTCAAGCACTGGATTTATCGATAATTCAAGTGACCCAGATCCCCTTGTGTAATTATAAATAGAATATTTTATGTGGCACCCAAGGCATGGTAACTGGGTATGAACAAACTGAGCAGAAAACAAACGAATATTCTAACACAAAAATTCGGAAATTGTCGAATACTGTTGTTAAAATATTCTGAACTTGGCTAATATAATGGACCTGAGAGTGTTATTTTTTCTTGAATGGACCTGAATCCGTAACATACAGTATGAACCTAGTCCAAACAGGTCAGAGGGTCCATTGAAGCAGGTGTCCATTATATCAGGGATTTACTGTAGTACAGTATCTAAAAATAAGCCCGAAGGATACAAGTTACTGCTAAAGGCAAAATGCAGTAAATCTCACCATCACACTAGTACTAGTTTGCTGAATCTTCATTGCTTGGCTACAGATTGCCATTTATGGGTCAGTTACCTGAAGTTCAAAGTATTTTAAGTACAGTAGAACGTCGATATAACACGAGATATATTCCAAGAGAGGTCGCTTTAAACCAAATTCGCACTAAATCGAAGTGTTGTTTCAATGGAATGATTTAATTTGGTACTTGAGAGTAACAAAATACTAAAAAGACTGAGAGTCTACCCAGATGCACCTCAGCCCATCTCCTAGAATAAACAAAACATTGTTTTTTGTAGTATTACCAGTATGTTAAAACAAACACTCATAAATCAACACAGCTAAAATTATGGGACGTGAAAGGGTCAGCTTACTAGCAATCAGCTGATGAGGGGGGGGGGAGGTGAGGTGATATCTTTGAAAGTTGATGCCAAGATCTAGTGCTTATTTATTTATCTGTCCTTAAGAGTGACTTTAAGTTTTTCTCTTATAAAATGTCACTGAACTGACATGTTTTAATTAATTTTATGATAAAGGGCTAAAATTTTTATCTCTTGTGCGAAATATATGACATTTATATTCAAATTATTCGCTGTCTTGCAAGGATTCTAGCAATGCAAATTATATTCTCCTAACTTTTGTCTGTGATATGAATTTTGACAGAGAGCGCACTTTTCAGTGATATTGTCAAATTAGAAATTTTGTAGATATGCAGAATCCTACAGTGAGTTCTGCTATTATGCGTGTTTTGACAATGCGAATTGGCTCTAACGCGATTTATGAATAGAGGAACGATATTTGTATAATGCGAACGATTGTTTGCTGTAACGCGATTTTTGCTTACTATTTCTCCAATTTTGTGGTATTAACTGTGAATATGGTAAAGAAGAATATCTCCAAGAAGCGTTCTGGTGATCGCATTCCCGGTGATGATCGTAAAAGAAAGGCTATAACCCTTGAAGAGAAGCTCGATGTTATCAACCTCAAAATAACCGTTCTCCCCCATCAAGTTATATTCATATTTTTTCAAGGTAAAGTGTTACATTTACTGTATGATTTCATTATTAGATATGAATGTAACATTTATTTAGACTGTGTTAGGCTAACTACTAAATTTTTTTCGATTTCGAGTAGTAATCTGCACCTAACCCTATTTTCTCCATAAGCCCTGTTATTTCTATTACGCGAATTTCTATAACACGATGTTTTACAAGAACACAACTATCGCGTTATAGCAGAACTGACTGTACCTTTCATTCATCAGCTGATGATTGCTTTGAGATTCTTTGCAATGAATAGTTTCCAGGTAAGAAATGTTCTCGTTACTGAATGAGTTATGGTAATGTGTTACAACACTTTCATGTTTAGGGTTCAAGAGGATCAAGAGGGTAAATGTTAAGAACGCTGACGCTTCTTTATTTTGAGTATTTTTCTTTAAGGAAAACTATTTTGATATATTTTCAATATAACTGAATCAATGCTGAGTGCTTTTTTATTTTAACTTATTAATAAAGGAAAGTCTTTTCTTAACACTACTAATAAGGGGGGTTAAAAGAACAGAAAGAAACCTACCTAACCGAACTGAACCTAGCCAAGTTACTGTTCAAGTTCTACTTGGTTACTGACAGCTCAATGAAACACATTCTTCACAGATGCAGTTTACTGGGAGAGGTCTGTACAATGGTGCAGCAGGAAACAATCTGTCTCACAAGGTAATACACGTGATCACGAAACCTCGTGCTATGTCATCTAACTACTCGGACATCCAACTTCATTCACGCCACTAGAGGACAGCACTCGTGCACACACTCATTCACGCCATACAGTGGTTCACTCGTTCGGCTCATTCGCATTACATAAACACCACAAACCTCCACCGAGACATTGGGGCCGACTTTTGGATCTACGATGTCTGACTTCATCTTTTCATCATCGCCGTAAGTCTGAGAATCCCATCGCATTTCCAGTCACTGTGTAACTCACCGGTGGCAGCCACTACGGCGTGGCAGGAGCTGCAGGCTTGAATGCTTCTCTGCACCTATGCATGGCGGTGGGCGCGGTGCAGGACTCTGGATGCTGTCTGGATCCGGTGGAGCCCTCGCCTCGGATGTAGATTCCAAGATGCTGTCTGGCACCAACGGACGATGGGGACAGAGGAACTTCCTGTTCCTCCACAGGATACGGCCACTTCCCATTTTGACAAGGTAATCCCAACAAGCTCCCCCACAACAACACCTACGTGGTCCCATCAACTACTCAGGTGGGCCTGCACGTCGAAGTAGGCGCCAAGGTGCAGCCGGGAGAGCTGTAGCGCCGTGGAGTCATGTCGTGATTTCGCCTTTCTTCTGAGGTGCTCAGTCCTGGAGTCACATTCATCAGCTGTGCGTTGCCACTCTAGAGCAAATGTGAACTGGGGACCTCCATCAGTCCTCAGGACGACGGGCACGCTCGTGTCTGCGAAAACAGACAGCAGGACACTGACAAGATGACACATATGGCCACCCGGTCATACGTTCGACATATACCAGATAGGTACAGCCAGCCACATGAAAGTAATCAGCAGAAACTGACTCAAACACTGTACTTGGTGGGTCGTCGTCCTGCCACAAGGGCTCGTTCTGCTGCTTAGGGAGGAGGGGACGGCATCGTGAACAACTAGAAACGACATTCTCAATGTCCTGGTCGATCCCTGGCCAGTAAGTATTTTGCCGAGCCCAATGTTTGGTGCGCTTTACCCCTTGATGACCATCATGCAGGTGTGACAGAGTCTCCCATCAAAGTCTGTAGGGTATAAGCAGCCGCGGCCATACACAATGAGGTCATCGTCTAGGGCCAGTTGGCTACGCATGGCCCAGTATGGCCGTTAGAGTGGTTCCAACTCGTAGTGGTGCTCAGGGAAGCCGGTGACAATTATGTCCCTCAGAGCAGCGTACCCCACATCCCGTGTCGCAGCAGCACGCACCTTCTCCAAGGTCTGGTCCTTGAGCGGTGCCAAACGACTGCCCCCCTCACAGATAGCATTGAGGGCAGACACCACAGCGGCGTGGGGGGATCCAAGTCATCATAGTCTGCAGGATCTTGAACTGGCACACAGGACAGCGCTTCAGGAACACAATGAGAAGTGCCCTTCTGCCAGCGCACTGTGAAGGAGTAACCACAAAGCTTTTCACGTATTCGCTACAGGCGAGGATTCTCAACTTCGCTGAGCAACTTCGTATTGAGGATTGGAACCAAGGGGCGGTGATCAACTCAATGACAGCATACCTTGACTTCGTGTCAGTGAGGAATCTTGATCCTCACTGGACGAGCTTTCACAACTCGCCATGTCTCTGGAGGAGAACAAAGCTGAATCCATACATCTGGATGCGTCAGTCTGCAGCGTAGTTGGTAACAACGGGTCAAAAAATGCCAGGACAGGTGGCGCTACCAAACATCCTTTCACCTTCTCAAAGGCTACATCATGTTGTGAGGACCAGTGCCATTCATTCCGGGGCTTCAGGAGGTCTCTAAGGGGCTGCGCGGCATCTGCTATCGCCGAGAAACCACCTAGTTGATTTGTGAGCTCCATGAATGACCTTAGGTCCGTGATGTTCTGTGGCCTAGGGAAATCTGCGATTGCCTTGACCTTCCGAGTGTCTGCGGTGTAACCTTGGGGCGAGATGGTGTAGCCACAGAAATTAACCTTGTTCCTTCCAAACATGAACTTTTCAGCATTCAGGGTGATACCAAACTGGTCACAATGTTGTATGATGGAGATAACGTGGGTGAAATGGTCTTTGTACGAGGTGCCATACGCCAAGATGTCGTCCACGATCTTGATCGTTTGAGGGATGTCACTGAGAGCTGATTGCCGCGTTGATTGTACTTGTCGCCAGACGAAACTAGCCCCATGACAACGCGCTTAAATTTTGAGCGGCCCCCAGGGCATTATGAAGCACGTGAAGTCCTGGTCCTCATCCGCAACCTTTACCTGGAAGTACCCCATTTTGGCATCCATGGTGGTGATCCAACATGCTCCTGATCCTATGGAAGCTACAGCATCTTGAGGGGACCACACAGGGTATGTTGGCCTTCGGACGTAACGATTAAGGCACATGAGGTCTACACACAGCCTCACTCCAGATGGTTTCTTCGCTACTGGGATGATAGGGTGGCACGAGGCTGTCGGGTAGTCCACCCTGACGATGATGTCCTTAGCAAGCTGGTCATCCAGCTGTGCTTTGATCTCCGCCCGCCAGCTGTAGGGAATCATGTTGGATGCTGCTACAGCAAATGGACGAGCATCGACGGTGAGCTGGATACACATGGGGCCTCCATCCATTTCCCACAGCGTTTGCGAAGCAGCGAAGACCATCGGAAAGGCTTCAACTATAGTGGCGGTGTGCTCTGCGCGCTATACTGGCGTGGGGTCATGTCTGTGCAGCCACCTGGGCAGCACCACCAGTGGAGTAGGCAATGACGCCCAAATCGCGATGGGAGGTTCACAGCTGCTTCGACCCACCTTCAACTTACTCTGCTAAACCGGCTGGATCTTTGCAGAAAAATCCTCTGGCAGGATACCAAGGGCAATTGAGTCGTACCAGCTTAATAGGGCTCCCTTCATTTCCTTACAACCGATACTACCGTCTTGGTGCATTTGTTTCCCAACTCCAGGTGTGATGGGAAGGTTCCCAAGCACGTGAGCGGATGGTGACCCGCTGCGAAGAGACCTGCACTATCTAGGGGTGCAGGGTGGACTGAGAAATACCCAGGGACTTAACCATGTCGAGCCCCATGACCGCTGCTTCGGCCCCGGAGTCGGGTGTCTAAACGACGGTGTCACAACCATGCAGGGTGGGTAGCGTCGACTACCACCTGTGGCCCCGGATACACTGACACTATTGGTGTAAACCCCCACCAGGAGCCAGTGAAGGGCTCTAGCAACATGCTTAGCCCCCGGGCCTCGTTTCGAGAACTGCTCCAGAGGATGCTTTGAAGCCTTGTCCCGTGAGACTCAAACGGGTTTCTGACACACAACAGCAAAATGGTCTCGTTTGCCGCAGTTCAAACAGTCTTTCTCCACAGCCTTGCACCTTTGCGTGTCCCTGCGACAGTCTTTGCCACACCTAAAGCATAAACCGGTCTTAACTTTTGCACTGGCACTCCGGTTTTGCTTGTACCGAGACACTTTGGCCAACGTATGACTCGCCAAGCCTCGAATCACTGCACTGCTCTCATTAGCATTTTCTGACGTTTGGCATTTGTTGAAAGCACTTTGCAATTTCAGGTCTTTCTCCTCAAGCATACGTTTTAATGCTTCCTCATCACGAGTACCGACAACAATCCGGTCACTAAGGCGATTGTCTTTACAAGATTCACAAAGTCACAGAAATTTGCTATTTCCTTCATAGCACACAGGAAGTCGTCAAACGTTTCACCCGGTTCTTGAACTCTTGAGTAGAAGTCCCTCCATTCCACGATGACGTTACGCTGTCCCCGAAGATATGCCTCCATCGCATCGAGGACAGGCTCCAACTCTGTGTCGTCAGCTACACCAATTCCTTAGCGAAGGATTCGAGTTCACTCATCGTCCAACACAGATGCAAGTGCTGCTCTCTGCTCGGATGGGGGCAGGGAGGATATCTTCGTCAATGTCACATGCCCCTTAAAACTTGTGGTACCAGGCATCAAACTCCCGTAGTGAAGCCGAGGACGACAAGTGTGGGGCAGGTGCGGCGCCGAAGGGAAACTTGGCCTGCCATGGAGCACTGCTGCTCGTGGCAGCTGTGCCACTTGTAGTCGTTGTGCTGTGGTGACTGGGCTCCTGTTGAGAGACCACATGCTCCAGGATTTGGCTCATGCCTTCTTCCCTACGCTGGGATTCTTCCTGGGCTTGCTCCTGCTGCATCAGGAGCGCCGTCAGCTGTTCCAGTTGCTTCTCCATCTTGAATACGTAGAAACAAGCCGCTATAGACAAGCACTGGATCCTACTCACTGCACCATTGTTCAAGTTCTACTTGGTTACTGACTGCTCAATGAAGCACAGTCTTCACAGATGCAGTTTACTGGGAAAGGTCTGTACAGTGGTGCAGCAGGAAACAATCTGTCTCGCAGGGTAATACACATGATCAAGAAACCTCTTGCTATGTCATCTAACTACTCGGACACCCAACTTCATTCACACCGCCAGGTGGCAGCACTCATGCACACTTCACTCACACCACTAGAGGACAGCACTTGTGCACACGCTCATTTACGCCGTACAGTGAGCGGTTCACTCGCTCGGCTGAACCTAGCCAGGTTACTATGCCCTGCATTGATTCATCTTGCATTGGTTATGAATATTGACACCTGTCCCAGATTTTATCTACAATTTGTATGTAATTGTCCTTCCTCTATGAATTTCTTTGTTATCATATAGCAACAGTCATAATTGCCGCCTTAATCTTGTAAACATTACTCTCGATGGTGATTGGTTGTCATAATGGTGTAACTGAAATGTGATTGGCTGGAATTTCAGTGATTGAATCTTTGCTCGTAATTGAAGAAAGTGCAACAGATTATCCGATCCAGGGTTCAAGCCATTGTTCTGAATATGGGTAATCCATTGCAGGAAATCTCGGATCGAGGAATCCCGATTCGCATGCCTGAGCCGAGCTCAAATCCCAGGCTCGAACCACCATTCTGAATTCGGGCCCTAGGGTCTGGCAGAGTTGATTTATTCATTGTTATTGATCTGAGCACCCTTCTTTCTATCCTTGGACAGTCTATCTCAAATGAGGAAGGATACACCTTCTGAAATTGCCCTGTGCCTCTGGAAAAAATGGGGAAGGAGAAGTCTGGAATCCTATTTTGAGCCAGTGTTTAATGAATACATAACCACCACAGCATAACACTGCCTTCACTTTATATGTATTTTTGTGAATTCAAGTTTGCCTACCAAACACACATAACTTCGTAGCTGACCACAACAGAGAACGCTCAAGGTCATTTCGACTGCTGTATGTTTTTTCTCTTTTATTGAGATATCATGTGTGGTTTGCTGTTTGCATATCAGATGGTATTACATATAAGTAAGAATTGACCTTGCATTTTCATTGTGTTGGTTTATTAACTCATCTCTTCTGAGACCATAGCAAGTACAATATGTTTACTATAAGTGGTTAGCCTTACTACCTGTGAGGTTGGAATTTTGACATGAGGAATTGTATCAGGTGAATCTGGCTTATGAGCACAGGATGGCTGTTGGCCAAGTTTGTTTTTGTATGATCCAGTATGGGATTGGATAAACCTTTATGTTAAAAGTTGCAACAATTCACAATAATTCACTTTGATTAGAAATCAGAGAGCAACCTCAGCAAGTGCCCCTTTCATTTTAGGCAGATTGTATAGGAGTAAAAGGAAGGGTGATTGATTAGATTATAGTTATAACATATGAGCCCAAGGGTCCTAGGGAATAAGCTCAAGAAACCCCTATTAAGTCACCCACTATTAGTGTGGACTTCTTGTCTATGAGCTCTACCACAAGAAGGAAATTCAAGATCAACACAAAAGCAAATAGACACACATTTTTCCTCCCTGTCTTTTTGTTTATTTATTCCTGTTGCTGTTAATTATATTATGGCACTACCTTTCCACAACAACGTCCCAAATCTGTTTTATCTATGTCATTTCACAAAAGTTAATATCCCCCATCAGTAGAACTTCCTTCCCCCAAAATTCTTTGACGTTATGCCCTCCACATATTTACACACTACAGTAAGTCCTCTCTTAACTTCTGGGTTACGTTCCTGAAAACACGACGTTATACGAAACAACATTAAGCAGATAAATTTTCCCCATAAGAAATAGATGAAATACGAGTTACGTTCCTGAGCCTCCCTTTCCCCATGAAATACATTACATATACAAAAAATCATTGCCATTTCTATAGAAAATAGTGCATGCATATACAACTACTAAGTTTGTATGGGTACTCACCGATGGGCAGAGGTGGTAGAGCGAGTATGTGGTGGGTAGTGAAGCTGAGAAGGCTGATGGCGGGAGCGGAGGAGGGTGGTGATTCACTGAGACTCTGCGGCTGCCTCCTTCTCCTCCTGCACTGACTGGGGTTCTTCCGCCGCTGCTTGCTCCTCCTCGGCTGCCAGCTGCTGTTAAGATGTGCTGCTGCTTCTGCCGTCCTGCGACGAAAAAATGAATCCAGTGTTGACCGCTTGGTGCTACTCTTCTTCTTCTCCTTATACATCTCAGTGTAACAACCAAGACTTTCATCAATGCTGCGTTGAATCTTTGAGCTACGTTCTATGTTTAGGTCGTCATCTACAAGGATTTGCATACTTTGCTGGATCATGTTGAATGCTTCTGCCATCCTCTTGGGAGTTAGCATTCGTTGAGGTTCTTCTTCTTCATCTTCGTCTTCAACGGGACTGTGTTCTGTTAGTTGTTGCAAATCCTCATTGGTGAGCTCTCCTGTATGAGATGCCTGGACATCCTCAATATCCTCTGATTCCAACTCATCAAAGCCTGCCTGTCTAGCCAAACTTAGGATATCCCTATTCACTGCTGGGACTAAGTCCGTGAATCTCTTAAAACTGTTGACTCACTCGGGCCACAATTTACCCCACACACCATTCAGGCAACTTTGTGACACCTCTTCCCATGCCTTGCCAATGTAGTGAATTGCATGAAGAATGTTGAAGCCACGCCAATATTCTCGGATCGTTGTTTTATTATCTCCGTCTGTAGCCTTGAGCAGCTGGACCATGGTACGGCATAAATTATACGCCTTGAATGCGGCAATGACGCCTTGGTCCATAGGCTGCATCAGTGCTGTCGTGTTGGGAGGCTGGAATACAACTTTTACACTGTCATGCAAGTCGTCGAGATTGGGAGGATGAGCTGGAGCATTGTCAAGTATCAGAAGAATTTTGAAGTCAAGTTTCTCCTTGGCACAGTATTCCTCATTGCACGGTTGGCGTACACGATTAACCACTGGCTAAATATGGCACCAGTTATCCATGCCTTCTTGTTTGCCTTGTAAATGACAGGAAGGTGATCCTTAGAATGACCTTTCGGGGCCCGTGGGTTAGCTGAGCTAGAAATCAGCATAGGCTTCAGCTTGAAGTCGCCGGCAGCGTTCGCACCAAGCATCAGTGTCAAGCGGTCTTTTTCCGCTTTAAAACCTGGCGCTCTTTTCTCCTCCTTGGAGGTATAGGTCCTCTCAGGCATCCTCTTCCGAAAGAGACCAGTCTCATCCACATTGAAGACTTGCTTCGATGAGTAGCCTCCTTCCTGGATAATCCGTTTCAATTCTGGCAGGAATGTTTCGGCAACAACCGTGTCTGAACTGGCAGCTTCACCAGTCATCTTAATATGGTGGAAGTTATAACGATGCTTAAATCATTGAAACCATCCTCTGCTGGCCGTAAAGTTCTCTTCCTTCAATTCTTCGCCCTCTTCTGCCTTTAAGTCGTCAAACGGGGATCTGGCCTTATGCTGGATAACCATAAGGCTCACAGGGGCATTGCATTGATTCTGATCCTCCATCCACATTGCCAGCATCTTTTTCACCTTTTCTCTCACAGTGCTTCAACTACAAGTTGTCTTAGTAGCACTCAGAGAAGAACCACTTCCAGCACTAACCTTAATCTTGTCGGCATTGGTCCGGATAGTACGCACCATTGTGGGGGTTAGACCAAGCACAACGGCCATGTCCACAACACGTTCCCTTTTTTCAAAACGGGTCCAATACATCCATTTTCGTAGCCAGGGTAGTGCTCTTACCTTGCCTCTTCACTACACTATCACTTGATGGGCGCTTGGAAGCCATTTCGAATGGTTAGATTACAGTTTTAGAGCAGAAACACTTAAGCACACATGAATGATGTGAAGTCAAAACAAAAACTGGCTCGGCGTCACTTGGGGACGCTGTGACGTTCCGCGAGTGAGGGGAGCGTGTCGAGCCGAGAGAGTGTAGCGCGGCCAGACAAGAGCGCCATAGAAAGTAGTCTGTGACGACACAAAACGGCGTAGTATCGGATCACCGGGACGTTAAACGAATTTTTGGTCTCTAAAGCTTAGCAGCGTAGTACCGAAACAACGTTAAGCGGGAAGCGTTATACAAGGACTTACTGTACTAAATATCCATCATTCACTTCCAGCACATCCTTCATTCCATCCGTCTGCCTCCTTCTTAGTCTTCCCTTCTACCATCCTCCTCTGAGTGATATATTATTTTACCATTCTTCCAATTCCCAATTTCTCACTATGCCCATACTGTCTGAGCAAACTCTGGTCAGTTTTGTCTGACACTTCTTTCACTTCCATATCTAATTCTCATATTTCATATTCTCTTGTGTATGTCATTTATGTTCAAATTTGTTTCTTCTACTCGCGTCCAGAGTCCATGCTTCACACCCACAAAGTAATATTGGCTCAATGATTATCCCGAATATATCCCAATCCTTGCTTCCTGTGACCCATTAGGAATGCAGCGCAGGTATACAGTACACTGTGTTAGGTATTGTCCAGTTTTTTTTTCTATCATTCTATTCACAGATAATTAATCTGTCACTTTGATTTATTGCAGACGGTTTTTGAAATGATTAAAACCCGTAAAGATGCAAACACACAAGTAATAAAAAATATGAAAGAAAAGCGGGGGTACGATGAAAAAAGGATTGAGGCCTTTCACAAGAACTTGCAGGCCAAACAAACTGCCAAGGAAGAAAAGGAAGCTTCATCAAAACAGGTGAGGGGTGAGCCACTCCAGCTATTTCACACTGTTATTGTTGAGTGGGATGAAATATTTCCCTAATTTTGTGAAGATTCTTTGTCCTCATACAACCATTAATGATCTTAATCTTGTTTTATACTGTACATCTTAAATTAGTACAGTTATAACAACCATAATATTTGCTCTTGTGGGGCCTTGTTATGCACTGCAATTAATGCTTGAAATTTAAATATAATAGAACTTCCATAATGCAGAATAATTGGAACTCTACCTTTGTCAATGTAAGGCAAATTCCATATTATGATTAATTGTGTTTGCCACCTTCAATGAAGTTGACATGATTTACTATACCATAGTTGTATTTTATCTACTGTTTTTGTACCTGTATACAGCATTGATGTTATGCAACTTTTTTCATACAGTATTAATATTTTGCCACTTTTTACACACAGTATTAATATTTTGCAACTTTTTACATACATTACTGTATTAATGTCTTGCAACTTTTTACATACAGTACTGTATTAATGTTTTGCATTTTTTTACATTTAGTCCAGTATTAATGTTTAGCAGCAATTATTTTATTAAGCCAATGAGGTAGGTGAGATGAGGCTTCCAGGTTTGTTGCAATTTATCAGTTGTTTTTGTATCCTCCCAAATTCGTTCGATACTGGGAGGGTTTACTGTACAGGGGGTATAGGCATCCCTCGAGTTATGGTTGGTCTACAATCTGAGAAATGGTCCTTAACTCAATACTACAGGTATCCTTCGTTATCCAAATGAATTAGGTTCCTTGAAAGCCATTCAGATAGTGACTATACAAATAATGACTAATAAGAGAACAAATGGGGGGAAAATAGGTGCTCAGCTCTGCAACAACAAGAAACCCTACTGTACTGTACTGTATAGTAATTGCTAAGCTGAACAAGATATACTCCACAGTTGGTACATTATCTAATTGCAGGGCAGTCAGGGCTCAACAAAGGGTGTGTGGAGGAATGGGCTGACTTGAATTTTAATTGATTTGAATTTTGGACATAGATCACATTCACATATTGAAAATGATGTGTAAGAATAAAAAATTTGAATAATAAGGGATACCTTTGCCTATTTTTCCATAGACCTCCATTATGTAATTGGAAATACATTCTACCTGTACAGACAAATTTTCTGTACAAAACACACTAATGACACTTTTTAAGTACAGGCAGTCTCCGGGTTACAAATGAGTTTTGTTCCTACTGGCATTCTTAAGTCTAAAATGTACTTAGTCAAAACACCTACCCTATGTGCATACCATACTTGAAGAACAATGTTTAAAATTTCACTACATCATAGCCCAAGTAATTATATAATGTACTTCTAAATCAATTAATTGAAAAGAAAAGAAGAAATAGAATGACAAAATACAGTAAATGAAAGTAAAAAATAACTTATCGGGTAAAGGTAGTAGCTAGTACACAGCTATCAAACAGGGAGGTACTACTGTCTGGGAAGATTATGTAATCATAATTTATTGTCTAATGTGCCTGGGTGGGCTAATTCCCGTTAAAAAAAAGTAAATTTAATGTTTAACGTTATGGGACCTCGTTTGCATCAGCGGCTATTCATAAGTTGGATGTATGTAATGTTGAATTGAAATACTGTATAATATTTTTTTTATATATGTACAGTTGCCTCTATATGAAAGTACCACACCCTGGGGGGAGTGTGAAGGCACAGGTACAAGATGTGGCAATGCAGCTTGCCCGGTTTATCAGTTCCCCGTAGTTCAGAACTAGTCACTCACCCTTGGCTAAATAACTACACTATACTGCGTAACGTGTAATAAGGGTTTGTTTATTTGTTTACCTGCTTTATTGTCTGTATCTTATCATAGAGTAACTTCACTATTTCACACCTATTCATTCAGCCCTGACTACAGTCCACCATTGCCATATCTCGTACTCAAGTCCTCACAAACTCCCAGGCTGTGGTATGCTCATGTGGAGGCAACTCTCCAGTACAGGTAGTCCTTGCTTACCAATGGATTCCATTCCTGAAAACCCTTGTGATGTGTGAAATTGCATGTGCAAAACTAATATGCACACAAGAAACAATGTACAGTGAACCCTCCAAGATTCGGACCCGGTAAATATGGATTTCGGAAGATTTGGACAAAAATTAGGAGGTTCTGGGCTAAGAAGCATTCCCAAAATAGGATGAAAGTAGTCTTAGGCTTAAAGTTTTTTCTTATAAAAAGTCACAGACTTTACTTAGCGGAATAACTTGCATTGCTGGAATCCTTGCAAGATTGCGAATAATTTGAGGATAGACATCACATAGTTTGCACAAGAGGTAAAGCTTTAGTCCTTTAGTGTAGTACATTTGGGTACAAAGAGAGTACAATAATATGTTGCTCAAAATTATGGCTTTTTCACAGGAAAAAGTCTGTACTACTAACCCCAGTGGTCAGGATAATATGTACTGTATTTAAGGTGTTTTTTATATCATTATTTATCGTTTTTATACATTTAGTACATTTGCCGGAAGATTCAGACAATTGGCTTTTCCGGACAGGTGGCCCCCCCTTTTAGTCCGGATCTTCAAGGATTCACTGTATTAATGGGGCTGTGTTCCTCACTGGTGATTTTGAGAAACATTTACTGTACAATAAATAAATAAATGGGAAACACATGCCAATATACAGTCATGCGCCGGTTAACGTCCTAGATACGTTCTTGGAAACGTGACGTTAACCGAAATGGACGTTGTCCGATCATCACAAACTTTTTATTTATACTTATGTGTATGTGGAATACTATACACGTAGATATATACACTTTTACTGTTAAATCACTACTGTAATGTGATACAGGTGATTAATTTTTATCTCTTGTGCAAAATACATGGCGTTTATATTAAAATTATTCACTGTTTTACAAGGATTCCAGCAACGCCCAGCAGATGAGGGAGAGGGTGGGAGCGAGCGAGGGAGCGTGGGGGGAGGGGAGGTAGTACGTTTGACAGTTGGCACAGGCCCAGGTCTAACGCGTGTATATTTATCAGTTCTTAGGTGACTAAGCTTCTCTCTTATAAAAAGCCAGTGAAATGACCTGGGTGAATATAATTAACATAGCTGGGATTCGTGTAACATACTGATTAATTTGAATATAAACATGCTATAATTTGCACTAGACAAAGCAATTTTAGTACCGTAATCAAATTAGTACATGTGCACTCCAGCTTTGCACTAAGAAATCTATGTAAATCTACCCAAAAATACAGTTGAAAAACTTTTTTATAAGATGTACTACAGTACTGTACACTAATGTACAACAATTTTTTTCTCTTGAGCAAAATATATGACGTTTATATTCAAATTATTGGCTGTCTTGCAAGGATTCCAGCAATGCAAATTATAATCTCCAAACTTTAGTCTGAGATATTATATAAGATAAAAACTGTAAGCCTAAAAGCCTCGCTGGGATGGGGACTGACGGCTCCGCCACCCAGCGAGAGGTTGGGGGGGGGGGTTGAGGCGATAAGTTTGAGGCGAAGGTCTCTGTGTGTTTATTTAACAGTCCTACTAAGCTTCTCTCATTTTAAAATGCCAGTGATATTTCCTAGGAAAATATAATTAACATTGCTGGGATTCTTGTAAGATACTGATTTATTTGAATATAAACATATTGTAATTCGCACTAGACATAACAATTTTAGTACCGTAATCAAATTAGTACATGTGCACTCCAGCTTTGTACTAATTTATTTTACGTTTCTTTTATTATGGTGTGTGCATATAAATGGATGAAAATAAATGAAGAAATTTATGTAAATCTACCCAAAAATACAGTTGAAAAAATTTATATTATAAATGTACTACAGTATTGTACACTAATGTACTACATTGTTTATATCTTGAGCAAAATATATGACGCTTAAATTTAAATTAATCTCTGTCTTGCAAGGATTTCAGCAATTCAAATTATATTATCCTAACTTTAGTTTGAGATATTATATAAATAAACATAAAGAAATCACCAATCTTTTATCTTGAACACGAGGGTGGTGGGAAGAGAGGGGGGGGGGGTGAGGTGACAGAATGTCTGGCGTTTGTTTGTTTGTTTATTTATTTGAGATAAGATTTGACAGTTAGCGCTGAAGGCCTGCCTGCGTGTTTATTTACCATTACTTAAGAGTGACTAAGCTCCTCTCATAATTTTCCACCCAAACGACCTGGGTGAATATAACTTACATTGGAGGGATTCTTGTAAGATAGTAATTTATTTGAATGTTTTTTTTTTTCAATTTAAATTTTAATTGTTTATTCCTTGATAGAGGAAGCGGAATCCTAGTGCTGTCACTTGGTACCCCTGTACCATAACACCAGAAGCAACTGGCCAGTGTCACAAGTATATACAGTACAGTACAGTCATCCCTTGGTTATTGCGCCTAATTGGGACCCCGCCGATAACGAAAGTACAGAACCTATGGGATTTATTCTAATTGGTTCATTTACCCAAGACCCAACCCCAAGTTTCCCATTTTACGACCATTAAGACCCACTAAATATATATATATAATGTTATGGTAAATATCATAAACACACATAGGCATGGCTAGGTTTATTACAAAGTGATGAAAAGGGTATGCTTAATACTGTAGTCCACAAAACATGTAGCTATGCTTTTTTTATTTGGTCCCCCGTCATACGAGTCCGTTTTCTCTCACATCAGGACGCCTGAGTCCTCCGTTTTCTCTCTTAATCGTAGAGTGCACCAGAAACTTTACTACAGTCAACCCTCGCTTTACACGGTCCCACATTCCTCGTTTCCACGTTTACGCGGTGCCCTGCCAGAACCTAACGTGCTCACATTACGCGGTGCGTGAACCCCATTACGCGGAGAGTGTCCGGCGCGACGCTATTTTTAGATTCGCCCCACCCGCCTGCCTGCCTGTGCTCTCGCCTCTCCCTCCTCCTCCCTCCCTCCCTCCTCCCTCCGCCTGGGCAAGCCGCGCGGTAAGGTTGCGCAGTGTGTCTTTGTTGCGTTATCACTGACGTCATATGACGTATCGGATTGTGATTGGCCATGCATCCCTACCCCCCTCTGCTGCTAGCTGTAATTGGCTTAAAGTATTATGACGTGTCCACCTGGGGGAGGGAGGGAGGGAGGAAAGACGACGCTTGACCTAACCGCGGCAGTTTCATCCCTCCAGGCCAGACCGTGTAAACGTGTATCCATTGTTCTGTAAAATGGCTTCCGCCGGACCACCGCCCCCAGAGAGAAACCTTTCCTTACCTGGACCCAGCAACACTAAGCCAAAGAAGACACGACGTTCCTTAAGCTACGAGGTGAAGTACAAGATGATCCAAGAGTTGGAGAAAGGAACAAGGCAGGTTGGTTTGGCGCGCCAGCATGGTGTGAATGAATCTACGATTCGAACAATAAAGAAGGATGCAGCCAAGATAAAGGAGCACATGAAGATCACAAAGTCTACAGGTGCTTCTATGATAAAGTATTTTCACAACCAGGTGCTTCTCAAAACAGAAAAATTACTTGTGAGGTACTTGGTGCGTCAGGCGCGACGGAACATGGCGGTCGACACGTGCTCTGTTAAGGAGTACGCACGTGAACTGTACATTGCAGTGGCACGAAAGATGAGAATTACAGAGCCCAAACCCTTTAATGCTTCCTCTGGGTGGTTACAGAGGTTTAAGATCCGGAACAAGATCACCAATATAAACATTGGTGGTGAAGAAGCGAGTGCTGACCGTGCTGCGGCTAAGGAATTTCTTCCGTTTTTACGTGAGATTATGGAGGAAGGACAGTACAGTGACAACCAGGTGTTTAACATGGACGAATCTGGTCTTTTCTGGAAAAAGTTACCTTCCAAGTCCTTCTTTGTAAAGAATGCCAGCAAGATTCGGGGCCGGAAGATGCAGAAGGAACGCATCACCGTCCTGTTTACCACCAATGCCTCCGGTACCTGTAAGCTCAAGTTATCGGTGATCCACACAGCACGCAAGCCGCACGCCTACAAAACCATGGACATGACCAAGCTAAATGTCCACTGGCTGACCGCACGTAAGGCGTGGATGTTCTCTACACTATCCCTCTCCTGGTTTGATGACTGTTTTTTTCCCGATGTAAAGAAATTCTGTGAGCGACAGAATGTGCCATTCAATATTTTGTTGCTGCTGGACAACACACCAGGACACTCGCCCCTACTGTTAGATCGTCACCCCAACGTAAAAGTGGTCTTCCTTCCTCCCAACACTACGTCTATATTACAGCCCATGGACCAAGAGTTAATCTGCAATGTGAAAGCTGCATACTCTGCAAAGAAGTTCCAGCTCCTGAACGACTACACCAACACCAGGGAAGAGTTGCGTAACCTGAGTGACACCACCACCGATAGCAAGAGCGAAGAAGATGAGGATCAACAGTTGGCACAGCAAAAAATACTGTTCAAACAATTCTGGAGAGTATTTAACATCAAGAAAGCTGTGGACTTCTTGGTGGAGGCATGGGATCAGCTGTCTATTGCTACAATTCGTCACGCATGGAGACATGTGTTGCATGGAATACCAGGTGAGAGGAGGGGTCAATCTGTGACTGGTGAGGTTCAGACTGTTGCAGTAGCAGTGGACCTTGCCAGAGAAGCTGCACAGAGTGTTACAGTTCCAGGCTTCTCCGAGACCACCAACGACGACATCATGGAGGTGATAATGGAACCTGATGTGACTACCGAGGAGATGGTACATGATGATGACGACGTCAGTGAAGAGGCAGGTGGTGCGTCATCCCAAGAAGAACAACACTTATCCCATAGTAATGTTAGGGGTGCCATCGAGTGTATCGAGAAAGCCAAGCTCCTCCTTTCCGACGACCCTGACGCAAACAGGTATGAAATCTTCACTACCCAGCTGTTGCAGACTATGGAGCCCTACATCAAGGTATATCGCGACAACATCAACACCAGCCGTCAGCAAAGCATAACAGATTTCTTCGTCCGCAACCCACCACAGCCAGCCCAAACCAGTGATAGTGACAGTGAAGATGACTTTGAGGGATTTGTCAGGGAAGCCCTGACAACTGTAAGTGACAGTGATGGTGATGCACCTAGTAATGGTGATTCACCTGAGGGCCAGTAGCCTGCCCTCTGCCTCGGACCAGCCTTCATCCCCGTACGCCGACCCATCTCTTCTACTAACGTAAGTGTTCCACCTAACTTTTAGTTTTCCTAACCTAACCTTTATTTTTCCTAACCTAACCTCTTCTATATTACTTGTTTTTTCATACCATCATAAAGTTAAGATAAAATTTTTACTACAACATAGTTGTGTGTCGTCAAAAAGTGGAGTTTGGGGGTCAGCCCGGACTCTATTTCAATTAATCCCATATGTTATGTTATTCACTTTACGCGTTCCTCACTTTCCGCGGGACCCTGCGGGTTACATTAACCGTTTAAAGTGAGGGTTGACTGTATTTTTAGTAATGCCACAGAATTTGAAATTGCAACCCCAATTGCAAGTGGGGTTGCAATTGTTGAGGCAACTACATATGTCTGATTACAGCAAATGTGTTATTGTCAATTTGTAGGTGAAAGATTTTATCCTCAATAGATGTAGGTTAACATTTCACTTACAGGCAAATGCTTAAAAAAGCCTAAGTAAGGAAGCATATTCCTTTAACACGTAATATCTGACCAGTATGGGGAGGATCATCATGTCTCCGTCAGGGGGTCGTGGAGTGGTGGTCCAGCAGGCGTCACGTGTTTTTTTTTGGGGGGGGGAGGGCCACGGACGCATATGCGATTGGACGTTGTTCGGTCGGACGTTAACCGGCGTATGACTGTATATTGAATACAGTGGTCCCTCGGTTAACGAACACAATTCGTTCCAGAAGGTCGTTCGTTAACCGAAAATTTTGTAAACCGAAACCATTGCTTTAATGGGATTTTGGGTAATTGGTTCCAGCTCACCGAAAATTACATACAAAGTAAAAAATAATGCAGTAAAGTACACTTACTTTGAGGTATGTATGTATGTCGAAGGCTCCTGGTTGATGATGATGATGATGATGATGATGGGAATTAGAAGTGGGGGTGGAAGAGAAATCACCCCATGCTTCATGCTGTCATTTCACCCATAAAATTTTCAGTTCACTAGGTGCAATTCAAGATTATTTTCTTTAAATCAACACTGCACTGCGCTATATATTGTCAATATGTTAAATAAATTTCAGAATGACCAATAATTGTACTGTAAAAATGTAAAAATAGTTTATGTTCAAGAGAGCCACAAGCAAGATGTTACCTCCACTGACCAGAGATACAAACTGACGCCTTGGTGGGTGAGTCAAGTGGCTGATTGGTGCACCAAAAACTAGTTCCCTGTACTGCAATTATGTTAAATAAGTGTTAAAATTACTAAAAATTTTAATATAAAACTTGGAAAATTATTGAATAGTACAGCCTTCTTGATATTTACTCCAATTTTAACGAATGTAAGCCCTAGAACCGATTTCTGTATTGGCGGACTAATCTTCCAGCTGGTGAGCAAGCCAAAGCATGTCGAAACATTTTCGTAAGAATTTCGTTAACCAAATTGAAGATTCTTATGGGAAGGTAATTCATTAACCGTAATTTCGTTAACCGAAGCGTTCGTTAACCGAGGGAACACTGTACAATAAAAAATACAATTGAGAGACGTGTGCATGTTCTCCGTCTCACCACTAACCTCACCGAATTTAACAAGACCACTCTTATGATATGAAAATAAGAAATGTTTATTAAAATTTAGAGGGCGTGCAATTATGTAAGTTGCAGTAAGGAACGATTGCCAGATGCAAATGCTCAACTCCCTTTTACAGCCTCAAATTGGTCATTTGTCAATGAAAAACAAGATCATAAGTGAGAAACAATATAAACGTTGTGATGTCAATGGTAAGAGAAACAATTGAGACCCTGCAATTGTGTGTAAATGAGGCAGAAAGTCAAATCAGCAACCTGGGACTTGGTCACAATTTTTGTGATGCCATATGGCAGCAGGGTCTACCATTGGACAACACATTATTCTTCCAATATATTCCCAGGCGGTAGTACCTCCTTGTTTGATAGCTGCCTACTACCTAGGATGTCACCTACAGTAGGTTGAGGAGTTCTCAGGGGACTAAAGAGGACGATATGTGACCGGCAGGGTCGATCACAGATGTTGCACATGTGGGGGGCTACGTCTAGTGCAGGAGGGGAGGCGGCAACATCTTTCCGGCGTTGGCTCTTATCTGCCTCGTTATGTAGTCAGGCTAACTCGAAAGTATTGATACCTTCTTGTGTGGTGATCCTCCAAGCGTTATGGTGTGGAGTAATCGTCTCCCAGGTGAGGGGGTCGATTTGGCACTTTTTCAGGTTTGTCTTAAGACTATCCTTATACCTTTTCAGTTTCCCGCTAGCATTACGTTTAATATTTGTTAGGTGACTGTAAAGTAGCTGCTTTGGCAGTCTACTGTCTTCCATACGGATAACATGGCCAGTCCAGCATAGTTGTTCATGGGTAATGGTAGCCTTGATGCTCCGACAGTTGGTGTCAGCAAGAATACTGGCATTTGTTCTCTTGTCTTCCCAGCGAACTCTGAGGATGGAATGTAGACTACGTTGGTGAAAGTTTTCAAGTGCCTTGAGGTGCCTCCTGTATGTGACCCCTGTCCCACTGCCATATAGCAGGCTTGAGATGCACATCTGATCCGATGCTGAATCTCTTCATCGATGTCGGCAGTGGTGGACAGGTGGGAGCCGAGATACTGAAAGTCCGTAACGTTAGAGAGGGTAGTACCGCAAAACTGGATGGATGGTAGAGATGTGGCTGAACCAAGGGCAGACTGAAAGAGAATTTGAGTCTTATGTACATTCATCTCAAGGTCAAAGTGTGCATACGCATCTGCGTAGGTGTTCAGGATCTCATGTAGGTCGCTTTCAGTGTGAGCGACAAGGGTGAGGTCGTCTGCCTACTGAAGTTCAGTAATGGAAACTGCCTACACTTTTGTTCCTGCCTGGAGTCATCTTATGTTGAAAAGACCCTTCATCTGGTAATCGATGTCCACCCCGCCAGCTAAATTGGTGCTGGCTCGAGTATGGAAGGCAGCCAAGAAAATGGAAAAGAGAGTTGGTGCCAGTACACAGCCTTGTTTAACCCCCTTTTGGATGGGGAAGAACTCAGAGTGCCGTTCATACCATTGTGGAATTGCCTCACAATGGTGATGAATTTTGGTGGGCAGCCAAAACGGCTGAGGGTCCACTAGAGAGCTTCTCTGTTGACCGTTTCGAAGGCCTTGGTTAGGTCGATGAAAGCCATGTACATGTCACAATGCTGTTCTCTGCACTTTTTCTGTATCTGGCAGGCAGCATAGATCATGTTACTGGTGCCACGTGATGATCTAAAGCCACATTTAGATTCTGGGAGGAAGTTTTCCGCCTCAGGAAGTAGTCTGTTTAGAAGGATTTGGGTGATAATCTTGCCAGCTACAGACAGCAGCGAGACCCGGCTGTAGTTGCCACAATCTGACCGGTCTTCCCTGTTCTTATAAATAATGACGATGGAGGCGTCTTTAAGATCTTGGGGGATTTCCTCCTTTACCCATATATTCTCCCGGAGAGAGTGGAGATGGCTGGTAAGCAGAGGTCCTCCTGATTCATACACCTTGGCTGGATTCCATCAGGCCCTGAGGTTTTGTTATTTTTCATCTCTTTTGTGGCAGTAGCTACCTCATCCAGGGATGGAGGATAGCTGAGGTGGGTCAGCTCTGGATGCTGAGGGACCTGCTAGGTAGTCAGGACATCCACATCGGTGTTTCAGTTGAGCAGTGAATGGTAGTGCTCTTTCCAGCACTGAAGGAGGCCTTCACCGTCCTTAATTATGGAGTTTCTGGTGGGGGAACGGAGGGCAGCTTCGCCACGAGTGATTGGCCTATGAAATGTTTTAGTGGAATTGAAAAAATCGCACATCTTAATAATAATAATAATAATAATAATTAACGGTTTATTGAAAGAGCTTGGCAGCCAGAAGGCTGAAAATATACAGTTACATATTTGGGGAATGGGTTTCGAATTACAAATAATATACAAGTGACATAAGTGACACAAATAAGATATATAATAACTAGATGGGGAAAAGCTCAAACTACAGTTCATTTCAACATAGTGACAGTGCAAGGAGTAGTGTTTACTGGGAGTGAATACACTGGTTTATTACAAGTTATTGATAATTTTTACAATGGTTGCTCATCTGCAAGTTTTTGTTCTTCACTTGCTTTATTTTTAAGCCAGTCGTTCTTTAGATTGCGAAGTTCCCTCTGGGTCACCGGTTTCTTCTTGCGGGAGGTATCAGTTTTGGTCCGAGAATGAGGACTGTTCCACCAGTCAGTTAAAGCAGCTTTTTTATCATCAATGAGTACATTGATTGCCTGGTCATTTTCATCAAACTTGTCTTGGTGTATTCTTTTGATCTGGCCGAGAGGGTCTCTGCAGGTTTTTGTCATGACAGTGTCTGGAATATACCATTCGGCAATGGGATTTGGATTGTTTGTTGTCGGGTAACTTATCAGCCTATGTTCGAACTGCTCTCTGAAAACATGTGCTACCGCTGGATCCTCCAGACGCTTATTGTTAAAAACCTCTTCTGGAGGCTTTCTGCCTTTGCCGTTTTGGGGTGACGTGAAATGAGGGCTTGGCTCTGACGAGCTGATGATCAGTGTCGCAGTGGTCTGAGACACGCATGGCTCGGGTGATGAGGACATCTCGGCTGTCTCTATCTCTGACAATGATGTAGTCAATGAGATGCCTGTGTTTGGATGTAAGTGTTGCCACGAACCCTTGAACTTGTTGGCCTGCCTAAACAAGGTACAGTAGTACCCCGATTTACGCGGTCAATTGAACCCACAGGGTACCGCGTTAAGTGAAATCCGCGTAAATGGAACAACAGAACATATGGGATTAATTCCAATAGAGACTGGCCCGAACCCCAAACTCTACTTTTTCCAACACAATACCTATGTTCTAGTAAAAATAACATCATAATTTTATGATGGTACATGCACACAATTAATACTTAAGAGAAATAGAGAAATACAGTCGCCAAGTTAATGTCCATTCAAATAATGGACTCAACTCCTTTCCCCTCTTCTCACACTACACTGCTGGCTCTTCCCTCTCTGAGAAATTTTGGGGGGAAAACCACTAGATTTTAATAAATAATACCTCAAACTAAAGTTAGGATAATATAATTGACATTGCTGGATTCCTTGTAAGACCAGGAATATTTTGAATATAAATGTCTTATATTTTGCACAAAAGATAACATATTTACTCAGAGTAAACATTACATCTAAAATTTGTATGTCTAATGCAAAATCTATGATGTTTATATTCAAAATGATCATCAAATTGTAAGAATTCCAGCAATGTAAATTATATTCTGGCCAGGTAATTTGTATGAATTTTATGAGCTAAAACAAATATCTTCAGTTAATAAAAAATAATATTCTTCACGACACTATCTGTCAATCAAAGTACCCCACCTTGCCTCCCCCCCCTCTTCCAACCGCGCCAGATGGTCGGTCAGTCCCAACCCTCCCCCCCACCCCCCACCAACCCTCCCTACAAGAGAAATGTTGGGTGAAAAACTAGATTTTAACATTTAGTATTAAATAATACCTCAGATTAAAGTTAGGATAATATAATTGACATTGCTGGATTCCTTGTAAGACCAGGAATATTTTGAATATAAATGTCATATATTTTGCACAAAAGATAACATATTTACTCAGAGTAAACATTATATCTAAAATTTGTATGTCTAATGCAAAATCTATGATGTTTATATTCAAAATGATCATCAAATTATAAGAATTCCAGCCCATATCATCTAGATTTATTTTTTTTAATATATTTATTCAACCAAACATTTATATAAACTATTCTGGATTGTTATTTTAGTAAAGAAATGGAGTTTCTAACTTAATTAGAACTGCATTTACGGACATCGGGTAGTTTAGGACTCGAGGAAAACACATCCTCAGCACCCAGAAATGTTCTGGGAAAGTGGTCTAGTGTCCGCCTGTGCAAGATGCCTAGTTTAGATGACTGGAAATCTTTTCTCAGTAACCAAAAAGATTCCGGTATATGAATTTTTTCAGATTCAGAAAGAGCTTTGTGGTTTAGTAAATCTTCATCCCCGGAAGCAATTTGTACCAATTATTTTGGCTTAATGGAGATATTACTGTATTATTTTTACTTTTTTAGTACAGTATTGGACAGAAGTTCTTGCTATAACGATAATTGTGTTCTTGTAAAATATCGTTATAGGAAAATCATAGAATAGAAATAACAGGGCTTATGGAGAAAATAGGGTTAGGTGCAGATTACTCGAAATCGAAAAAATTTAGTAGTTAGCCTAACACAGTCTAAATAAATGTTACATTCATATCTAATAATGAAATCATACAGTAAATGTAACACTTTACTTGATGGGGGAGAAGGGTGATTTTGAGGTTGATAAAATCGAGCTTCTCTTCAAGTGTTATATCCTTTCTTTTATGATCATCACCGGAAATTCTATCACCAGAACGCTTCTTGTTGATATTCTTCTTTACTATATTCACAGTTAATACAGTACCACAAAATTGGAGAAATAGTAAGCAAAAATCGCGTTATAGCAAACAAGCGTTCGCGTTATACAAATACCGTTCCTAATTCATAAATCGCGTTAGAGCAAATTCGCGTTATCAAAACACGCGTTATAGCAGAACTCACTGTATGTACATTTAAAGAAATATTTATGTTTGCACAGTAATTATATACAGGTGCTCCCAACTTACAACTGGGTTAGGGACCCAAATCCAGGTCGTAAGTCCGACATAAATAAAAATAAAATAAAAAAAATAAAAAAAAAATAAAATAAATCTACAATGAAATACAGTACAGTAAAAGTAATAAATAATGAAGAATGGATACAGTGTGACTGAGCACTTACCTTTAATGTAGTCTGCTGAATGCACACGGGGCCCCCATAATTTTCTAATTATACATGGAGACTACATTAACTGGAAACGTTTCGGTATAGAAAATGCGCGCGTCATTTGAAAAAAAAATTTTTTAGGTCGCAACTGCAGCGGTCGTATGTCCTGACGGTCGTAAGTTCAGAGCAGGTCGTAAGTACCGATGGACGTAAGTTGAGGCAGTCGTAAGTCGAGGACTACCTGTATACGGTGGTCCCTCGGTTAACGAAATTCTTACGAAAATGTTTCGACATGCTTTGGCTTGCTCACCGGCTGGAAGATTAGTCCACCAATACAGAAATTGGTTCTAGGGCTTACATTCGTTAAAATTGGAGTATTAAATAATTTTCTAAGTTTTATATTCAAATTTTTTGTCATTTTAACACTTGTTTAACATAATTTCAGTACAGGGAACTAGTTTTTGGTGCACCCAACAGCCACTTCACTCACCCACCAAGGCCTCAGTTTCTATCTCTGTTCAGTGGAGGAAACATCTTGCTTGTGGGTCTCTTGAACACAGAGTATTTTTACGTTTTTACTGTACAATTATTGGTCATTCTGAAATTTATTTAACATATTGACAATATATAGTGCAGTGCAGTGTTGATTTAAAGAAAATAATCTTGAATTACACCTAGTGAACTTAAGATTTTATGGGTGAAATGACGGCATGAAGCATGGGGTGATATCTCTTCCACCCCCACTTCCTTCTCTTCTCCCTTCTCCTCCACCCCCACTTCTAATTCCCATCATCATCATTATCAACCAGGAGCCTTCTACATACACACCTCAAAGTAAGTGTACTTTACTGCATTTTTTTTATACTTTGTATGTAATTTTCGGTGAGCTGGAACCAATTACCCAAAATCCCATTGAAACAATGGTTTCGGTTAACGAAATTTTCGGTTAACAAACTACCTTCTGGAATGAATTGTGTTCGTTAACCGAGGGACCACTGTAGTCCCAGACCAGAAAAATACAGCATAACCCAAGCGGTTGGTCTTCCCACCCACGCACTAACCATGTGTGGATGCGGCTAAACATGGGGCACATCTTTCATAACGCCAGGAACCTTTGTCTTCAGGCCAGGAGTAGAAAGGTTTGGAGTGATTTTCTCGGCATTTTCTCAGATTTTCCGGTAATTGCTTTGTATCATTATTTATCATTTTTATACATTTGGTACATTCGCCGTAGGCTGAAGTAGGTTTTACTGTATCACGTGTTTGAGGTGTCCCTGTAGGCGACCTTTGGTGTAATGGTCAGCATACTCACCTCGCAAGTGAGCGGACCCTGGTTCGATCCCCGGGCAGGGTGAAACTATGGGCAAGTTTCTTTACGCCATTTACCTCTTTACCCAGCAGTAATTGGGAACCTTGATTTTAATCGATTTACGGATCATATTCCAGGATAATGATTAGCCAGTGTAGTTGGTGAGTTGTTCGGTCTTCCCGGATTATTCCTTGACACTGGGTCATGCAACTTGTTAACTTGGGGTGTAGTTGTTGTGTTGGGAACAACTTCTACACCTTGAACAAATAAACGATTTGGTGGCCCATGGGCCGGCCATCCTCGTCACACGAGGGGGTAACCATTATAATATTATAGGTGTGGGCGTATTAATGGAATTAATCTCAATTTAGCGACCTAGTTCACTAAATCTGGCGAAAAATATCAGAAAATGCCTTCTGCTATATCAAGAGTTCATTATATCGGATTCCGTTCAATCGAGAGTATACAGCTCCTCCCAGACTTACGTCGGGGTTAGGGACCCAAATCCAGGTCGTAAGTAGAAAATGCTTAAATAATACATAGAAAATCTAAAATGAGTGTCTCTTTTTCTTCTCAGCACCACAAAACTCTCACTTTTAAGCTTGTCAGCCATTTTAAAGTGAATTACTAACGAAAATTCTGTCAGTACACAGCGCAATCACTGACGTTGGGACTCGAAAATACTCTACTTAATTTGACAAAATTTTGGTACGACTGAGGTGGTCGTAAATCGAGTAGGTCGTAAGTCAGGGAGTAGCTGTACTATATTACTTAGGACAGTATTATGTTTTGATATTTTTTAATTTTTAGTTGCGTTGTGAAAACTACTTGAAACTTAATTGTAAATTAAAGTTACAGCATGTAAGTCGTACATTACATTAATTGTAAACTCAAGATGGCAATGTTGGTAAGGGGAGCGTTTGAACTCGTAACTTTTAACTGTCTTTATATATTTTTAGCGATTACTGAATATACAGATATTTTATTTTATTTTTTTTGTTAAACAGATAATAAAAAATTCTTTCCAGGGCCAAGAACACTCTTAACAAGGCAACTCTAAATGGGATATTCATTACTGTACCAAGAAGAGGAGAAAGCCCATAGAATATATGAAAAACTTGTTTTGAGAAATTTAACCTCTGTTTCAGGTAACGGAAAAATTGAATCATTTGGAGCAGAGTACTGCAGAGGAGGTAGAAAGTACATTTTCATCAATTGTTGGCTTTGGGAAGAAGAAGAAAGACAATAATCAACATAATGGCACTCTAGAGCTAAATAGGGGTTTGAAGAGGAAGGCTTCAGCAGAGAGTAAAGATCAAGTACAAAGTAAAAAGAAGAAGAACAAGGAAAACCAAGACTTTAAAGACAAGCAGTTCTATATGTCATATTCACGAGACGACCAATTTGCCGAGCAAGGGTAAGTTATTACACATTCTCTTTTAAATGTACAGTATCATATTTACAAAAACCATTTATTTTACCTAAAAGGCAGCATACCAACTGCAAATAAAAATAAATATTAAAATTCATCAAATGCAGAGCATTCTTCTTTAAAAATACCAAACTTGAACCTTCACTTCAGGAAAGTCAACCAACCTTAAATAACCTGTCTAGTTCTTTAGTAGTATGACACCAGCAGTCTTTTCTATGATTTGGATTGGCGACTGTCAGACCCGAAGCTGAATTATCAACTGGAATGGGTTGTATTTAGCAAAATATTATATGTTATGATCTAACGTAATTGGTTCCAGAACCTCGTTCGTTATAGCATTCGTTCGTTATAGGATTAATCCGTTCCAGGCCCCCAAATACAACCACTTAACACTGAAAAAATTCTGTGGAAAATGTAAAAAATACGGTACTTTATCTTACCTTAGTGTTATTCAGCATGCAGGTACCCCTAAACACTGGCACAGCACTATCACTTCCACTGGGAGTCTTGGCTTTAAGGTCCTCAAACAATTGTTTAGCCTTCTCACAAATTATAGCTTCACTAATGTTACCACCTGCCATTTCTTTCTCCTTTATCCACACTAAGAGTAAATTTTCCTTCTCTTCAACCACATTACACCTTGCTTTGCTAAGTCTAAAGATTCCCTTAGCCACTTGCACAGTTTTTAACTCCTCTTTATTCTTCAAAATCGTACATATAGTCGATTTAGCCATCCCATACATCACTAAGTTTCGCAATGCTTCTTCCATTCTCACGTTTCTTTATAATTTCTTTCTTAGTTTCAAGGGTTATTAGCTTTCTCACTCTCTTTGGACGATTCATTGTTACAATTGTATACTTGTATAACAAAATAGTTATACAAATAACGCGAATTTCCACATCAAAAGACGAAATTTCAACAATGAGTGGTGCACTGGCTACACAATGAGACAAAGATGGCGCCTGACGCTCTTGTTGTGGGTCGCGGTACAACAATATTCATGCGCCAGGCGAAATAGTCCCGTATTCATCCTCGTTCGTTGTAGGAGTTGCGTTCGTTATAGCATTCTCAATTTTATAGGTAAAACCGTTCGTTATAGGAATATTCGTAGTAGGATCAGTTCGTTATAGCATACCACACTGTACAAGTACAGTACAGTAATCCTGTGTTTTTCACGGGAATTACGTTCCTATAACCCCCGCGAACAGCCAAAACCGCAAATACTCTTTTAGGAATCACTGTACCTGTGGCCACCAAACAGCTCAGGTAGGTCATGCACTTAACCACGCCATGCTCTCCACTCACGGCCCAGTGGTCACACTGATGACTAATGCACTGCCACGCCATTTACTAACATAATTATTTGAAACTAATCATATTGTAGTATAATAATGGAAAAACGTAAACACAGTTATATACAAAAAAAATTATTTACAAGTAACTAAAAACAATTATATTTCGCTGAGGTCGGCAACACCCGCATTGCCAGCCTCTCCCTGCTGTCCCGGCGTCTGCACACCCTCACACAGTCACGCCAGCCAGCACAGTCCTCTTCCACTCACATTCCTCCACTTGAAGACTTGTATTCTGACAAAAGACACAAATGAATTGTCAGTCTTCACCACATCTCGAGCCATAGCTCTTACGACTGCTGAGCTTGTCAAATAAAACTGTTTTTTCCATTAAGGTCATCACTATTCTTGATCTCTTGGTCACTTTAGAGTCTTTGCTAGTAATATTTGCCTTTGATGAGGCTGGCTTACATCCCGGAGCCATGTGGAATGCATGTGGGAGGACAAACAGAAGAGGTAATTGCAGTAGCGTTCACAGTACGGTAGGCACATCTGGACTGAGGCTTCTCGGAGCAGCAGGTGTCTGAGGCGGGAAAGGGTGGCGTCTGTTTGCTGCACCGCATAGGGGAATATCGAAAATGGCGCAAAATTTAAATTTTTGTTTTTAAAGGATATATATATATATATATATATATATATATATATATATATATATATATATATATATATATATATATATATATATATATATATATATATATATATATATATATATATATATATATTTTTTTATGTAAATCCACAATGAAACGTGGATAAGATAAATTCTTGATAAAATTACACGGGAAATGGGAACAACGGAGCACTTTAGCTTTCGGGTTTTATTCAAGACATTCTTCAGAGTTGTTTTCAGAGGCACTGCGTATGTAAAAAACGTTATGAAAACCTCGTTAGGCGGGTAGTACTGTATATATATATATATATATATATATATATATATATATATATATATATATATATATATATATATATATATATATATATATATATATATATATATATATATATATATATATATATATATATATATGTGGGTGTTTGGTGTGAATACAAGCTTTCTTGGTTTTCTTCTTGGTTATGATATATATATATATATATATATATATATATATATATATATATATATATATATATATATATATATATATATATATATATATATATATATATATATATATATATATATATATATATATATATATATATATATATATATATAATTTAGTTTCACTTAAGGGTCAATTGAACCCAGAGGGTCCTGCTAAGGAAACTGTTAAGGAACAACAGAACATATGGGATTAATTCCAATAGAAACCGGCCCGACCCCCAAACTCCACTTTTGAAGGCACATACCTATGTTGTAGTAAAAATAACATCTTAATTTTATGATGGTACATGCACAATAATTAATACTTAAGAGAAATAGAAATATAGTCGCTAACTTAATGTCCATTCAAATAATGGACTCAACTCTCCCCTCTCACACTACACAAGCTTGCTAACAGGATGGTCGGTCGTCCTCCTCCCCCCACCCCCACCAACCGTCCCAAGGAGATGTGTGGATAACCTCAAACTAAGTTAGGGAAAATATAATTGACATTGCTGGATTCCTTGTAAGAGAATATTTTGAATATAAATGTCATATATTTTGGTACAAAAGATAACATAGTTACCTAGAGAAAAATTTTTTATCTAAAATTGTAGTTTAAAGCAAAAATATATGATGTTTATATTCAAAATGATCACCAAATTATAAGAATTCCAGCAATGTAAATTATATTCTGACCGGTAATTTGTATGAATTTTATGATCTAAAACAAATATCTTCAGTTAATAAAAAAATAATCTTCACGACACTATCTGTCAATCAAAGTACCCCACCTTGCCTCTTCCAGCAGCCGCGGTCGTCCCAACCTCCCCACCCCCACCAATCCTCCCTACCAGGTTTTTAACATTTAGTATTAAATAATGCCTCAATTAAGTTAGGATAATATAATTGACATTGCTGGATTCACTTGTAAAACCAGAGTATTTTGAATTAAATGTCATATATTTTGCACAAAAAGATACCATAGTTACCTGAAAAAATTATCAAAATTGTAAGTTTAAAGCAAAATATATGATGTTTATATTCAAATGATCACAAATTATAAAATTCCAGCAATGTAAATTATATTCTGACGGGTAATTTGTATGAATTTTATGAGCTAAAACAAATATCTTCAGTTAATAAAAAAATAAAATAATTCTTCATTGGGTAACAGATGGTCGGTTCGGTCCCTCCCTCCCCCCAACCGTCCCAAGGAGATGTGTGGGATAACCACTAAATTTTAATAAATAATACCTCAAACTAAAGTTAGGATAATATAATTGACATTGCTGGATTCCTTAAGACCAGGTATTTGAATATAAATGTCATATATTTTGCACAAAAGATACCATAGTTACCTAAATTTTTATATAAAAATTGTAAGTTTAAAGCAAAATATATGATGTTTATATTCAAAATGATCACCAAATTATAGAATTCAAATGTAAAAATATATTCTGGCCTGTTAATTTGTATGAATTTTATGAGCTAAAACAGGCAGTCAGGCAGGGTGGCGGGTGGGCAAATCTAAAAATAGGTCTCGGACACTCACTGTATATGTGGGGAAAAATCCGCGTTAAGTGAAAGTTCAGCTTTGGCAAGGCACAGCGTATATGCAGCAGCGTTAAGTGAAACCGGTTAAGCGGGTAAAAATAATAATATTATATATATATATATATATATATATATATATATATATATATATATATATATATATATATATATATATATATTATATATTATATATATATATATAATATATATATATATATATATATTTATATATATATATATATATATATATATATATACATATATACATACATATATACATATATATACACAGTCATGGCCGGTTAACGTCCGATCGCGCCTCGTCCGTGCCCCCAAAATTTCACATGACGCCTGGACCACCACTCCACGACCCCCTAATGGAGACACGATGATCTTCCCCATACTGGTCAGATATTATGTGTTAAAGGAATATGCTTCTTTCCTTAGGCCTTTTTTAAGCATTTGCCTCCAGGTGTAATGTTAACCAACATCTATTGAGGATAAAATCTTTCACCTACAAATTGACAATAACACATTTGCTGTAATCAGACATATCTGGTTGCCTGTTGCAATTTCAAATTCTGTGTCATTACTAAGGCATAACGAAGTCTCTGGTGCGCTCTGATTAAGAGAGAAAACGGAGGACTCAGGCGTCCTGAGCGAGAGAAAACGGACTCCTATGATGGGGGACACAAGCACTCACACGTGCCACTCATACTGACAGACTTGACACTCACTTACTTGACAAGTTTTACCAACCATTAGTTGTGTACTTTATCTAGTGAATTTAGTCAATATTGTACAGTACAAGTACACTGCAATACAGTGGTCCCTCGGTTAACAATGGACCTAAGTGCAAACCTGTACTGTACATATGCTAAAATTGTTATGTCTATTGCAAATATAGATTGTTTATACAGGTATTCAAATAAATCACTATCTTACAAGAATCCCAGCAATGTAAGTTATATTCACCCAGGTCGTTTAGGTGGCAAATTATGAGAAGAGCTTAGTCACTCTTAAGTAATGATAAATAAACACGTAGGCCTTCAGCGCCAACTGTCACATCTTATCTCAAATATATAACAAACACCACACTCTGTCACCTCACCTCCCCCCTGTTCCCCCCACGCTCGCTGGCTACCTCCCTCCTTGTGTTCCCAGACAAAAGAGTGGTGATAACTTTATTCTTTAAGGTGTTTATTTTATATAATATCTCATACTAAAGTTAGGAGATTATAATTTGCATTGCTGGAATCCTTGCAAGACAGAGATTAATTTGAATATATACGTCATATATTTTGCTCGAGATAAAAATTGTAGTACATTAGTGTACAATGATGTAATACATTTTATAATATAAAGTTTTTCAACTGTATTTTTGGGTAGATTTACATAAATTTCTTCATTTATTTTCATCCATTTACATGCACACCATACTAAAAGAAACGTAAAAGAAATACAGTGACCCCTCGGTTAACGAACGCAATCCGTTCCAGAAGGTCGTTCGTTAACCGAAAAGTTCGTTAACCGAAACCATTGTTTCAATGGGTTTTTGGGTAATTGGTTCCAGCTCACCGAAAATTCCTAAATTCAACAAAAATGGTAGAAAAGTTCATTTACTTTGAGGTGTGTATGTAGAATGCTCCTGGATGATGATGATGATAATGGGAATTAGAATGGGGGTGGAGGAGAAGGAAGAAAAAAAGGCATTGGGGTGGAAGAGAAGTCACCCCATGGCACCATTTCATCCATAAAATTTTAGTTCTCTTGGTGTATTTCAAGATTATTTTCTTTAAATCAACACTGCACTGCATTACATATTGTCAATATGTAAAATATATTTCAAAATGACCAATAATTTGCTTGGAAACACAGAAAAAAAGCATTTAGTTGAAGAGAGTCTCAAGCAAGATGTTACCTCCACTGAAAACAGAGAGAGACTAACGCCTGTCTGGTGTGTTAACAGGCTGGATGGCACGCCAGAAACTAGTTTCTTTACCTTCAATTATGTTCAATAATTGTTAAAATGACTAAAAAAGTTAATATTAAACTTTTAAAATTATTGAATAGTATAAACTTCTTGATATTTACTAAAATAGTAAGGAATTTAAGCCCTAGAACCAATTAATGTATTGGCGGACTGATACTAAAGCTGGTTGCCCGGTCAGTGCAAGCGAAAACATGTTGAGGTCCGTTCGTAAGAAATTCGTTAACCGAATTTTTGTTCGTTAACCGAATTGAAGATCCTTATGGAAGGCAGTTCGTTAACCGAAATTTCGTTAACCGAGGCGTTCGTTGAACGAGGGGTCACTGTACTGTAAATGACTTTAGTGCAAAGCTGGAGTGCTAATATACTAATTTGATTACGGTACTAAAATTGTTATGTCTAGTGCGAATTATAGGTTGTTTATATTTAAATAAATCAACATCTTACAAGAATCCCAGCAATGTAAATTATATTCATCCAGGTCATTTCACTGGCTTTTTATAAGACAGAAGCTTAGTCACTTAAGAACTGATAAATATACACGCATCAGACCTGGGCCTATGCCAACTGTCAAACTGCTCCCCTCTCCCCCATCTGCCCAGCGTTGCTGGAATCCTTGTAAAACAGTGAATAATTTTAATATAAAAGTCATGTATTTTGCACAAGAGATAAAAATTAATCACTTGTATTACATTACTGCAGTGATTTAAGAGTAAAAGTGTATATGTACGTATATAGTATTCCACATACACGTAAGTATAAATACAAAGTTTATGTGATGATCACACAACGTCCATTTCGGTTAACGTCACGTTTCCAAGAACGTATCTAGGACGTTAACCGGCGCATGACTGTATTTCTATATATATATATATATATATATATATATATATATATATATATATATATATATACCACACACATATACATACAGGTTGACAACCCTTTATCCGAAATTCCGAAAACCGAAAAGCTCTGAAAACTGAAAGTTTTTTTAGGAGCATTTTTTTTTTTTTTTTTTTTTTTTTTTTTTTTTGGGTATCAGCCCACCCAGGCACAGGTCACTGACCCACATCGGGGCCTGGGGGGTGAAAATGTAATAGTAATAATAATTATAATAATAATAATAATAATGATAATACAGTAATAATAATAATTAATCATAGTAAATATAAATTTTAATAAAAAATACACGAATATATAATAAGAATGATAACAATAATAATAATAATAACAATAATACTGTACAGTAGTACCCCGATTTCCGCGGTCAATTGAACCCACAGGGTACCGCGGAAAGCGGAAAGTGAAAACCACGTTAAGTGAACAACAGAACATATGGGATTAATTCCAATAGAGACTAGCCCGACCCCCAAACTCCACTTTTTCCGACACAATGCCTATGTTGTAGTAAAAATATCATCTAAATTTTATGATGGTATGCTCACACAATTAATATTTAAGAGAAATACAGTCGCCAGGTTAATGTCCATTCGAATAATGGACTCAAATCCCCCTCCCCCCTCTTCCCAGCTCACTAGCTCCTACCTCTCTGAGAAATGTTTGGGTGAAAACACTAGATTTTAACGTTTAGTAATAAATAATACCTCAGACTAAAGTTAGGATAATATAATTGACTTTTCTGGATTCCTTGCAGGTCAGGGAATATTTTGAATGTAAACTTCATATACTTTGCACAAAAGATAAAATATTTGCTTTGTGTAAACCAAGTTATTCCATTAGATCTAAAATTTGTATGTCTAATGCAAAATCCATGATGTTTATATTCAAAATGATCATCATATTGTAAGAATTCCAGCAATGTAAATTATATTCTGGCCGGGTAATTTGTATGAATTTTATGAGCTAAAACAAATATCTTCAGGTAATAAAAAAAAAAAAATATTCTTCACGACACTATCTGTCAATCAAAGTACCCCACCTTGCCTCCCCCCCTCCTCACACTCACACCAGCTGGGTCCGTCGGTCCCAACCCTCCCCCCACCCCCCACCTTCCCTCCCTACCAGAGAAATGTTTGGGTGAAAAAACTAGATTTTAACTTTTAGTAATAAATAATACCTCAGACTAAAGTTAGGATAATATGATTGACATTTCTGGATTCCTTGCAGGTCAGGGAATATTTTGAATGTAAACTTCATATATTTTGCACAAAAGATAAAATATTTGCTTTGTGTAAACCAAATTATTACATTAGATCTAAAATTTGTATGTCTAATGCAAAATCCGTGATGTTTTTATTCAAAATGATCATCATATTGTAAGAATTCCAGCAATTTAAATTATATTCTGGCCGGGTAATTTGTATGAATTTTATGAGCTAAAACAAATACAGATAGATGCCGACTTACGACGGGGTTAGGGACCCAAATCCAGGTCGTAAGTCCGACATAGATAAAAAAATTTTTTTTTTTTTTTTTAATCTATCTACAATGAAATACAGTACAGTAAAAGTAATGAATAATGAGGAATGGATACAGTACAGTGAAAGTAATAAATAATAAGGAATGGATACAGTGTGACTGAGCACTTACCTTTAATGTAGTCTCAGCTTAATGCGCATGGGGCCCCCATAATTTTCTAATTATACATGGAGACTACATTAACTGGAAACGTTTCGATATAGAAAATGTGTGTCATTTGAAAAAAAAATAAATAAATTTAATAAAAAATCTGCAGCAGTCGTAAGTCCCGACGGTCGTAAGTCGGGGTCTAGCTGTATCTTCAGTAAATAAACAAAGAAATATTCTTCAAGGACACTCTGTCAATCAAAATACTCCACCTCCGCCCTCCCTCCCTTCCTACCCCCTACCCCGCACCTTCCCTCCCTACCAGAGAAGTGATTGGGAGAAAATAGTATATTTACATTTTTAGTAATAAATAATAACCCAGACTAAAGTTAGGATAATATAATTGACATTTCTAGATTCCTTGCAGGCCAGGGAATATTTTGAATGTAAACTTCATATATTTTGCACAAACGATAAAATATTTGCTTTGTATAAACCAAATTATTACATTAGATATAAAATTTGTTTGTCTAATGCAAAATCCATCATGTTTATATTCAAAATGATCATCATATTGTAAGAATTCCAGCAATGTAAATTATATTCTGACAGGGTAATTTGTATGAATTTTATGAGCTAAATAAAAAAAAAGATAAAATTATACTTCACTGCGTATATGAGTAGATGCACCGCAGAAAGTGAAAGTCCTGAAAGTCCGGTTCTGGCAAGGTACCGTAAATGAGAGTAAATGAGAAATCGCGGAAAGTGAAACCGTGTAAAGCGGGGTAATACTGTAATAATAAAATAATAATAATAATAATAATAATAAAGAAATACAAGAATGAAAAAAAGATCAAAAGTGAGAAACACGACCTAGACCTATGAATTATTATTATTATTATTATTATTATTATTATTATTATTATTATTATTATAATTATTATTATTACAGTGAACCCTCACTTTACGCGGTCAATTGAACCCACAATTGAACCCACGGAGGCCTGCTTTACGCGAGAAACGCGTAAAGTGAACAACATAACATTTGGGATTAAATGAAATAGAGACCGGCTGACCCCCAAACTCCACTTTTTCCGACACAATACCTATGTTCTAGTAAAAATAACATCTTAATTTTATGATGGTACATGCACACAATTAATATTTAAGAGAAATACAGTCGCCAAGTTAATGTCCATTCAAATAATGGACTCGACTCCCTCCCCCTCTTCTCACACTCGCTGGCTCTTCCCTCTCTGAGAAATGTTTGGGAGAAAACCACTAGATTTTAAGGTATAGTCATAAATAATGCCTCAAACTAAAGTTAGGATAATATAATTGACATTGCTGGATTCCTTGTAAGACCAGGAATATTTTGAATATAAATGTCATATATTTTGCACAAAAGATAACATATTTACTCAGAGTAAACAAAATTCTTACATTAGATCTAAAATTTGTATGTCAATGCAAAATCTATGATGTTTACAGTATATTCAAAATGATCATCAAATTGTAAGAATTCCAGCAATGTAAATTATATTCTGGCCGGGTAATTTGTATGAATTTTATGAGCTAAAACAAATATCTTCAGTTAATAAAAAAAAATAAAATATTCTTCACGACACTATCTGTCAATCAAAACACCCCACCTTGCCTCCCCCCTCTTCCCACCAAGCCAGCTGGGTCGGTCGGTCCCTCCCTCCCCCCACCCCCCACCTTCCCTCCCTACCAGAGAAATGTTTAGGAGAAACCAGAATATTTACCTTTTTAGTAATAAATAATACCTCACTAAAGTTTGGATAATATAGTTCACATTGCTGGATTCCTTGCAAGACCAGGAATATTTTGAATATACACATCATATATTTTGCACAAAAGATAACATTTGCTCAGAGTAAACAAAATACTTTCAGTAGATCTAAAATTTGTATGTCTAATGCAAAATCTATAATGTTTATATTCAAAATGATCATCAAGTTGTAAGTATTCCAGCAATGTAAATTATATTCTGGCCCGGTAATTTGTATGAATTTTATGAGCTAAAACAAATAACTTCAATAAATAAACAAAATATACTTACCCAAATACTATCTGTCAATCAAAATACCCCACCTCCCCCCTCTTCCCACCTGCTCCCTGGGTCCCTCTCTCCCTCCCTACCCCTCACCCCCACCTTCCCTCCCTACCAGAGAAATGATTGGGTTATAACAGTATATTTACATTTTTAGTAATAAATAATACCTCAGACTAAAGTTAGGATAATATAATTGACATTGCTGGATTCCTTGCAAGACCAGGAATATTTTGAATATACACGTCATATATTTTGCACAAAAGATAACATATTTGCTCTGAGTAAACAAAATACTTGCATTAGATCTAAAATTTGTATGTCTACTGCAAAATCTATGATGCTTATATTCAAAATGATTATCAAATTGTAAGAATTCCAACACTGTAAATTATATTCTGGCCGGGTAATTTGTATGAATTTTATGAGCTAAATAAAAAAGTTATACTTCACCCGCGTATATGAGTAGATGCACCGCGTAAAGTGGGAATTCCGGTACTGGCAGGGTACCGCGTTACGTAAATGTAGAAACGTGTAAAGTGAAACCGCGTAAAGCGAGGGTTCACTGTATTATATTTTAACCACCAGGCACCAATGTGGGTCAGTGACCTGTGCCCGGGTGGGCATTCTGAAATCCGAAAAATTCCGAAAACCGAAATTAATCTGGTCCCAAGGATTTCGGATAAGGGATTGTCAACCTGTATATACAGTCGGCCCTTAACATACGCGGGGGTTAGGTAACAGAGATACCCGTGAATGTTAAAAATCCGTGTACTTTTGCTGCCCCCCCCCCCACCCCCCCTAAAAAACTCCTGGCCCCCTATGTCCTTATTTACCGTATATACCTGTGTGTAGTTCGAGTTTTTAAGACCAAATTATTTGGCAAAAAATTGGGGGTCGACCTCTAAAAGGGTAATAGTTTCGTTAGGTTGAAAAATATTTACCAGTAACTACCAGTAAACAAAGGAAACGATGCACCAACACACCACCAGCTGTGAGTGTCGGTACAGTTGCCAGGGCAGATCTCTTGCATCATCATAGCTAGCCCAAGGTAGCCATATCCATGGTATGGTATACACAGGACGATGTAAAACAAAGTATTCATTTGTTCAAGTTTATTTATAGATACTGTACATAAATTTTTGTTCATTACATTTGAAACATCAATCTTTGTTAATTAAATTTGATACAAAAGAAAACTGCGATACCCATATTTTCATTAAAATATTACATCACAAGTATATTTTACCTTAACTGTGACTGAATGAATGTATTCTCTGAAATAAATATGGAAATGTAATATTTTGGCTGAAATGACGTACATATTACTGTACAGTGGAAAGTGGGATAAAATTATGAAAACAATGACTTTCGCTTTCTTTCGTTGTTCAAAAGATTTTTCCGTAATCGCTTTTTGAATGGTTTTCAGTTAAAAAACTGTTGTACTCGTACTGTATTACAATGATATTCTATCCAATCATTAGCCTTATAATCCCACAACTGAAAACCATTCGAAAAGCGATTACGGTAACATCTTTTGAACGAAAGAAAGCGAGTCATTGCTTTCGTCACTTTCCACTGTAATACGTACATCATTTCAGCAAAAATATTACATTTCCATGTTCTCAGAAATAAATGCTAGTTTTGTTGAAACGTAATGTACAGTATTTAATATTAAAATGCAAAAATAGCTATAAAAACAATTAATACACCCGTAATGTACTGGCTGGCATCTCGTCCCTGCTCTCGCGTCCAAGGTCACCACTCCTCCCAACTCGCTCCCTCCTCCGCCTCCTCCGTCACTACTGCCGACAACAAACACAAATGTTTTGTGAATAACTGCACCTCCACTTCCTATGTACAATACTGAACTGTACTGTGCTGTACATGGAGGGGTCCATACTCTAGGCCAGGTTTTTCAGTGCCTCAATATTCCTGGTCATCTCCCCAACTTCTCCAACGTTATTTCTTGGTGCTCTTCCTCTTCCTCATCCTCTTTCCCTTTCGCTTCCTCTTCCTTGCCTGAGTCTACTAACTCCTGTAGATCCTCCTCGGTCAGCTCAGTGTCGTGCTCTTCAATTAGCTCCCTAATCTCGTCCTCTGCCATGTCCCGGAAGCCTTCAGCAGCCACTTTCCTTGACAGTGCCAGGGTCTTTCTGAATATTTTCATTAAAATCCATCAAAATCATTTTCCTTGTCATCGTCTTAAGCACCAAACAGCTCCTCCCAGTCTTCTCCTTGAACAGGGCTAGAGGGTACGTGTTTTTCGAATCGTTTTCAATTAAAAAAAAATGTTACAGCACATGTATATTTTACCTAAACTGTGCCTGAATGAATATATTCTCAGAAATAAATAGTAGTTTTGCTGAAACATGATGTATTTCAATGTAAAATAGGATAAAATACGTGACGAAAACAAGAGACTTTACCTAACCTTCCGCTGTTCAAGATATGTTACTCGTTTTTTTAGTAGTTTTCGGTTAAAATACTCTTATATTAGTGATATTCTATTCATACTGTACTTGATATAATACATTCACGGAAATGTAATATTTTTGCAACTACAATCCTGATGTCAACACAAGCGTGGTTACAGCGAGACTGACTGAGTGAGGGAGAGCTATGCGCGCGTGTGTGTGTGTGTGTGTGAGGTTGCGGGAGCGGGCGGTGTCCCGTGTTCGGTGCCACGCGCGAGTTGAATGGCGCGCGATTTGAATGTACTTCAATTACTTCAATGTACAGAATATTCCTCCGGCGGGGCAATCCGCGTATTTGCAAATCCGTGAATGCTAAACCCGCGTATGTGAAGGGCCGACTGTATATATATATCTCTTCTCACCTCTGTAAATTTCTTTCACCCTGAACCCTCCATTCTCTGTTAATCTGGCTTCATCTACATCAGACCATTAACATTTCATTCTTTTGTCAATCAACCGTGTAACAATCCTTTATCATCTCCATGTGTACCTACAAATATAATTTATTTCTTTTTGGACTATTCATACATCATTAATAGGATATGAAATATAATATATTTGTACCTTACAGATATTCTTTAGGTACAAGTTTCCAAAAAGAAGCTAATGAAGCAGTTTTGGAACTTACTCAAGATGAGGATTTGAAGCAGAGACAGAATAACTCATTACATAAATGGGATCGTAACAAGAAGAGATTTGTTGGAACTCAGGTGAGAATTTCATAAATTAATAATTTTTTTAATATGTATACAGTATTTTAAAAGTTTTTACTAATTCTTACAGTTTTTATAATTTCAAAATGTCAACCATCCAAAAACTTATCAATACTGTACTCCTTCAGAAAAAAATTAATCAAAACCATTGTACAGTAAGACCCCCCTAGGTCGGACTACAGTAAACCCTCAATAACTCCGCATTTGATAACTCAGAATTTCATATAACTCGGCATTGATATGGTCTCAGAATGTATTATAGTACAGGTACACCACCGATTTTCCGGTACCCTTGGTTCCAATGTCTTGTTGGATTATCCGTTTTGCCGGACCAACTGAGGTCAAGTAATAATAATTCAACAATACACCTCTGACCCACTAATTACACCTCCTGTGTCTTTAAAGCACCATGGACTGCTAGAAACTTAAATTAAACTATGTGATGTTCATGCTCAAATTAATCACAATATACAGGTGTTCCTCTACTTAAGAACATTCAACTTACAAACTTTCAGAGATACAAACATCATCACTGAAAGGGGTTACCTGCTAGAACAGATGTTTAATGTGGATGAGACTGGATTATTTTTAAGAAAATTCCAGGTAGAACAAACATTACCTAAGAGGAGAAGAGCAAGCCAGGTTTTAAGGCTGTATTAAAGGGTATAGCTGTACTAAATATCCATAATCTTTTCATTTTTTACATTATGTTTGGTATCTACTAGAGTAAAGTTGGACTTACAAACAAGCCTCAGGAATGTAACTCGTTCGTAAGTAGAGGAGCACCTGTATTACAAGGATTCCAGCAATGTAATTTATATTCTGCCAAGTCTAGTCTGCGACATTTTATAAGGTAACTTTAAGCCTAAACTGCCTTCACCCTGGCTGTGAGAAAGGGGGGGGATGTTGACAGCTGTCAGGGAGGGGAGATAACAAAGTGTGTAGTTATCAAAACAGAAGGAGTTTTATTAATTCTTGTAAGTTATTGATTAATTTGAGTATAAACGTCACATAATTTGTACTAGACATAACATTTTTAATAATTAACTTGTTACAGGTTTACCCATAGGACACTATTTCTTTTACCTTTTTTTCAAATATATATTTAGGATGGTGTAGGCATATAAATGAGTAAAATTAAATGAAGAAAGTTACATATATCTTTCTGGAAATACGAGTTAAAAAACATGTACACAAATGTACTACACTAGACTAAAATTTCTATCTCCTGTTCAAACTATGTGATGTTTATACTCAAATTAATCACTATCTTACAAGGGTTTCAGCAATGCAATTTATATTCTGCTAAGTCTAGTCAGCTACATTTTATAAGATAAAAACTTTAAGCCTAAAACTAGCTTCACCCCGGCTGGGAGGGAGGAGGGAAGTTAAGTGCCCCCTCATAATTTTGTCCGGACTAAAGGAGGTGCTGGACCATCAGTTCCCGGATGATAGATGGTGTACCATGCCTATGTGTCACCTACCATGCGTTTGTGTCGCCTACCATGCCTATGTGTCACCTACCATGCCTTTGTGTCACCTACCATGCCTTTGTGCTACCTACCATGCCTATGTGTCGCCTACCATGCCTTTGTGTCACCTACCATGCCTTTGTGCTACCTACCATGCCTATGTGTCGCCTACCATGCCTTTGTGTCACCTACCATGCCTATGTGTCACCTACCATGCCTTTGTGTCACCTACCATGCCTTTGTGCTACCTACCATGCCTATGTGTCGCCTACCATGCCTATGTGTCACCTACCATGCCTATGTGTCGCCTACCATGCCTTTGTGTCACCTACCATGCCACCTACCATGCCTACCCCACCCTCACCATCCCTGCAC
This sequence comes from Homarus americanus, assembly GCF_018991925.1. Classification (NCBI taxonomy): domain Eukaryota; kingdom Metazoa; phylum Arthropoda; class Malacostraca; order Decapoda; family Nephropidae; genus Homarus; species Homarus americanus. Next base: position 10,572,416 of record NW_024748109.1, read on the forward strand.
TTCATGCCCATGTGTCACCCTCATGCCTTTGCTCCTACCATGCCTATGTGTCACCTACCATGCCTTGTGCACTACCTACCATGCCTTGCGCCTATGTATGCGCCACCATGCCTTTGTGTCACCTACCATGCCTATGTGTTGCCTACCATGCCTTTGTGTCACCTACCATGCCTTTGTGTCACCTACCATGCCTGTGTGTCACCTACCATGCCTTTGTGCTACCTACCATGCCTATGTGTCACCTACCATGCCTTTGTGTCACCTACCATGCCTATGTGTCACCTTCCATGCCTTTGTGTCACCTTCCATGCCTATATGTCACCTACCATGCCCTTGTGTCACCTACTATGATGCTTCATTCTTTGCCTGCAGTGCTGGTAAGTGTTACTTTTATTTACATTTAGTTATTACATGTACACATATAGGGGTCGATAAATTTTTATTGTTATATTTTTGTAGGAGGGGGAAGTGCCTCGGTAAGTCGGAATTTGGGATACCTCGGCACGGCCAGAGCCTCATATGTGCTTACTTATCGAGGGTTTACTTTGTATGGGATTCAGGCTAATACGACTTATGTGGAACCAGACACCCCCTTGGTAATTTTGACCACCATTTTGCTGAAAAATCACATCCGAAAGCAAAATTACAGTTTACAATACAGTAATATCTCTGTTAACCAGAATCCCTCATATCAGGAGCTCTCCAATAGCCAGAATTGAAATTTTCTCGGAAAATCGTAACCAAGGTCGGAATTTTCTGGAAAATTCTGGCTTTTGGAACAATTTTCCGAGCGACACATTTTTCCAGAAAATTACGAGAAAACTTTCCCAATACCCTGTACCTGGAAAATTCCGGGGATGGGGGAGTTTTTTCCAGGTTTGAGAGATGAAAATCTGGCACATTTTCCGGAAATTCAGAGACAAAATTTCCAGTACCCAGAAAATTCCAGGGATGGGGGATATTTTGGGGGCTTTGAGAGATGATGTAATAGACAATTTCTGGGAATTCCGAAAAAATTTTCCGTTACCCGGAAAATTCCGGGAATGAGGGATTTTTTCCGACTTTGAGAGAGTCGTCTCGTTACCCTGAAATCTCTCATTCCTGAAAGTGCTCTGCACCAATTGTTCCGGCTAATGGAGATATCACTGTACGGGTAACTCACGTTTTACGCAAGTTTGATTTAAGCATTTTTTGGGATAACTCGATTGTTCAATTAATACCAAAAGTTAATTTACGCACACCTATTTTTGAAATAACGCTCTCATGACAGTTTAAATTTGCCGTGCTTGTTCTCCTGGTCGCCTGGCAGTGGAGTCACGTGTGATGCCTGGTGAGGTGCTTGTAAGTTGTGACTATAAAGTCGCAGTCATATCAACATCAACGATTTTAATATACAGTTGGTCCTCACATTGCGGTCCCCATTCTGTCACCTAACATGCTCACATTCCGCGGTCGTGAACCCCATTACGCAGAGAGCGGCTGGCAAGCCGCGCCATTTTTTGATCCAAACCTCCCGCCATCCGCCATGTTGTGTAAGAGGCGCGAAAATGGTGCGCACAAGGTCGCCCAGTCATCAAAACATTACCAGTTCTTCACCCGCCACCCACTACAGCCGGCCCAAGTCAGTGATAGTGATAATTATAGTGAGGATATGGACTTATATGAACTTTTGGGGGTTTGACAAAGAGGCCCTGCAAGCCTCTGTGGTGGATAGTGATACAATTGATACAAGTGATACAGGTGAGGGCCAATAATCTGCCCTCTGCCTCGGAACCAACCGCCCATCCCCGTGTGCCCAGCCATCTTTCCTACTAATGTAAGTGTTAAAAAACCTAATATTATTGATATTTCTCTTAATTATTAATTGTGTGTGTATGCCATCATAAAGTTAAGATAATATTTTTACTACAACATAGTTGTGTGTCGTCAAAAAAGTGGAGTTTGGGGATCGGCCCGGACTCCATTTCAATTAATCCCATATGTTATGTTATTCACTTTACGCAATTCTTCTTCCGTTGACCTTCCGGTTACATTAACCGCTGCACGGAGGACCAACTGTATTATTATTAATAATAATAATTATTATGATAATGTAATAATAAAGAATATTACTACTAATGATGAAGGTAATAATGATAATGAAGTATTCTGTACAACAACTGTGATGACGTCCAGCAAGCTTCCCGCGTATTGCTTTCTCAGTTCACACCAGCACTACTTTTTCTCTGTGCTCTCATTTGCATTGTGTGTTTATCACATACCTTTTTAGTGTTAAACGCTGTTTTCCCCATTGAGCATGCCTGGAAAATGTCCATCTGCCTCCTCTGGGGCACCTTAAGTTAAAAAGGCATGAAAAACAATCACACTGGACGTGAAATTAAATGTGATCACCCTCCTTCAGAGATGAGAGCGTGTGTCGGAGGTTGGCCTTGTGCTTGGTTTAAGTGAGAGCACTGTTCGTACCTTGTACGGTATATGATGGTTCCCCTAACCTGTACCATTTACATGTATTCTTTTGGGAAAATTATGTTTAATTTACGCGTTTTTGAATTAAGTGATGATTTTCAAGAATGCAACCCCCGTGTAAAACGAGAGGTGGGTGCACTTACTTACAATGTACAGTATTTGCATTATAGCAGATGAATCTTGAGTTGGAGGACAAAGGGAGCCACTTAACTTAATTTACTTTAGTTTTACTTTTACTTTTTAGTTTCACTTATATTTATCTGCACAATTACACTTAAAACTAGCATTTATTTCTTGGTTTAATCACTTGGAATTGAGGATGCAAGGTGGCAGAGCGGGAGTTACCACCAATTCTGACTCTGAGGTGTAGGGTGAGTGATGGGATGAGCCAGGTTGGTCACTGTCAGAGGACATTGCAACAATGAGGGCAGATGAATCACTGTAGCATTAGCTTGAAAATTTTTTTAATTTTAACTTGTTTAAGTTGTGCATGTTGCTGGTTGATCATAATGGTACATGAGTCTCTTAACACTGAGTAGTACTTTTGCAGTTCTGCACCACTTTGGCTTTCAATCCACAAAAATTTCAACACCTTAATCCTCTTTTTACTCGTCGTAGCTTTACCAACATCATTTAATGACACTGCATAGTCTTTCAACTTCTGCTTGGCCTTCTTTATGTCGTAAAAAGTACTTTTCTTCAACCAAAATCCTCACAGACCACATTCTTGGAGACACCAGCATCAATCCTGTCACATATGTTCAGTTTTCCTCAGTGGATAGAGTTCTAAGTGCCAGTCCTTTTCTCTCAGTAGTCTTCAGTGGAGTAGTCTTGCCTTTGCTTGGTTTAGATACCATAATAGTTCACCAGGGAAGCACTGAAAGAGGGAAAAGACAGAGAGGGTAGTGGAGACGCACAAGAGACGGGCAGCAACTGAGACGGCATCACCCTTCCCCCCACGCACACGCTACCGCGTCCGACCCATGACACCCACACTGTCCACATAAGTCAGACCTACAGACCCTAGTCCAACTAATGGGGGTTCTGACTTATGGAAGTCCGACGTAGGGGGGTCTTACTGTACGCAAGATTATTCCCTTTATTATTGGTTGGCATCCCTCAACATTAGGAAGGTTAGGCAAAGTAAAACCTTCAACAGTAGAGTGACTTGGCCACTGCACACCATACCAAACAATACTCTGCTACAAGGGACAAATCGTAAAACTTAAATATAACCCAAATTTTACGGCTTTTTGTCAATTAACCCCTACTCCCCTGGCTAGGGTGCCGCTGGCCGTATCCCCCACACGGGGTAAATCAAGAAAAATCAACTTTTGCAAAAATAATTTTATCCCTTTCAAATTATATAACAATAAAAAAGAAGTAAGGAAAATTATATATTGATCTCTAGAAACTTCCCTGGGGCAGCAGTGGCAAGGGAGATAAGGGGACAGTGTTGCTTTGACCGCTAGTGCTCGTGGTCACTACACACTTAGCGGCCATTTTCTGCTTGCCTTTGTGTCCAGGATGGCCAGGAATGCATATATTTACTGATGATAATGCAGTAATATCTCCATTAGCCAGAATCCCCCAAACCCGGACATCTCCGATAGCCGGAATTGAAATTTTTGCTGGGAAAATCATTCCCAAAGCCGGAATTTTCCAAAAATTTTCCGAGGGTGAAAATCGGGAGAATTTTCTGAAAATTTGGTGAATAAAGATGAAAGTATTTTTTGGGGGGACCTGACCTGACTCAGTGTCAGGTGGAGGTATGGTGGGGATTAATGGTCTCATATTATTGACCTGATGGAATGTCGGGTCACCCATTCTTTGGTGAGGGATTAGTGGGTATCCCTTCAACATTACAAAAAATTTAAAAATATGGAGTGAGAAAGCAGAAAGGTGTGCATGATTAGAGAGATGGAGAGGGAAGGAGTGGTAACATGCACCAGTGTTGCCAAGAGATAAGCTCCTCAACAGCTGATCTTTTAATTCGCCTCCATGCAGTCACACAAGACCCTCGCCGGATGCTTGTTGTCTTAATTCCCATGTGTGTGTGTGTGTGTGTGTGTTTTGAGCTTGCCATACACATTGTAAGATTTTAAGAAATTGGTGAAGAGTTTGTTCAGGAGTCAGGTGGTGAGGTGACATGCCAAGACACTTAAAAAGCACAGACATTAACGGCATTATAATTTTTATTTTAAAATTAATTAATACATGATGCCTCGATAGGGCAACTTTTGCACTTAGGCAACTGATCAATGAATAAACCAGGGCATCTGGAGACTCATTATACATTAGTGATGTCACAAAGCTTTGAAACTGCAACCACATAAATTATCACAACCTGTACCCAAATGTACTAAGTTAATTCCTAAAATTATTATGTATGCTGCAAAATAAGGGTTGTTTGTACTCAAATTAATTGCTATCTTACAAGAATTCTATCAATGCCAGTTATATTCTAAGTCAAGTCAGTGCCATTTTATAAGCAAAAAAAAATAAAACCCCTCTGCCTTGAGTATGCAATGCATTAATCTTCTCTTATGGCTGTCAACAACCCCCCCCCCTCCTCCTCCCAGCCAGATGGTCTAATGTGGGGGGGGGCAGGGGGTAAAGTGACCGCGATCCCCCCCCCCCACACACACACACACACACACACACACACACACACAGAGGGTCGCCTCAAACATCTATTTCCCATATGTGTGGGTGTGTGTGTGTAATAATAATAATTAACGGTTTAATGAAAAAGTTCTGCAGCCCGAAGGCTGAAAATATACATTGGACATAAATGACTTATTACTTATATTGACATTGGTGGTTTAACAAAAGCTTTCATTATAGAAAGGTAAAGGAACATACAGTGAACATACAGATTAATGTTTACAGTGGAGGTCACGTAGATCATGTGCGCTGAGGTGTTGAACAGCAGACACGTAGTGTAGTTGTAATGTGCTGCTTTTCCCTTACTTCAGATTTTTTCATACTATTTTTGTATTTTCTGAATTTCATGTCCTTACTTTCTCTCAATTATGTTTTTTCTAGATATATTCTAAACCATGGATTAGTCTGGGAAACCGTGTCATTATTATTATAACACTTATTACTTACAACGGTAGCCTGCCACCACCCAGACTTTTATTAGAATATAACATATCTTAGTGAACTGTTATGTAGCGTGCTAGCGAGCTTCTAGGCACGTGATTTACAATAGTTATTTTCTGAGAACCAATGGGTAGAAGGAATATAGAGGTGATACTCAGAGGTTACTAATTTAATATTTATTAACATAAGGAGTGAATAAGATGTTAATTCAGTTCACTCTGACAAGACTGGTCCACTTAAGTCTTACTATACCATTCATAAAATATATCTTCAATTACTTATTACATCATTAAACAACTGTTGTATTATTTCTTTGACAAATAAGATGGTTATTTTACTTGTTCAGATAGGACCGGACCCTCAGGTCTTATTTGTACAAGTAACAAAATAAGTCTTCAATTCTGGTTTACAACATTAAACAAGCATTATATTATTTCATTATCAATACAGATAGTTATTTGACACACTTGACAATATCCCGAATTAAAATATTAGCTAACAACATGTTATTTCGGAATGAATAACATGGCTCTTTTCCTTCAGTTGATGTACTCAACTTACATACATATTTACTGATACTATCAATTTTTATGGGTTCACTACTCAACCTGGGATAACTAAATTTTGGTTAATTATCCCCAATCATATACAACAATAATACTAGATAGAACTCAGCTGGTAGGCCATATGGAGGATGCACTCCCAACAGCCCTGATAACACGGTATTACTGGTAATACCAATACTGCTCGGCACATATAACGAAGATCAATGAACCAGACAATACTGAGCCCACTGGGCGTGGGTAGTTGACTACACACAGCCGAGCCTAGCCGAGGCTTGCTCGCTAGTAACGCCCGTGGTAGACTTGCTGTAGTATTGTAGCTCGGTCTTCCCTGGCTGTTCTTGTCCTCCGATTCTAGTTTTGCCTTATTGAAGACATCCTTCCATGACCATCTTGCCCATAGGCGGCTACCGAACCTCGGTAGTGGTGGCAACACAGACAGTGCGGTGTTTACATATATCGTGGAAACTGTGTCGGCGACCCCAAGCACCAGGGACAAATTTTACGACTGACAAATATTAGCAGATGTCTACCAGTGTCAGTGGCCCTCAAAGTGCCGTCAGCGACTTTATGGCCACCGGAGACAAACACTTCCTACCGCCCACAACAGATATCAAAAGATGGCCACCAATCACTTACTCCCGACTCACTCTGTACCATCTAAAGCGTGGGAACGGTTATCCTGATGGCAGTGTTATCGCGCAACTCAAGTCACTGAACATATTCCACGCGCGTAGCCATAGACAGGGCCATCATACACATAAGCCCATTAGGACCGTAACCTCCACTAGGAAACCGGAGAAACCCACCCCTGACAGACCGTACCACTACACTGAAGTTCCACGGATATGGTATGATCTCCCGTCTCTACTGCTATCCAACGTCACTTCCCTAGCTAACAAGTTTGACGAGCTGGCAACTACAGTCAGGTCAGCCGCCGCGAGCGTCGTTGCCATATGTGAGGCTTGGCAAATTGTGCCTGAAACGTGTCATATTGAGGGATATCAACTCTTTCATCACCTTCGTTCACATAGACGCGGAGGGGGCGTTGCCCTCTTCTGTCAAGATGACCTACGCCCGTCACGCCTGGATATTCAAGTCCCAGCAGATGTGGAAGCATTATGGGTACGTGTTGTGTCACGGGCCCACCCGCGCCACACTGCTTCCATCATAATCTGTGTGGCATACCATCCGCCTCGCTCACCCACCAGAGACACTCTTATCAATCATCTCATTGCCACCTCAGACCACCTCAGAGTTAGGTACCCATGTGCCAAGTTTGTATTATGTGGGGATTATAATGAAATTGACACCACTGATATCCAGGACCAGCTATCACTATCACAAGTTGTGAACTTCCCCACACACGGTCAAAATACCCTTGACCTTATCTTAACTGACTTAGCGGACCAGTACCAACCACCTCAACCAATGCCTCCTATCGGGTATAGCACACACTTATCAGTGCTCTGGTTCCCAGCTGCCACTCCCACTCAAGTACAGAGACCCTACATCAAGACCTACAGGCCGATTACTGACTCTGCAGTGTGCCTCTTCGGGCAGTGGATAGTTCACCATCCCTGGACTGAAGTACTTAGCGTGGATGACGTGGAAACCAAATGGATAAATTATACCAACACCACCACGGAAGCTCACCACCACTTCTTCCCCGAGAAGTCCGTCAGATCTCACCCAGCTGACTTGCCCTGGATCACACCTCAGATCAAAAGACTTATGCAACAGAGAGACAGAGCCTTTCATCTCAATGACCACATCCGCAAAATACGCACTGCAAAGAAGTCCCACTACCCAACCAAATTACAACACCTGAAGCAGACCAACATCAGTCAATGGTATGGTAAGCTTAAAGAACTCTGTGGACTAAACAATAAGACACACCCCCTCCCCTTCCTTAGCCATCTCACTAATGTTGACGCAGCTGAGCAATCAAATAACCATTTCGCTACTATATGCCAGACGCTCCCCCGGCTTGACACAAACACTATCCCTGCTTACCTACCAGCCCCCCTTCCCACTGACGTAGTAGAAGAATTTGAAGTAGCAAAACGCCTGGACAAACTAAAATTAAAACGCTCTACCACCCCCATTGACTTACCAATGAAACTCTTCAAGGAGTTCTCCCCGGAGCTTGCTAAACCCCTATGCTCCATCATCAATGCTTCTCTCAGTCAAGCCAGATGCCCAGCTGACTGGAAGACCTCTTATGTATCACCAGTGCCCAAGTCAACCAGCCCACAATCCTTAAATCAGCTACGACCTATTGCAATCACCCCAATACCCAGCCTAATCTGTGAAAGTTTTGTGTTCGACTGGGCTTATGCTGATATTGCAGGAGTCGTAGACCCTCAGTAGTTTGGCAAATATGAAAACTTCCTCCACCACTCTGTCTTGTCAGCTTTCTCGATTACATATACCGCAATCTCGAGAAACGAAAAACGTCTGTAGCTGTCGCCTTCATTGATTTCACTAAGGCATTCGACCTAGTCGACCACAATATAATCATCAACAAAGCTATTGACCTCGGGCTTCGGAGAAATCTTATTCCATGGCTTACAGACTTCCTCAGTGACCGACGCCAAGCTGTACGCTTCCGAGGGGCTGTCTCCACCTTTCAGTCACTCACCTGTGGCGTCCCCCAAGGCACCAAGATGGGACCACTCTGCTTCCTTATGCTCATCAATGATGCCCTAAGAGAAACCCCTGCTCGCTGGAAATATGTCGACGACTCCACCATTGGGATCAGCGTCAACAATTCTGCTCCCGACTATACCGCCCTTCAGGATTTATTGAACAGTCTCCAAAACTGGGCCACCAACAACCATGTCACCATCAACCATACCAAGACCATGGTTATGCACATCAACCTCTCCTCCGACATTGTCCCACCTCCTTCCATTACTTTAGGTCCGAACACACTCCAGGTTGTAGATTCCACGAAGCTCCTCGGCGTCACCATAGACAACAAACTAAATTGGAAACCACACGTCAGTGAAGTTGTCAAATCCTCCAGTTTCCGTCTCCACCTCCTCCGCCGACTCAAGTCCCTTGGAGTTCCTGCACCCGAGCTCCTCAGTGTTTACACAACATTCATACTTCCCAAGCTCACCTATGCCTCCCCTACCTGGTCTTCCTCCCTAAATGCCACACAACGTAAACACTAGAAAAAGTGCAAAAGAGGGCATGCAAGATTATTCTCTCCCCTTCCTACTCCACATATCAAGAAAGCGCTCAACACACTGACCCTTTCGACTCTCACTGACCATCACCACGACCTCATCTGCAAATTTGGTAAGAAGCTTCTACACCATCCTCGACACCGGCTCCTACTACCACCTGAGATCCCTAGCCCGAATTGCTGTTCGACACAACAACCGCATCCAGCCCATACGTGCACGAACTGATCGCTATAGAACAGCCCAGTCCCAACCATTGTAAAAATTATCAATAACTTGTAATAAACCAGTGTATTCACTCCCAGTAAATACTACTTCTTGCACTGTCACTATGTTGAAATGCACTGTAGTTTGAGCTTTTCCCCATCTAGTTATTATATATCTTATTTGTATCACTTATGTTACTTGAATATTATTTGTAATTCGAAACCCATTCCCCAAATATGTAACTGTATATTTTCAGCCTTCTGGCTGCCAAGCTCTTTCAATAAACCGTTAATTATTATTATTATTATTATTATTATTATTATTATTATTAGATAATGATGGAGAAGCGTCAGAGATGTGAATAATAACTCAATCACAAACAATCTTTCGTCTAGCAACGACAGACGATATTTACCTTACATTAATTCTTTCACTGGGTAAATGAAAATTTCACTGTAACAACATGAACACTGATATTCACAAAACTCACTGAGCTAAACTGACTTAATATGGTGGGCAGAGAATCGTACATATACCTGAGATAATGATGGAGAAGCGTCAGAGATGTGACGCTCTTCCATGCACCAGCTTATATACGGCTAACTGGCACCTCAGGCCTGTGCGGAACGCATGCCAGAAAGGCTAATTACGCAATGACAGAAATTACATTCAACTCAGTCGTTGTACATTTAACTATGAAAATCAATGCCATGGGTCAGGTGAACTTCCTAAGTCTATTTATATAATCTAATCAGAGATTGAGCTTGCCAGGAAAAGTGAATTACACACACTGTTAACACTAGTTCTCTCAACATAAGCGAATTTCTAGACAAGGACCCTCTATGGGTATAGGTTGAGATCTGAGATAAGAAGTTTGACATGTTCTTTCAGGAGATTAATGGCTCTCTTGAATAGACAACTGACACTAACTAAACTACAAACATCATATTCTCTAATGTTTGGGCATCAAAATGATCTAATTTCACTAGAACTCAAAAATTCATGGCTATCCCCGGGGACAATATCATACGATGCCATTCGTACTGGCAGACTCAACACTCACTTAATTAACAATTGTTACGAACAATAAAGACAGTTAAAGCTTTCAACATCACTCACAAAGTTGACTCAAAACAATGGTGTTCTCTCTCACATTCAGATTTACTTTATAGAGAAGTTGGTTTCAGGAAGTCAGAGAAAATGGAAAAACGGAGGACTCAGGCGTCTTGAAGCGATGAGAAAACGGATGCCTCAGATGGGAGACTCATTAAAGAAGGCATAACTACATGTTTTGTGGGCTATTGAACGTAATATGAATTGTCTGATTTTACGATATACTGGCGTGTATGACCGTGGTCATTACACAGTAACTCCCTCACAGATGGTGTTATGAGGGACCTGACGTGGTGTAGTAATTCCCCGACAGGTGTTGTTATGATGGGCTTGACATGTGTAGTAATTCCCTCACAGATGGTGTTATGAGGAACTACGCTGCTATTCATCAAACGACTGTCAACGATGATGCAATATTGCTTATTTATTAATTAATACCACAACATCACTCCCAGACACCCTAATACCATCCACATATTGTATGACATAAATTTATACGTGGTTAACTGCGTGGTGGTGAATTAAAAGATCAACTGTTGAGGAGCTTGTCTCTTGGCAACACTGGTGCATGCTACACTCCTTTCCTCTCCATCTCTCTAATCACCCACACCTTTCTGCTTTCTCACTCCATATTTTAAAATGTTATGTAACGTAATGTTGAAGTGGATATAATGTGATAAGTGTAAGTATAAAAAATGCTGTATTTTACCTTTCATGTTTATTCAAGACATCTTCAGGTCCTGAGACCTACTAATCCCCCACCCAACAGTGGGTGATCTGACATTGTATCAGGTCAGTAATATAAAACCACTAATACCCCACCCTACCTCCACCTGACATTGTGTCAGGTCAGGTCAGTTATATGAAACCCACTAATCCCCCACTTCTCCAAGGGAGTGGAAAATACCGGACTTTGCAGTAACAAACAGCTTCATTCAAGACCATATCATATAGATTTTTAGTTTAGACTCTTGGAAAACTCCCCAGCACACAGAAACATTCTGAGGATGTGGGCTAGTGTTTGTCTGTGCAAGATGCATAGTTTAGACACTCGGAAAGTATTTCCAGTAAACGGAAATATTTCCGGGATGGGGGATTTTTCCAGGTTTGAGAAAGTCGCCTAGTTAGTCGGAAATCTCTCATCCCCGGAAGTTCTCTGCACCAATTGTTCCGGCTAACGGGGATATCACTGAAACACTGTTCTGACTTACAAACAAGTGACTTACATAATATTGCCCCTTTGGGGCCAGAAACTCAGTGTGTGTTCTAAGCCGAGTACAGTAAAGCCTCTAATAACGACGGTAATGTGTCCTCCAATATTGCAGTGTAAGGTGAATCATTAATTACCATTAAAATATAGCAATAATAATGAGATGTGTTCCCCAGTGTGACCTTTTCATAACTTTTGTGTGACTTTTCCCCCAAAACAATACAATTAATGAAAATGCTAACTATATTCTTTAAATAATGTTTATGAATGCACCTTATACAATATAAATCATTACCCGATAATAATAAGATCACACAAGAGGAGATGGGACGCTGTTGTTGTTGTTGTCTGTTTACACCCATAATGTCAGTTATCCATCTGAAGCACGAAAATAGACCCTGATTGTTGCTTTAGTAAAATTAATGTAAAAAAATGTATGTTTTAATTAATGCTATTTAATGTACAGTAAAGGTAACCATTGATGTTAAAGAAAAAACGAGAGTGATAGTGGAACGGCAATGTATACTTGCGCCCTCAAGGAAACCGCGTCATTTATCTTATTAAGAATATGTGCAAAAGATTCATTATTGTTTATTACTGAATATGTATTTGATTGAATTAATGTTTATATATGCAAAATGAACAATGCAATTCATTAATAATACGTAGAATATTAAAACACACAAGAGGAGACAAGACAGCATTGTTTTTGTTAGTGTTTACAACTCGTGACAAATGACGATGGTTCTACTTCTACATAAGAAACTGAAGAATATAAGACCCTGGTTGTTGCTGTAGTAAAATTAATGTAAAAAAATTTAATATGTATGTATTAAGTAAAGTTATTTAATGTTAATAAATGGAACAATCGAAGTAGCTAACCACTAATGGTAAAGAAAAACTAAATAGATTGGGAACTCAATCGTATGTAACTTCGTATACAGTTAACCCTCACTTTACGCGGTTAATGTAACCCGGAGGGTCCCGCGTAAAGTGAGAAACGCGTAAAGTGAATAACATAACATATGGGATTAATTGAAATGGAGTCCGGGCCGATCCCCAAACTCCACTTTTTGACGACACACAACTTTGTTGTAGTAAAAATATTATCTTAACTTTATGATGGTATGCACACACAATTAATAATTAAGAGAAATATCAATAATATTAGGTTTTTTAACACTTACATTAGTAGAAAAAATGGCTGGGCACACGGGGATGGGCGGTTGGTTCCGAGGCAGAGGGCAGATTATTGGCCCTCACCTGTGTCACTTGTATCAATTGTATCACTATCCACCACAGAGGCTTGCAGGGCCTCTTTGTCAAACTCCCCAAAGTCCATATAAGTCCATATCCTCACCATAATTATCACTATCACTGACTTGGGCCGGCTGTGGTGGGTGGCGGGTGAAGAACTGGTAATGTTTTGATGACTGGGCGACCTTGTGCGCACCATGTTCGCGCAGCTTACACAACATGGCGGGAGGTTTGGATCCAAAAATGGCGCGGCTCGCCAGCCGCTCTCCGCGTAAAGGGGTACACGCACCGCGGAATGTGAGCATCCTGGGTTCCGGCAGGGCACCGCGTAAACGTGGAAACGCGGAATGTGGGACCGCGTAAAGTGAGGGTTAACTGTATGTAAAAACATCGTCATTTCTCTACATAAGGATATGAAAGCAACACTTATTACTGTTCGTATATGTTTTAAATAATACTTACTAATGTCAAACAAAAATTCTACTCACAAATGGTGGTAAAGTCTAAAACATAAAGACAGCCAATGAATATTGTGCGAGTTTTTACTCAGATGACGAAGTCATCAGGTTCAACTCTGGCTGAAGCTGAATCTTTCCTTAAAAATGTCATATCTGTTGCTGAAACTGTTACTGAGCCTGAAGTTGTTGCTGAAGCTGCTTATGATGCTGAATTTGATGGTGTTGCTGAAGTTGGTGGTTTAGGCATTCAAATAATAAAGCTGTCGAAAGAACCTTTCACAGCCGCTTTATTTTCTCATTATACATCTTTATGTAGAGGTCAAATGTGTTTTTCACGTCCCTGTTAATTTTAGTGCTTTGTTCTGTTAATGGATTCACGTCAGAAAATAATATTATATTCATTGCTTGCTCCCTATAATATCCACCTTTTTCATATCATGTTACCACATCTAGTTTCTCGGCTTAGCTTATACACTTTCTCTTAGCCTTTGAACCAGCACTACCATCACTTGCTCTCTTGCTCATGTTGAATAGGGACGCAAAAAATTGCCATAAGAAACCTGAGAATGTTTTTCTCCTTTTCCTGTTCAGATGCATGAAAACTAAGGGCTTGCCAGCTGAGACTGCTTATACTAGTGGTGCTGGCGTCACCCTCACAAACCCGGTAGCCTCCCTGCGCAAGGCGTATTTTATTTTATTTGTATTTATTTATTTTATTTTTTTTTTTTTTTGATAAGACATATCGGGATTTAGTTATTATTCATATAAAATGGTGTAAATTGAATTGGGTCCTAAATTAACCATGGTCTTAGATATGATTCGTCGTTATTGGAAGCTTTCCTGTAATGATTGGCTGGAAACATATCACATGCTCACCAAAATCGTAATGCCTATGTAGGCGTCTGTTTTTCCTTACTTCAGATTTATTCTATTTATTCTTCTTTTCTATACTTATATACTTCATGTATATTACTGTATTTTCTGAATTTCATGTCCTTACTTTCTCTCTATTATATCCTGTTTTAGTTATATTCTAAATCTAAACCATGGATTAGTCTGGGAAACCATGTCATTCTTATTATAACACTTATTATACTTACAACGGTAGCCTGCCACCACCCAGACTTTTATTAGAATATAACATCTCTCATTGAACTGTTAGGTAGCGTGCTTGCAAGCTTCTAGGCACGTGAGTTACAAAGTTTTTTCTGAGAACCAACAGGTAAAAGAGAGAGAGCGGTGATACTCGTAGTCTACTAATTTAATATTTATTAACATAAGGAGTGAACAAGATGTTAATTAAGTACACTCAGACAAGACTGGACCACTTAGGTCTTACTTTAGACATAGCAAAAATAGATCTTCATTTCTTGGTGACAACATTACACACTCATTATAATACTTCATTGTCAATACAGATGATTAAATAACACACTCGACAAGATCCAAATTAGGATATTATTAAACACATCATGTGAGTTCGGAATGAACAACATGGCACTTTAACTAGAATTCAGTGGTATTACACCTGGCTGGTGGACTCAACACCTATAACAACGGTACCACTGGTAACACCAACATTCATGGGTTCAATACTCGACATGGGATAACTATATTTCTGCTAATTATCCCCACTCATAGATACCAATACTGCTCAATACATATAACCAAGATCAATGGACCGGACAAGACTGAGTCCACTTGTCGCCGCGACACAAACAGCCGAAGCTCGTTCGCTAGTCGTGCCCTGGGGTAGACTCGGTGCAGTATCTTCACAGTGTTCTCTGGGTAGTCCCGTCCTCGGATTCTAATCTCGCCATATTAAAGACATCCTTCAAGACCATCTTGCCCATAGGCGGCTACCAAACCTCGGTAGTGGTGCCAACACAGACAGTGCCTGAAGATGCGCTGAGGAAGTCACGAGCATTTAATGTCTAACTCAAATACTCATAACTATACGTCTGATAGCAATACAGACGACACTGACTTAACATGGCGGCGGGAAACAATCGTTCACATACCTGGAGATGCGTTGAGGAAGAGTCACGAGCGTGTGAGTCTTCCTCGTGCATTCGCTTATATGTGAGCCTCGGGCAGTTCCGGCCTACGCATACATACCAGAAAAGCTAATTTCACCAACGACAGAAATTCTATTCAACTCGGTCGCTGTACAGTACACTCGACTATGAAAATCAGTGTCACGGGTCAGGTGAATTTCTTATGTCTATTTTTATAATCTAATCAGAGATTGAGTTTGTCAGGAACAAGTGAAATGGACGTTAAATACACACTAACAACTCTACTTTCCGGAAAACCGCAAACCACAGCCAAGGAATTCTTCCTGGAGAGCCATTAGGTCTTGGAGATTTTGAGTTTGACAAAATCTTTTCAGAAGATTAATGACTTTCTTAAATAGACAACTGACACCAACTAAACTACAAACATCCGATTCTCTGATGTTTGGGCATCAAAATAATCTAACTTCTGTAGCACTTGGAACTCATGGCTATCCTCAAGGACGATGTAAGGATATGCCACTCATACTGACAGATTTGACACTCACTTGACAAGTTTTACCAATAATAAAGACAGTTGAAGCTTTCAACATCACTCACAATGTATCTTGAATGTTCCAACTATAATCAGACATATCTAAGTTGCCTCAACATATACCACCACAGTTGCAATTTCCAATTCTGTGTCGTTATACCAAGGAATAACGAAGTCTCGGGTGTACTCTAAGATTGAGGGAAAACGGAGGACTCGGACATCCTGAAGTGATGAGAAAACAGACGCCTTAGATGGGGAAAATCAAATAAAGAAAGCATAGCTACATGTTTTGTGGGCTATTGAGCGTAATATGAATCGTCTGATTTTACGTTAACCAACGTGTACGACCGTGGTCATTACACCTAGACCCGAGGGAAATATCACACTCACTACTTAGACAACCAGAATAAAATAAAGAGGTAACGAGAGGCCTGAAAATATAAGTACCTACCTGTAACGAATTAAAGGTACGGGTACCAAAAAAATTCTGAAATTTTATCAAGTAAAAGCATTTTTATTTTTATTTTATTTTTTCTTCATTCAGATCATCAATCTTAGTGCGGTGCTTCTAAAGTCTGAGCCACATTCCATGGGTTCATGTTTTTGTGGATGTGAAAAATATCATAACCTCGATTTAAAGAATATACATGTCTGATGATATCCTTTATGTGGAAAATATAGTCCCCTTCACTATTGCATTTACAGGGGCTCATCAGGTTTTGTGCAGTGTGGCAGCACTGTGTTTGTTTACATTTGACAGAAGGAAACTTACAATAGTAATCATACTATGGAATCAAATTAAAACAATATTAAAACAAATATCTCAAGCATAATGATTTGTGAAATGTTTGTGACAATCCCCTGTAAATGCACTAGTGAAGGGGATTGTACATATCCATTATTGTTAAGTAGTACCTTGGATTTGGATTTTCCTTATTTGGGATCCTTTGACAAGGAATGATATAGACAATTGTATGTGATGGAGAATGTAAGGTCAGTATGTACTCTCGCTCCAAAAAGTATCGGTGCAGGGTGAGATCGACGAGTTCCGAAACTATACGTATACAGTGACCCC
This sequence comes from Homarus americanus, assembly GCF_018991925.1. Classification (NCBI taxonomy): domain Eukaryota; kingdom Metazoa; phylum Arthropoda; class Malacostraca; order Decapoda; family Nephropidae; genus Homarus; species Homarus americanus. The sequence goes on from NW_024748109.1 coordinate 10,589,617, forward strand.
TCGGTTAACGAACGCCTCGGTTAACGAACTGCCTTCCATAAGGATCTTCAATTCGGTTAACGAATTTCTTACGAACCGACCTCGACATGTTTTCGCTTGCACTGACCGGGCAACCAGCTTTAGTATCAGTCCGCCAATACATTAATCGGTTCTAGGGCTTAAATTCCTTACTATTTTAGTAAATATCAAGAAGTTTATACTATTCAATAATTTTAAAAGTTTAATATTAACTTTTTTAGTCATTTTAACAATTATTGAACATAATTGAAGGTAAAGAAACTAGTTTCTGGCGTGCCATCCAGCCTGTTAACACACCAGACAGGCGTTAGTCTCTCTCTGTTTTCAGTGGAGGTAACATCTTGCTTGAGACTCTCTTCAACTAAACGCTTTTTTTCTGTGTTTCCAAGCAAATTATTGGTCATTTTGAAATATATTTTACATATTGACAATATATAATGCAGTGCAGTGTTGATTTAAAGAAAATAATCTTGAAATACACCAAGAGAACTAAAATTTTATGGATGAAATGGTGCCATGGGGTGACTTCTCTTCCACCCCAATGCCTTTTCTTCTTCCTTCTCCTCCACCCCCATTCTAATTCCCATCATCATCATCATCATCCAGGAGCCTTCTACATACACACCTCAAAGTAAGTGAACTTTTCTACCATTTTTGTTGAATTTAGGAAATTTTCGGTTAGCTGGAACCAATTACCCAAAAACCCATTGAAACAATGGTTTTGGTTAACGAACGACCTTCTGGAACGGATTGAGTTCGTTAACCGAGGGGTCTCTGTACACTGTGATATGTCGGGAAGGTTGGTAGGTGTATCCTCATAACCCCCTCCACTAGGTGTTGCCATATGGCTGACAATCAGGGCTGCTAACATTCGGTTGGAAACAACTCACCTTTCCCAATACCTATCGTCACTGGTCTCAAATTGTTCACACTACAGTATGCACCGATACTTTTTGTTGCGAGTGTACCATAATACCATTCCTTGTTGTAATTGTTTTGTTACCTTTCCCTATGGAGTATGAGTCACACTATGGTAGGTACCACTTGGAGCTTTAGTTTTTCACTTAGACTCTTATTGTAACTGGTGTTAAATATTTAAGTTTCCTTGGAATTTACTTCAAGATATAAATGATGAGTTGATCCTGGAAATCTAATTTTATGACCAAGCCAATGATAATGAGACTTAAGAGACCTTCCCTCCTCCTAATGAGTTCCTCATGAAGTCCTGCTGAACAGAGGTTCTTTTTGAACAAAGGAAGATGGGGTTCAATAGGCTATCATATGTCAAGACTTGTTCATTTCTCAGCCTTTCATGCTGCCTGTAGTCTCTGATCTCATATTTTAAAAGCAGTGGTTGCAGTGGGAAAGACATCTGAAAGTGTTTAATTAATTTTAGCTTTCAATGTTGATGGTTCACATGAGACAAATTGACTGTCATAACCTGGTGACTTTCAGGATGAATCAGTCAATAATATTTTTTTCTTCTCATATCTCCCTTAATTTTTTGTATACCCAACAGGATCAGCAGAAAAAGATCAAAACAGAGTCTGGTGTGTGGATTGCTGCATCATACAAAACTAATAGATATCAGAAATGGATAGAAAAGGGGAAGGCAGCAGCAGAAGAGAGTAGTGATGAAGATGAGGACAGTACAGCAGGAATCACCAACAAAGGAAGGAAAGGAAGGAAGAAATTCCAAAGTGAGTTATTTCCTTTCAATTGTATATTAATTATTAAACTCTTGGCTGCAGAATTACATATCACAGTCCAATCTGCAATTGCATAAATTCTGCACATGCCAAGAATGTGCTAATTGGACCATTTTACTACGTTTTTAATGTGGCAAGTCCATAAAGTTTCCATATACAGTTAACCCTCACTTTACGCGGTTAATGTAACCCGGAGGGTCCCGCGTAAAGTGAGAAACGCGTAAAGTGAATAACATAACATATGGGATTAATTGAAATGGAGTCCGGGCCGATCCCCAAACTCCACTTTTTGACGACACACAACTATGTTGTAGTAAAAATATTATCTTAACTTTATGATGGTATGCACACACAATTAATAATTAAGAGAAATATCAATAATATTAGGTTTTTTAACACTTACATTAGTAGAAAAAATGGCTGGGCACACGGGGATGGGCGGTTGGTTCCGAGGCAGAGGGCAGATTATTGGCCCTCACCTGTGTCACTTGTATCAATTGTATCACTATCCACCACAGAGGCTTGCAGGGCCTCTTTGTCAAACTCCCCAAAGTCCATATAAGTCCATATCCTCACCATAATTATCACTATCACTGACTTGGGCCGGCTGTGGTGGGTGGCGGGTGAAGAACTGGTAATGTTTTGATGACTGGGCGACCTTGTGCGCACCATGTTCGCGCAGCTTACACAACATGGCGGATGGCGGGAGGTTTGGATCCAAAAATGGCGCGGCTCGCCAGCCGCTCTCCGCGTAAAGGGGTACACGCACCGCGGAATGTGAGCATCCTGGGTTCCGGCAGGGCATCGCGTAAACGTGGAAACACGGAATGCGGGACCGCGTAAAGTGAGGGTTAACTGTATAGGATTAAGATTCCTTAAAAACAATACTGTATTGGGTGTTTTTTTTGTGTTTTTTAGATAGGAAAATGAATTCTTCCATTAATGCTATAAAATTTTACCAAAATTGTTTCAGATGTAGCTAAAAATACATAAAAAGGATTACTTATTTCTTACAAACAAAATATCTCATCCAAATACTCCAAATGATTCTTGATTGATGACAGGAATATCATAATAATCTACCTAAATTGAAAGCACCTACACCTCAAACCGGTCTCCCCCCCTTAAGAGGAGAGTCCAGTTTTTGGTCATCAATCAAGGATCATATGTACATCAATGCTAGCCCCATAACCCTCTTCTACCCTCTCAAATTTTTCAACCCTTTGCACCCTTTCTCACCCCTTTCTAAATTTTCAAGGTATATTTTCTCCATTATTTCTTTCTATTTTACCTTGAAATTGATAGTACTAAGAGATCTAGTATTGTCGTTGAATATTACAGTGCAATATATTTGTTTTTGTCTTTGGTTTTTAGGATAAAAAATTTTCAAGTTTGGTTGAATTTTTTTTCAAAATATCGAGATTAAATATTCAACCAAAAATAAATCTTACAAGATATAAAAAAATGGATTCTGTAGTTATGTTGAGGAAAGGTTCTTCCTCTGTTGAATATTTGTTTCATTGAAATCAGTCAAAAACTGGCAGAGAGCTGTCAATTTGAGTGTTGGAAGAGTTCATTTTGAGATACAGGCCAAAAAAGTTTCTCAATCTTTCTCCCTTGTGTAAGTACTCATTCTGAGTCGATTTTACATGTAATATCTTGTTTTTTGGTGTATTTTTACACCTCCGACTAAACTCCAATTATATTCTTTACGTGAGGTAGAGGGGAGGGGTGGCAGGCTGGGGCTGGACTGCCTCAGTTGTCCCTTGAGACGGCTGTTACCGTCATTAGTTTTTGCAAATGTTTTCTTCTTTCATCCTCCTGGATTTTGCAATGTTCTTGGCACGTGCTTCCTTTAGTTGTCTTTTATGTTTTGAATCACATGCTATCCTGACATTCGAGGAGAGAAACCTGGTACAGCAGTACAAGTGAGGTAAGATGTGCAGTGCAGCAGAGTACACACCTCTCCTTGACAAGGTCCAGGACCAACTGATGACACATGTTTTTACCTCCCTATACTTGCCAGAGAGGAAGAGAGTTGCCTGAAATGAATTTCTAAAGTCTTTTTTGTGTTATTTATTCCATATTTTGGGGGGAAATATTTAACCACAATCATTCATATGTCTACACAAGGGGAAGTAGGAAGGTTTGGGGAGGGTGGGGAACCATACATAACTGCATAAATATTACGATTATTGCCATAAAACTCCTTCCACTTACGGCTATAGGCAACACCCTTGCCCGGGATTTTTTTCATATTTTATGATTTTTTTTCTCATTTCATCTATCTAAGCCGGACGCTCCCCTTAAGGTGAAACCATATGTCTCAAACCCTAGACCAGTGGTTCTCAACCTTTTTTCACTTCATTCCCCCTTGAGGAACTCTCAAAATCCTCATGGCCCCCCTTCAGTTTTTTTACCAAACCCCCCACAAATAATTATGAAAAATAAACTGTTCTGATTAGATGAAGAGAATCTCCTTTTTTATTTTTTTATTTTTTTGTTGTTGACAAACATCATTATTCTATATTTTGACAAACTAACATAATTTACACAACTAACTTGCCACTAGACTCGAGTGACTAGACTAGCCTCACAACAAACTTGAATTTGGTTGGGAAAAGTTCCTATGACCTATGCTTATTTTGTCACAGCTTAATGGGAAGAGTGACATTGTTTCCTTTCAGTCAGGTGATTGATTCGAGGTTGTCACTGACAAAGTACATCTCATGTCCAGGTTCACATTCAGTGGGTTCCAGTTTTTACTCTTTATATGTAGAAGGGTGGAGAAACCAGACTTGCATAAATAGGTAGAAGAAAATGGCAAGAGGACTCAAAGTGTGATCTCGCTAACTTTTGAATAAGACTGATACATTGAGCACCAGAATACAGTCAGCGATTTTTCTTCATAGAGGTCTTTGGCAGCAGAATTGTTCTTGAGGTCAAGGAATTTGTCTTGAACATCATTGGGAATGGTAGCAATATCAAGAGTTCCAGAGAAAGGATTCCTCACCAATTTCCCTTCTTCCTCCTCGAATTCTGGGAAGTACCTTTTGAGGTCGCTTTCCAAGGATTTCAGGTGCTATGTGATTTCAGTGTTGAGTGATGGGTCAAGTATATGATCTTCAATTTCATCAAGAAGAGTTGAAAGATTTTCAAACATGGCAGCATTTCCTGCATTGACTTTCCTTAGCTAATTCTGGAGCTTGGCAAGAAATGTACGAAGGTAATCCATGAAGGGAAACACTTTTCTTTCCTTGCCTTGTAGCTTGAGATTCAGCCTGTTTAGCTGCTCATATATATCTGCTAGGTAGGCAAGACGTGGCTCCCACAACACCTCACCTTGCACTTCCAGGAATAACTTAAGGTCTCCCCGAAGTTCAAACATTCGATTCACAACATTACCCTTGGAAAGCCAGAACACTTTGGAGTAAAAGGGGAGGGCTTTATACTCTGAATCCATGTCTCTACAAAGGTTCAGGAAAAGGCGAGAGTTCAGATATCCTGCTTTCACAAAGTTGACACATTTGACCAGTGCTCCAGGATCTTGCAAAGTGCATCAGGGAGGGTTTTCAACACCAGTGCAAAACAATGGATCATACAATGAACCCCCTTGGCATTTGGAGCCACTTCCTTGACATGCTTCTGGGACCCCAATTTCGATCCCAGCATTGCCGGAGCCCCATCCATACAAACTCCGCAACAGTTTTTCCAGGTGATCCTGCAAGCTGTGAAGAAAGACGACATCTTTTCCATCACACCTACAGCTGTTGTGGTGATCTCAAGCTGTGTAGAAAACAGATATTCATATCTGATGTAACACGAGAAAACATACCTAACAAAGACGAGCAACTGTGCACAAGAACTAACACCTATGACTCGCCCAGCTGTATCATGAACATACCAGTTGGAGACGATTTCTTCCTTAATGTCATCCGACATTTCACTAATTCGCCGTTTCACAGTTTCGTTTGACAAGGAAATCTGCTGGATCTTACATTCACTTGCCTTTCCAAGAACCCGCTTGATCATATTTAAAGTACATGGCACAATTAAAGTATCGCCGATTGTGTGGGCCTTTTTCTGCTTTGCTATTTCAAGGGAAACCTCATATAATGCCTCAACTACACTCAAGGACTATTGTTGGAAAGCACCACTCTCATCCAGTTTCTGTTTTCCCAAACTGTTCATGGCACTTGAAGAAATTACCCACATTTTCTTGAAACATTACTACTTATAAAAGCCCACCATGGCCCCCAGGTTGAGATGTTCCTGCAGCATGTCTTGACTGTGGAAAGGCCCATGAGGGTCTGAGGTTCAGAAATGTCCAGGTCCAGTCTGCTGTTCTCACTGTAGTGAGGCACACCCAGCCTCTTCTAGTGAATGTGACCATTTCCAAATCGAGAAAGAGACACTAAAGATCTACACAAGAGACAAAGTGAACTTTGGTGAAGCCAAAAACACAGCCCTGAAATATATATCAAGTCATGGGAATACCTACGCACAGGGTCTATCCCGACACAAGGCTCGGCAAACTGTTGCTGCGCCACTGCCCCGAGAATCATCAGTAAGTTTTTTAATTCAGCTCCCTCACCTGACTCTATGTCACCTATTTTCATTCCTCAGGCTTCTCTCATAGTGGCTGAGATCCATATGGATGAGGCAGACACATCTGCTACTCCTCATCTTTCCTCCACCAGCCATCCTGGTACTATAAGAATTTCAACAAAACACCACCTAGGGTCCTCAGCGTCTCTGGAGGTACACAATTCTCTGAACAAGGTATTGATGGTGAATCATCTGACTGTTACAAAGAAAGCGAGACTTCTTTGCTAACTTCAGAACCTAATTCTGAGTCCCAGACACTCCAACAGATGTCAGCTCATGATGGCGCCTCTTCCTCAGAGATGCCGACTGATCCTCTTCCGGAAGTATCTGGTGACAAGACCCCCAGCTAAAATAGAGCTGACAGCTGGGACCTTTGGCACAGGAGTCACTACTACGGAGCCTCCATTTGGGGAGCCATCTCCAAGTGTTAACTCTGGTCTGGGTCGACTGTGGCCACAAAGCCACAGACACCTCTTTCAATCCTGGGGCAGGACAGACAAGCCCAGCCCTACACAAGCCAACACTCCCCCCCCCACCCCAATAATCATGGCTATCGTAGTCCAATGGAATTGTCGAGGCTCAAGAGCCAATTGGGAGATGCTCCTGCACAAATTTTCCCCTATCTGCATTTGTCTCCAGGAAACAATGTTAGATGCCTATGAACATCCCCCTCCCAGAGGATATTCAGCTTTTTATTCTCCTTATAATCCAGAACAGACGCATCATAGGGGCACAGCCATCTTTGTCTAAGACAACTGGTGCCCTATAGCCCATTAGCCATCACTTCCCCATTGCAGGTCAGCTTGCAGGATTCACCTCCAACATACCTATACTATATGCTCCATTTACCTCCCACCCAGAACACCAATTGCCAGGGAGGATTTGGTTTCATTAATTTATCAGCTTCCTTCTCCTTATCTTATCCTCAGTTATTTTAATGGAAGGCATACTCTGTGAGGCGATACAATACAGTATGCTCTCAATTTAACGGAATCCGATATAACGAATTCTCAATTTAGCAGCTGGCGTTTTTTCCGTTATTTTTCGCTTGATTAAGTGAACTAGTTCACTAAATCAAGATTAATTCTTTGTTCACTTCTGTACATAGAGAGACTGGTGGTGCAGGAGGGATGTAGACCCTGGCCGCTCACCTTCCAAAAAGGCTCATCTCCCACCCCCCACCTCTGCCTTTGTGATTGTTACTGTACTCGACAAAATAATATTTATTTGTTATTAATTAATAAATATGTTAATGTAAAAATTTGAGCTAATTAACACGTCTTTATGCAATTTCACCATAGTTCTCATATAATTTAGGTTCATTTGGTGCCAAATATCGGGAAAATTTTCTCTGAGTTTTTTCGGAAATCAATCCCCAAACCGGATTTTTCCAGAAAATTCCAGCTTTGGGAACGATTTTCCGAGAAATTTTCAATTCTGGTTATCGGAGAGTTCCGGGTTTGAGGGATTCCAGCTAATGGAGATATTACTGTATTATTGTAATTATTATTATTATTATTACTATCATCATTATTATTATCTTGTATTATATTATATTTTTATTTAATATTTTTTATAATTTTTTATTTAGTTTTATTAATTTTTAGTAATTATTATTATTACTATTTTCGCCACCAAGCCCTGATGTGGGTCATTGACCTGTGCCCTGGTGGGCTAAGCCCTATTAAAAAATTAAATACAGTACAGTAGTGCAGAGCCACTCCTCGACTTACGGCCACCCGGATATACGACTGCCCCAGTCATACCAAAAAAATGTCAAATTACGTATTTTCGAGTCCCGACGTTAGTGATTGCACTATGTACTGACAACATTTTCGTTTGTAATTCCCTTTAAAATGGCTGGCATGCTTAAAAGTGAGAGTTTTGTGGTGCTGAAGAGAAAAAGAGACACCCACTTTAGATTTTCTATTTATTATCTTCGCATTTTCGACTTACGACCTGGATTTGGGTCCCTAACCCCGTCGTAAGTCGAGGAATGGCTGTATATACTAGTATATTTTATACTGTACAGTAATACCCCGCTTAACACGGTTTCGCTTAGCGCGATTTCACGTATACGCGGTGCCTCGCCAGAGCCGAACTTTCACTTTCACTTAACGCGGGTTTTTTCCACGTATATGCGCAGAGTGTCCGGCTCGAGAACTATTTTTAGATTCGCCCCACCCGCCACCCGGCCTGACTGCCTGTTTTAGCTCATAAAATTCATACAAATTACCCGGCCAGAACATAATTTACATTGCTGGAATTCTTACAATATGATGATCATTTTGAATATAAACATCATTGATTTTGCATTAGACATACAAATTTTAGATATAATGTTTACTCTGAGTAAATATGTTATTTTTTGTGCAAAATATATGACATTTGTATTCAAAATATTCCTGGTCTTACAAGGAATCCAGCAATGTCAATTATATTATCCTAACTTTAGTTTGAGGTATTATTTATTACTAAAAAGGTAAATATTCTGGTTTTCCCACACATCTGGTAGGGAGGGTTGGTGGGGGGTGGGGGGGAGGGAGGGACCGACCGACCATCTGTTACCGTGTGAAGAATATTTTTTTTTTTTTATTAACTGAAGATATTTGTTTTAGCTCATAAAATTCATACAAATTACCCGGTCAGAATATAATTTACATTGCTGGAATTCTTATAATTTGATGATCATTTTGAATATAAACATCATAGATTTTGCATTAGACATACAAATTTTAGATGTAATGTTTACTCTGAGTAAATATGTTATCTTTTGTGCAAAATATATGACATTTATATTCAAAATATTCCTGGTCTTACAAGGAATCCAGCAATGTCAATTATATTATCCTAACTTTAGTTTGAGGTATTATTTATTAAAATTTAGTGGTTTTCCCCCCAAAATTTCTCAGAGGGAAGAGCCAGCAGTGTAGTGTGAGAAGAGGGGGAGGGAGTGAGTCCATTATTTGAATGGACATTAACTTGGCGACTGTATTTCTCTATTTCTCTTAAGTATTAATTGTGTGCATGTACCATCATAAAATTAAGATGTTATTTTTACTAGAACATAGGTATTGTGTCGGAAAAAGTGGAGTTTGGGGGTCGGGCCAGTTTCTATTGGAATTAATCCCATATGTTCTGTTGTTCACTTAGCGCGGTTTTCACTTAACACGGTACCCTGTGGGTTTTATTGACCGCGTTAAGCGGGGTACTACTGTATATATATATATATATATATATATATATATATATATATATATATATATATATATATATATATATATATATATATATATATATATATATATATATATATATATATATATATATATATATATATATATATATATATATATATATATACCCGTGTATAGCACGAGTTCTTAAGACCAAATTTTTTGGCAAAAAGTTGGGGGTCGACCTCTATACGGGTAATAGTTTCGTTAGGTTGAAAAATATTTACCAGTAACTACCAGTAAACAATGGAAACGACGCACCAACCACCACCAGCTGTGAGTGTCGGTACAGTTGCCAGGGCAGATCTCTTGCGTCATCATAGCAAGCCCAAAGTAGCCAAATGCATGGTATGGTATGCACAGGACGATGTAAAACATAAAGTATTCATTTTTTAAAGTTTATTTATAGATACTGTACATAAATTTTTGTTCATTACATTTGAAACATCAATCTTTGTTAATTAAATTTGAAACAAAAGAAAACTACGATACCGTATTTCTAAATACCGGGTATTTTCATTAAAATATTACATCACAAGTATATTTTACCTTAACTGTGACTGAATGAATATATTCTCAGAAATAAATTTGGAAATGTAATATTTTTGATGAAATGACATACGTATTACAGTGGAAAGTGGGATAAAATCATGACGAATACAATGACTTTCGCTTTTTTCGTTGTTCAAAAGATTTTACTGTGGAACAAACCTGTACTGTACATGTACATTACTAAATGATTACGGTACTTAAATTGTTATGTCTATTGCAAATATAGATTGTTTATGCAGGTATTCAAATAAATCACTATCTCACAAGAATCCCAGCAATGTAAGTTATATTCACCCAGGTTGTTTGGGTGGCAAATTATGAGAAGAGCTTAGTCACTCTTAAGTAATGATAAATAAACAGTAGGCCTTCAGCGCCAACTGTCACATCTTATCTCAAATAAATAAACAAACACTACACTCTGTCACCTCACCTCCCCCCCCCCATGCTCGCTGGCTACCTGCCTCCTTGTGTTACCAGACAAAAGATTGGTGATAACTTTATTCTTTAAGGTGTTTATTTTATAAAATATCTCAGACTAAAGTTAGGAGATTATACGTAATTTGCATTACTGGAATCCTTGCAAGACAGCCAATAATTTGAATATAAACGTCATATATTTTGCTCAAGAGATAAAAATTGTTGTACATTAGTGTACAGTACTGGTTTTCAGTTAAAAACACTATTGTATTACAATAATATTCCCTCCTAATTGACTTGAATAAATACTTGAATGGAAATATACAATATTTTTTTTAAACTACCCGTGTTTCAGTGTAAAGTGTCATAATAATAAATGGTAAACAATTTGCCTTCGGCACTCTGTGTTTCAGGCACGGCGAACCTCAGTTTATAGGACGTAGAGTGTTTTTACTGAAGGTTTTGTTGTTCCAATACCCTCAAAAATTTGGGTCGACCTATAAACAAGGAATATCATAAATTAACGATTTTTTGGTCAAAAAATCAGGGTCAACCTACAATGCTGATGTCAACACAAGCGTGGTTTCAGCAAGACTGACTGAGTGAGGAAGCAAAGCGCTATGCGTGTGTGTGTGTATGAGGTAGCGGGAGCGGGCGGTGTCCAGTGTTCGATGCCGCACGCGATTTGAATGTACTTCAGTTACTTCAATGTACAGAATACTCCTCCGGCGGGGCAATCCACGTATTTGCGAATCCATGTATGCTAAACCCGGGTATGTGAAGGGCCGACTGTACTGGTATATTTTATATATACTCTATGTATATACTGGTATATTTTATATATATATCTATACAGTGGTCCCTCAGTTAACAAACGGTTCGGTTAAGAATTACCTTCCATAAGAATCTTCAATTTGGTTAACGAAAAAAAATTTGATTAACGAAATCCTTACGAACATCACGTTTTGTTGTGAGCATCAGCTGATGGGCTAGTCTGCCAATTCAGTAATCTATTCTATGTTTACATTCGTTTCCAGTGGAGTAAATATCAGGAAAATATATGTAACTTTATTCATTTGTTGAAACTCATTTACATGCACACACTGTCCTAAGGGCAAAGCTGTACTGTACATGTAATCAAAATAATGTACAAAATGATTACTAAAATTTCAGTCTAGTGTAAACTATTACATGTTTACATTCAACTTAATCACTATCTTATAAGAATTCCAGCAATGTAAATTATATTCTCCCCGGTCACTTTTCTATGAAATTTTATAAGCAAAAAACAAAAACTTAATCTAAAGGACATAAATAAAAAAATAAATACTTCACTAGACCTTGGCGCTAACTGTCAAACATGTCACTGTCACTCATCCCTCCACTCATCCCTCCTCCTCCCTCCTCCCTCCCTCCCTCCCTCCCCCCCTCCCAGCAAGGGTTTGGTGGTTATACAGTAGGCTTAAAGTTTTTATCTTATATAATATCACAGACTAAAGTTAGGAGAATATAATTTGCATTGCTGGAATCCTTGCAAGACAGTGAATAATTTGAATACAGTGGTCCCTCGGTTAACAAGCACAATCCGTTCCAGCAGGTTGCTCATTAACCGAAAAACTTGTTAACCGAAACCATTGTTTCAATGGGTTTTTGGGTAACTGGTTCCAGCTCACCAAAAATTGCCTAAATTCAACAAAAAAGGTAGAAAAGTACACTTACTTTGAGGTGTGTATGTAGAAGACTCCTGGATGATGATGATGATGGTGATGGGAATTTGAAAGGGGGTGGAGGAGAAGGGAGAAGAGAAGGCACTGGGGTGGAAGAGAAGTCACCCCATGGCACCATTTCACCCATAAAATTTTAGTTCTCTTGGTGTAATTCAAGATCATTTTCTTTAAATGAACACTGCGCTGCATTTTATATTGTCAATATGTAAAACAAATTTCAAAATGACTAATAATTTGCTTGCAAACACAGAAAAAGCGTTTAGTTGAATAGAGTCTGAAGCAAGATGTTACCTCCACTGAAAAGATAGAGAGACTGGCACCTGTTTGGTGTGTTGACAGGCTGGATGGCACGCATGAAACTAGTTTCCTTACCTTCAATTATGTTCAATAATTGTTAAAATGACTAAAAAATTTAATATTAAACTTTTCAAATTATTGATTAGTATAAAATTCTTGATATTCCTAAAATAGTAAGGAATTTAAGCCCTTACTGTATTGGCGGACTAATACTACAGCTGGTGGATCGCCAAATGCAAGCAAAAACATGTTAAGGTCGGCTCGTAAAAAACTCGGTTAATCTAGGGATTGCTCGTTAACCGAAGTTAAGAATCTTATGGAAGGTAAATCGTTAACCGAGGGAGCACTGTATAAACATCATATATTTTGCACAAGAGATAAAAATTTTAGTACATTAGTGTACAGTACTGTAGTACTGTACATTTTATAATGTAAAGTTTTTAAACTGTATTTTTGGGTAGATTTACATAAATTTCTTCTTTTATTTTCATTCATTTACATGCACACACCATACTACAAAGAAACGTAAAAGAAATAAATGACCTAAGTGCAAACCTGTACTGTACATGTACTAAATGATTACGGTACTAAAATTTGTATGTCTAGTGCAAATTATAGCTTGTTTATATTAAAATTAATCACTATTTTACAAGAATCCCAGCATTTTAAAATGAGAGAAGCTTAGTCACTTAAGGACTGTTAAATAAACGCACATGAGACCTTCGGCTCCAACTGTCAAACATATCACCTCACATCCTGCTCGCTCACTCCTCCCTCCCTCTCCCCCAGCCAGGGTTTTAGGCTTACAGTTTTTATCTTATATAATATCTCGGACTAAAGTTAGGAGAATATAATTTGCATTGCTGGAATCCTTGCAAGACAGCGAATAATTTAAATATAAACGTCATATATTTTGCACAAGAGATAAAAATTAATCACCTGTATCACATTACAGTAAAGATTTAAGAGTAAGAGTGCATATGTACGTGTATATATATTTAGTGATTTAAGGGCGATTTAGGGGAATTTTCAGTGTTTCTGACTTTATGCGTTTTTGGCTTTACTTTGTATGTACTTTTCTGTGAGCTGGAATCAATATCCCATTGAAATAATGGATTCGGTTAACGAACAACTCTGTGGAACGAATTGTGTTCGTTAACCGAGGGACCACTGTACGGGTACTCCTCGACTTACAACCACCCAGACATACGACCGCCGCAGTCGTACCAAAATTTTTTCAAATACGTATTTTCGAGTCCCGACGTTAGTGATTACGCTGTGTACTGACAAAATTTTTGTTTGTAGTTTCCTTTAAAATGGCTGGCAAGCTTAAAAGTGAGAGTTTTGTGGTGCTGAGAAGAAACAGAGACACCCATTTTAGATTTTCTATGTATTATTTTCGCATTTTCGACTTACGACCTGGATTTGGGTCCCTAACCCCGTCGTAAGTCGGGGACTGCCTGTATTTATCACCACTTATTACAGTAAATACTATTGTAGTGTATTTATCATCACTTAATAATTATTGTAGTTTACAGTATAATGTACAGTATCTGCATATACCCTGGTTTATTCATTAATCAGTTCTCTAAGTGTACATGTCGCCAAATTGAACCATCATTTATTACTCAAAGGTAATAAATAATGTTGTTTGGAAGGTATTTTCATATCAAATACTATACAGTGTGTTTTAGTGACCCCCGTTGTAAGCTTATTTGCTTAAAGCTCTCATACAAATGCATCCTGAGTGAACACCTTCCATTATAGCTTATCCTTTTATTTTTAAGTCATATTACAAATTACATATTGTATTTTTTCCTTATTGAAGATGTTATGTTAATCGTGAAGAACCATAAACCATAAGAGGCCAATCATATCAGAATATAATGCTGAATCAATAAATAAGGCTGACGAATATAGCAACACCCGATCAGCTCCAGCCTGCTTACATACTCAGTGTTCTCGGTAGGCCTAAAGCCTATAGAAAATGTGATTAGACCACTGTACAGTATTCATTGAGTTAGTGTTTTCATTGCATAATTTTTATACCCCCCACACACACACACACACACACACTCTTTTTTTTTGTGACCAGAGCACCTAAGAGAGTCCCCAAAAATTTAATTCTGATATATTAAAGCCCAGTTTATCAAGGTTTTACGCTAAGATTGCATCTAACACAGCCAGATTCCTTCACTACACAAGTTGATGTTGTCCATATATAGGACAATCATGTACAGTATTAATTTTTAATGTACCTGTATACTGTTAGTACATAATAATTTATTTTTTTAAGGAATTTTATACTTTTATTATGTGTGAACTAATGCTTTCCTCATAATTCTTCAATCCACAGCTGTCAACAGAAAATCACAAGGAAAGAAACATCCTCTCCTCAAAGGCAAGGAAGGACCCAAGACCAAACATCCACCCAGAAGAGAACTAAGAACTGAAGATGAAATTGTCAAAGAAACAAAAAGAATAGAAAATGAACGCAAGAAGCATATGGAAAATATGTTAAAAAAAAGGGCCAAAAAGGGAAAAAATAGAAAAAATCGTGGCGGCCGTAACAAGAAAAATAGCAGGAAATAATTTGAGGAATGTAAATCTGCACCGCAACATATGATGTACAGTCAACCCTCAATCAGCTCGCGGGTTTTGTTAATGAAAACTCTGTGAAGACCCAAAACCGCGATGTTCGCCTAAGGGAAGTTAAAATTGAAAAAAAAATTAAGAAAACCCCACTCCATAATGCATTTACTTCCCACTTATGCTCTTTATTTTTCTTATTTTATAGTTTTATATTATATTTTCTTTATTTCTAAGCTACATCATTTATATAGAGTAGAATAATTGTCAAAGAAGTCTGTTTTTTGAGACATGCGAAGAGAGTCAGCTGGCTAACATGCCAGTCAGCTGTGGCCTGCAAGATGGTAATGCATGCTGTCATTGTTATATATAATGAAACTATAAGCGGTGTGGTTAAATCATTTCAATACTCTAAAGAACTTAGAAATGAAGAAAATATAATATAAAAATTATGTAGAGCATGGGTGTGTATTCTGTGTGGAAGCAGTGGGCAGTTTGTCAATTGCTTATCTGGCGACTCGGCTGGTTAGGCCTAATTCAGTATAAAGGCGCACCACACAACCACCTCTACTGTAAGCTTACTTTATCCCCCTTGCCACTGATTGCCATGTTGATTTCAGCAGAGAATATTTAAGAAAAATAATAAAAGCAAAATTTATACAAAATGGTAATTGTACATGAAAGTTGTGGAAAAATCATTTCAATACCTTAATGTGACTTAGAAATAAATAAAATACAGTATAATATAAAACTATAAAATAACCATATGAAGAGCATGTGTGTGTATTCTGCGTCTCTAAGATGCAGTGGAACTCTCCCGCGCCACCAAAGAGACCCCTTGCGGCCAGTAGCGCAAGTTGTTGAACACATGTACATAACCTCCCTTGCTCCCCATGCAATCCGTGGAGGAGCGAAGGCCACATAGTTTAAGGGTTTACTGTACACATAAATATGTTTTAATAAAATAGATGATTCAAATGACTTATTAAATAAAAAATTTATAATGGTTAGTTTTCTGTATTTTCTTATGTAGAATTATTAAGTACCCATTACTTCTTTGCCATTACTCTACAATGCAGTATAGAAATGCTGTATTGTAGACATAAGAACATAAGAATGGAGGAAACTGCAGCAGGCCTATTGGCCCATACTGGGCAGTCCCGTTTACACCCAACCCCTATCGCTCATATATCCATCCAATCTATGTTTAAAGCTATGCAGCTTATTCGAGTTAATGATGATGATTGGTAACTTGTTCCAAACCAATATTTACTTATGTCGCACCTAAATATAAATTTGTTTAATTTAAAACCATTGCTACGAGTTCACTCATGGTTGGATAGTTTGAGTACCTTGGTTATATCACCTTTGTTTAGCCCTGCCTTCCATTTATACACCTCGATCATATCGCCCCTCACTCTACGTCTCTCGAGGGAGTGCAAATTAAGATGCTTTAACCTGTCCCTGTACTCAAGGTTCCTAATGCTCGGGATTAATCTTGTCATTCTCCTCTGAATTTTTTCTAGGGATTCTATATCTATTCTGTAGTACGGTGACCAGAACTGAACTGCGTAATCCAAGTGAGGTCTCACAAACTCAAGATATAGTTTTCGGATAACCTCATTAGTCTTGTAACTAACACTCCTTTGATTGAACCAAATAACAAAGAACTATAGTTCATTTTTTATTGATATCCAAAATAAGTAGTGCCCCTCATACTAGTTTTGGCTTGTGATTGGTTGGACCCAGATGCCTATGAGTAAAAATGTTCACCCACTTGTCCTTCAAGAGTCAAATCGATGGGAAGACAAACATTGCAGCTCCTGGGAGATTAATGTTCAGCCTACCAAGGCTTTCAATCCATACACACGCACACACATAAATATGTATTAATAAAATAGATGTTTCAAATGACTTGTTAAATAAAAATTTTATAATGGTGAATTTTCAGTATTTTCTTATGTAGAATTATTAAGTACCCAGTACTTCTTTGCCATTACTCTACAATGCAGTATAGAAATGCTGTATTGCAGACATAAGACATATATATATAGTGATCCTCGGTTAACGAAATTTCGGTTAACGAATTACCTTCCATAAGATTCTTCACTTTGGTTAACGAGCAATTCCTCGATTAACGAATTCCTTACGAGCGCCCCTCAACATGTTTTTGCTTGCTCACTAGCTGTCGTATTAGTCCGCCAATACAGTAATCGGTTCTAGGGCTTAAATTCCTTACCATTTTAGTAAATATCAAGAAGGTTGCACTATTCAATCATTTTAAATGTTTTATATTAATTTTTTTAGTCATTTTAACAATTATTGAACATACAGGAAACTAGTTTTATGCGCGCCAAACAGACACTCAACACACCAAGCTTGGTGTCAGTTTGTTTACAGGTTCAGAGGAAGGAACATCTTGTTTGAGACTCTTCAACATAAACGCTTTTTTTCTGTGTTTCCAGTCAAATTATTGGTCATTTTTAAATATATTTTACATATTGATAATATATAGTGCAGTGCAGTGTTGATTTAAAGAAAATAAAAATGAATTACACCAAGTGAACTAAAATTTTATGGGTGAAATGGTGGCATGGGGTGACTTCTCTTCCACTCCAATGCCTTATCTTCTCCCTTCTCCTCCACTCCCATTATCATCATCATCATCAACCAGGAGCCTTCTAAATGCATACCTCAAAGTAAGTGTACTTTACTACATTTATTTTTCGTTTGTATGTAATTTTCGGTGAGCTGGAACCAATTACCCAAAAACTCATTGAAACAATGGTTTCGGTTAATTAGCAACCTTCTGGAACGAATTGTGCTCGTTAACCGAGGGACCACTGTGTGTGTGTGTGTGTGTGTATATATATATATATATATATATATATATATATATATATATATATATATATATATATATATATATATATATATATATATATATATATATATATATATATATATATATATGTGGTATATATATATATATATATATATATATATATATATATATATATATATATATATATATATATATATACCATACAGTATATATATATATATATATATATATATATATATATATATATATATATATATATATATATATATATATATATATATATATATATATATATATATATATATATATATATATATATATATATATATATATATATATATATATATATATATATATATATATATATATATATATATATATATATATATATATATATAACTGCACACATAAACTGTATTACTGGATCCAGTAACCAGAAATATCCTACTTAACCATTTGTGGACTAGGCAAACAGTAGCAGAAGTACTGTACGTATATGTAGCCTACAATACAGTACATACAGAGTAGGCAAAATGTTACAGTTAGGTTTAAGCAAATGGTACGACTTGGCAGCTCGATGGTCATAAGTGGACTCGGACTTCGTTTGTTTATATTACAATGTTTTTATTTAATTTTTACACTAGGTTGGTTTCAATAAGGTTGTAACAGATGTCTACTAATTGTAAACAAATATAATTATATTCATAAAACCCCATTATTATCCTGACAAGAAAAAAGTAAGCAAACTAATTTAACAGATGATTATGCCACTCACTACTCAGTGACTGTTATGACACAACATGTGTAACTTGATAGTGAAATTTTGTCTCTATTTATTGGTTTTGGTGTATCACTACACAAAATGGAAAAATCTCTTGATTTAAAATGATTATACAATAGATTTCATGAATATAAAATTTATTAGTGAATGTTTTGTCATCATACAGTATTTGAAAAATCTTGAAAATTTCTCTCGAAGGTAGAATTTTTATAATAATAAACTATTCATTGTTATTTAAGATCATGAAAAATTTCCAAATGTTAGTATATTTGTTTAAATAATTAAAAAATATATATTAATGAATTGGCAGCTCAACATAACGAGGGCTGCCACAAGATTCAAAGATAATTTTTTTTTGTAAGCAAATATACGAACATTTGGAAATTTCTTGTGATCTTAAATAACAATGAATAGTTTATCATTATAAAAATTCTACCTTTGGATAGTTTAATATTCATCCTAACAGTAATACAGCCAAAAATAAATCCACCAATCACAATCACCTTTACATACAACCTTACTTTACCAAGCATTGCCAGGTAAAATTGCCAGTACAAGGCTCAAGGTGGGGTCGCTGGAAACCCTTGGCTTTCGTTTCATGACTTTATAAATGTTCTTTGGCTTCCTCCCTTTAAATGGGTGGCTTCAGCTTCAGCTTTGTGGCTTTCCAACGGCTTTGGATTTGAAGACAGGATTGGCTTCGGCCCCATGTCTGACTCCAGTCCTCAGTTTTTCAGAGTTTTTGTTGATACTTTTTTTCTAAAATAGAAAAATAAAATTATATATATACAAGTTAAGCATCATTACATCTTTCAAATACACTTTTCTCAAGAGTGACATAAGAATGCCCTCACCCATTTTCACCATTCATATTAATACTGAAGTAAAGAAAACAACTGGTAAAGTTGTAGCGTTGCGTATGTGGCCAGTTGTCAAATTTATCTTTGTCTATTTTCTCTTTGTTAAGCTCACATACATACGTATATGTAGGACATCTCGCACTAAGGATGGAGGTGAGAAAGGAAACTCACAATGGCATTTTCTATATATATATTATATACAATGCAGTGCTAGGGAGTTGCTGTGTTGTGAGGAGCTTGTTGAGAGGAGGTCTTGTTGGTTTGAGAGCGCTGAGTAGAATGACCTTCACGGCCTTTTTTTTTTTTTTTTTATAGATTTGTAGGAATATTACCTATGCGGACCTTAAGCTAAAATGCTGGTCCACCCAGTGCTGGGATAAAAGACCAGCATCTTTTTAGTTAACTACATCTCCACCACTAGCGTGAGGGTGGATGCTCGGTAAGAAATTGTAGAGTTTCTTGAGAGTGGTTGGTGGTTAGCATTTTGGCAACCTTCTCTGCTGTGATTGGGGGTTGTATGTTTCTCCTAGCTAATTGTGTTCCAGGGCACTCTATGAGGTAGTGCTTCAGTGAATTTTCTGCTCCGCTGTCGCAGGTCTTGCACATACGCTGCTCTGCTGGTACTTGTACAATGTTTTCCCATATGCATGGGTATCCCAGTCTCAGTCGGTGGAAGATGGCTTCTTCCCTTCTTGTTATATCCTTCATGAGTGGTGGTCTCTCATAATTCGTGACCAGATAGTACCACCTGGCCTATTGTGATACTGGTGTTAATATACTATGTTTGTCTATTTTCCACTGGGCAGTTCGTGTTATTGTGGTCTTCTTTATCAGCTCCTGACTGAGCGGGATGTTCAGCTCAATGTTTCGCTCTCCTAACGCAGCCTTGGCAGCAGCATCAGTGCGTTCATGCCCTGGGATTCCAATATGACTGGGCACCCAGTTAATGATAACTTGCTGATCTGCTAGTTTTAACAACGGATGTTATGAGACGAATGTTGTCTCTAGGCTCTCTACATTGTAGTGCTTCAATAGCACATCATGAGTCAGTGTGTATTACAATGCCTTGTTGACTGTTTATGGAAGCCTCTCTTCAGGCTCCAAGTATGGCAGCTACCTCAACTTGCAGAGTACTGTAGAGCATCCATCTGAGGTTCTCCAAAGGGACGTGTTACCTCCTTCTATGGTGAAGGCTGCTCCTGCCTTCGTACTGGTATACTGCCGGATTCTGGGGTCACTAAGTCTAAGGGGATAATTTAACTATTCTTAATTTCTAAGGATTGCTGCCACCAGACCCCTTCTGGGCAGTAGCTCGTTAGGTAGCGGGCAGAGTGAACTAGGCATTGGGTTGGGTTTTTCATTGACCAGATCGATAAGGGAAAGAATGGTGAAACAATAACATGTCTTAACTAATTTATTCCTTATAAAACATATTGCATTCCGTTAAAATACAAGTGAGTTGGCCTTCCTCAGAAGAACAACGATGATTTGGTTACACTGCTCAACAACAGACGTCTTACATTAATTGCGTGTCATCCACATACTTATTGCGCATAACAATCAGTGACCTCCTTACCTCGGTCATCCCTTCTTACAATAACACTCAGCACCTGTATGGAATATAGCACCCTAGGTTATCATACATAGTAACACCATCTCACCTTCCTGTAGCACCATCTCACCACACCTGTTACACTCCGCACCTGCAAGTATGGGACTCCTTGTAATTTCTAGGTACACATATCAGGCACCTCGTTCGCACACCGCCCTCGGGGGATAGAGACGAGGGCTTCACCACAAGACATACCAGAACTGTTTCTGCGCCTGGTATTATAGGTCGCTCCAAGTGACGATTGCAGAGTTTCTCAAACATTCCATTATGTATTCCTACTCATGTGTGGTGGTATGCCGGGAATCCACAGGTTCACAGTGGAGTAGCATAGCTGAGAGTAGTCGTCTCACATGGTGGGATGCTCACAGGGATAATGGCCGACGCACAGAAAGGCGCTCTGACCGCATGGGACCTGTTTCGATGAGAAGACGGAGGATACTGAGAAATAATGCCTGATGGGCCGTTATTACCCACCCTAACACATTACTACTTCACTTTATACATCAGGCAAAGTTTTAAGCTGTAATAACTGCTATATAAGTCTTTTTAGGACTGGATGTAGCCCGATGGAGGAAACTGACCTGTTTCAATGAGAAGACTGAGGGCAGTGTCGTGCCGCCTCTCACCGTGTAGGCCTACAGTTTCCAATCTTTAATTTTCAATTTGATTTCTTATGGTTCTCACATGAACACCTTCCCGTTTATTGTGACCTTGTGTCTTATAAAAACATATTTTAATCCTAACTTACATACTAAGGGACGGCCCAGGTTCGACAGTTCCTGTGGAAATTAATTGGGCGATATCATTAACTCAAACCTGAAGTCCAGGTACAAAGAACGCTACCCTGAAACAAAAGCCGAATGTTCATAGCGTGGGTATATCAGATATTTTCTGGATCACTTCCAACACGTCACATAGTTCTGATACCTTTATTCTTTTTCCAAATAATTGTTCTCGTGTATTTTCATCTGATATCTGCGGAAGTTATGTTCACTAAACATTCACAGCCCGGATAGTACACTAGCCCGGAGCACACAACCATCCTATAGATACCTTGAGTTCTCCTTAATGCTATGAGTACATACAATTACTACTACTGTATATACCCGTAGTTGGGTACAATTCATCAAATAATTCTGTAACATCCATTAGGTAAGTTTTCTGAGATTCTACAAGCGCGGTGGATTTGAATGTTATGTAGCGTAATATGAATTAAAGGGGGTTTTGGAATGACAATGATGTGCGCAGTACACTGGTGGGCTTTACAGAACCGTCTGTGCAATACACTGCACTATTGTGTGGTGTTAGAACCTTCATGTTTCTCTCTGCTACCTGTCGGAGCTCATGTGGGTTACAGTCAGCCTTTCTTGTCCCAGTTTGTAGAATGTTGAAGACTGCTGGCGGGGAATCCCACGGTGCTGGGGTGCTGTAGTCAGGACTCATTGCATCAGGTCCTTTGCTGAGGATTGTGTCTTTCAATTCCAGTTGATTTACAGCGTCAGCTGCGCACAGTAGCCATGTTTTCTTACTAAAGACATCTCTGTTTAGGTTCAGTGCTCGTAAGAGTCCATTCTTGATGTCACTTTCCCGAGCCCTGGTTATCAGTTTTGTTGCAAATTATGCTGTTAATCGTTCCACCCTGGTTTAGAGAGATGTGAGACCTGTCTCCATGTGTAAGTTTTCAATTTGTCCACACAGGTGACTTGACAATGACTCATAGCGTTATTCTGGGCAACCTCCAATTTCACCCACTGCCACTCAGACAGTATGTCAAGAGCCAGTGTCGCATAGTCTGTTAATGATCGAATGGCGTGTATATATAGCGTTCTTAGGACTACATGTCCCGCACCCACCTTGGGTCCTGTCATGGCTCTCATCATGTTGATTCTCTTGCCCATTCGGTCTCTTAGATAGTTTATCTCATTGTCAAATTTGAGGCCTTTGTCAATCCAGATGCCCAGGTATTTGTATACATTGACCCATTGTAGGACAATACCTTGTATTTGCAATTGTGTCACCGGCTCATTGTGTCCAATCCTTCTAGTGCTCTTTGGACTTTGCTGATCTGGTTTCTGCCTTTTACTATCAGTACTAAGTCATCAGCATAGCATTGCAGTTTGGTGCCCTCTTGAAAGGGGAGCCGACACAAGTTTTCCATGAGGATGTTGAAGAGAGTTGGACTAAGAACTCCTCCTTTTGGTGTGCCATTTTCCAGTCTTTGGTGATCTGAGACATGTCCTTGACAGGTGACTCTTGCTGTTCTGTTTCACAGATAGTCAGCAATCCAAGCCAGTAGGCATCCCTTGACGTCTTTCCGGGCCAGAGTGGTTACAATGGCCTGTGCATTTGCCGGCTCAAATGCTTTCTCTAGATCAAGGAATACTGCGATTGCCTTATTTTGACCAATCGATCCCAGGAGAGTGGCCAAACTGTGTGCAGTGCTGACACCTTTGGTGAATCCAAAGATATTGTGGTAAAGTGGTCCAGTTTTCCAGAGGAGTCGTGTAAGGACCATCCTTTCGGCGGTTTTGCCGATGCATGCTGTTAGTGATATTTGTCTGAAATTCTGGGGATCATTGGATTTGGGAATAGGAACAATGTTTGCTCTTTTCCAAGCTGACGGGAAACTGCCTGCTGACCATGATGCTTTGATAACTGTTAAGAGAGCAAGTTCACCAGCAAGTCCTGCATTGCCAAGCAATGAATAGGTTGTACCATCACTGCCAGGGGCGGTGTCTTTGCTTGTTTTCCTGGCCCTTCTGATTTCTTCTATAGTAAACAGACAGTCTGTAGTGTCAGTCTGTTCAATTGCATGTCTGACTACTGCTACTCTCTCCAGTTGTACTTGCTGTAGATGAGGTCTTATTTCAAGAGGTAGTTGAGCTGATGACGAGCGTTCTGCAAAGTGCTCTGCCATGCGATTTGCTTCCTGTAGTAACTGGGGGTGGGCTGAAGCTCCGGGCAGTTTTCCTGTTGCTATCCTGACTTTTCTCCAGAGTTCACTCAGGCTGGTGTGTGCATTAAAGGTTGCACCCCACTCGAGCCATTTGTCTTCCCCAATTTTCTGAGTAATTTGACGAGCATGTTAGACAGCAGCTCTCAAGAATTTCACTCCCTCAGGGGAAGGGTACTGATGGAGATGTCTTCTGAATGTGTTGATTCTGTGAATCTGTTTTCTGACTTCGTCATTGTAGAACCAGTAGTCTTTGTGGTGTCTATTTGTAGGGTTTGTTTTTGGTATTGCTTCCTCTGCTGCGTGTTGTATGGCATCAGTAAGGTCCTGGTTTAGTTGGTCAATATCTTCTGCTGGTTCATAGTTTGAATAGCATTTTTTTCGTTCATCTTGATATAATTTCCAATTTGCTTTCTTGGTATTCCACCTGGGTGGCGGACGTGGGGGAGGAGGGAGTAGCTCCATCCTCAAAGTAGTTGTCGTTGCAAAGTGGTCACTGTTCAGTTCATCATCTTTCCGGCGTTGGCACTTGCCTGCCTTCTTGTGTGGTGCTCCTCCAAGTGTTACTTTTACTTTTATCCTCTTCGCCACTGATCGGCTTGTTAGCCGCCCGGGCGATCGGTCACGTCTCTGTCACGCACTGTTGGCAAATACTGGGCATGCACCGGCTCCTGAATGTACCTGAACCCGCTCCAGTGTTGGTCAAGTCTTCTCTTGAAAGAGCTCACACTCGGTGCCGTCACAACACTCTCTGGTAGATTGTTCCAAGAGTTTACAACCCTCACTCCGAAAAAGTTTGCCCTCACGGTTTTCTGGACTTGCGGCTTCTTCAATCTTGAGCTGTGACCCCTTGTGGAGCGAGCGTCTGCCAGCTCCAAGTAACGACACTCAACTGAGTAGTGCCCCCTGAGATGCTTATACACCTCAACTAGGTCCCCCCTTGCCTGTCTGTAGTATAAGCTAGGCAAGTTCAGGCGCTCCAATCTCTCAGGGTAGCTGAGGTATGGTGTGGAGTAATCGTCTCCCAGGTGAGGGGGTCGATTTGGCACTTTTTCAGGTTTATCTTAAGAATATCCTTATACCTTTTCAGTTGCCAGCCAGTGTTATATTTACTATTCGTTAGATGACTGTAAAGTAGCTGCTTTAGCAATCTACTATCGTCCATGCAGGTAACATGGCCAGTCCAGCATAGTTGTTCATGGATAATGGTAGCCTCGATGCTCCTACAGTTGGTGTCAGCAAGAATCTGGCATTTGTTCTCTTGTCTTTGAACTCGGAGGATGGAACGTAGACAACGTTGGTGAAAGTTTTCAAGTGCCAGGTGCCTCCTGTAGACCCATGTACTGCCATATAACAGGTGGAGGACCACTGCTCAATATACGTGCATGTAGATAATTTCAGCTCCCTACAGCTGAAGACACGGTTTCAGAGTCTGCCAAAGGCTTGAGATGCACATCTGATCCGATGTTGAATCTCTTCGTCGATGTCCGCAGTGGTGGACAGGTGAGAGCCGAGATACCGAAAGTGGGTAACATTAAGTACCGTTAAGCTGGATGGATGGTGAAGGAGTGTCTGAACCAGGGACAAGCTGAAAAAGAATCTGAGTCTTACGTACATTCACCTCAAGTGTGCATGCACATCTGCGTAAGTGTTCAGTATCTCCTGTAGGTTGCGTTCAGTGTGAGGTCGTCTCCCTAGTGCAGTTCTGTAGTGGAAACTGCTGATACCTTTGTTCCTGCCTGGAGACATCTAATGTTGAAAACACTCTCCATCCAGTACTCGATGTCCACCCCGCCAGCTAAATTGGCACTGGCACGATTAAGGAAGGCAGCCAAGAAAATGGAAAAGAGTTGGTGCCAGTACATGCCTTTGTTTAACCCCTGTTTGGATGGGGAAGAACTCAGACTGGGTGCCATTGTGCAGGACACTGCCGTTCATGCCATCATGGAGTTGCCTCACAACGGCGATGAATTTTGGTGGGCAGCCAAAACGGCTGAGGGTCCACCAGAGGGCTTCTTTGTTGACCGAGTTGAAGACCTTGGTTAGGTCAATGAAAGCCATGTACAGGTCAAAACGCTGTTCTCTGCACTTTTCCTGAGATTCTGGCAGGAAGTTTTCCGCCTCAGGAAGAAGTCTGTTTATGAGGACTTGGGCAATAATCTTGCCAGTTACGGACAGCAGCGAGATTCCACGGTAGTTGCCAGTCTGACCAGTCTCTCTTGTTCTTATAACTATTGATGATGGTGTAGTGACCACGGTCATACACGTCAGTTAACGCAAAATCAGACGATTCATATTACGCTCAATAACCCACAAAACATGTAGCTCTGCCTTCTTTTGAGTCCCCCATCTGAGGAGTCCGTTTTCTCATCGCCTCAAGACGCCTCAGTCCTCCATTATCCCATTTTCTCTGACTTACTAAAACAGCCTCTCTATAAAATGAATCAGAATCTAAGAGAGAATAAAAGGACTAAATATGAAATAAGAAGTAAGGAAATCTCGTGCCATTACAATGGAGGCATCTTTAAGAGCTTGGGGGATTTCCTCCTATTCCCATATATTCCGAGGCTTTGTTAGTTTTCATTTGTTTGATGGCAGTAGCTACCTCATCCAGGGATGGAGGATAGCTGAGGTGGGTTAGCTCTGGATGCTGAGGGACCTGCTGGGTAGTCAGGACATGCTTTATAGAAGACAGACGCATCTAACCTCAGGCGAGGAAATCTATAAACCACTAGATTATGATGGCAACTTTTAACAATTAATGGTTAATATTCGTCCATTGGCTGTCTGCAGGTTTCCAATTTTCAATATTACAGACACAAAAACTGTAAAAACAACATATGACTTCATATCATTTCTTGCACAAATCAATACAGTATTAACAGAGTATCTCACAAATTTCTAGGCGTAAATTTCTGTACCCGCCATGTTGCCAGTCACTTTTCTCGTCCTCTCCTCTTTGTGACATGACACTTCTAGTATTGTGTCATGTGACTTGGCTGGTCAATCATTCTGAAGCAGCCATTTTAAAGGCTCGTGATGGCTTGCGAAAAGTGCTCTCTCCCTTATCTAGCTGTTATTCAGCAAGTTTATCAGAGCAATAGTGAAGCAATCCAAATATTACAAGATCACTGTGTCCTGCCAACTTCAAGACTGTGTACTACGTGTGGAAATTATTTACTTTTGAGAAAAGGCATAAATTCTTTTGTTTGTAACCATTAATGTACCAGATCGCCCAGCTGTATCCTCCACCACAGTAGCAGGTAAGCTTTAAAAAATGGTTAGGTTAGGTTTGGATTTTTTGTGTTTTATGGTGTTTTACTCAAACTTGACCGCCATTTTGGTGAAAATTCGCGGTTTCTGTTACAAATGAAAATGTTCATTTTTCAAAAACCGCTAATGTGCACAAGAAATGAAGGTCAGATTTAAGTAAAACACACCATAATACACCAAAATATTTGTTTTTATTAAAACCTGAGGACAGCCAATGGACAAATATTTACCAAATTAATCAAATCAGTTGATTTTTAATGTGTATCTCAAGACTTAAAATCATCATGACCATCTTTATTAGATGACAGCCCACATGTCCGAATGATTTCTCTGGTCTACTGCACAAGCTAAGAAACCCTTTCTTTACTTGTTATATCTTAAAGTTTATTTGGGTTATCAAGCTTGACTATGTTGATTCTGGTGCCAATATGCAAAGAGGGGCATGGTTACCTATGCTAGGCAAGACCTTGGAGTCAGCCAAGTGGGGATGCATAGGGGAGGATGTTTTTGAAGAATCGAAGTGGTGTAAAATTAAACAAAAGGGGAGAGACTTACTCGTTGTCATATGTATCTACAGATCCCCAAACTGTAGCTTATTAAACCAAAGGAACTTAAGAGCCTTAATTGACATTGCAACGGCGCCCAACCTGAGCCACCTCCTTCTCATGGGGGGGCTTTTAACAATGGGGCCGTCGACTGGCGAAATGAAACCACACAAAATGACCTTAATAATCCCGCTACTCTTTCTGTAGAAACTCTGAGAGGGAATTTTGTATTCCAGTATGTTAAAAATCCGACTCACTACAGGTGGAAGCAAACGCCTAAACTGCTGGACCCCATCCTAACTAACAAGGAGGGTATGTTGGCTAAGCTGGAACACCTAGCCCCCTTTCTCACCAGTTACCATGTAACGTTGTCCTTCAGATTTAACTGTCACTTGGTTCGTGACAAAGGCAGGTCAGATTCAAATATTATAAGGGCAATTACGGCGGGGTGAGGAGCATTCACTGGCCTGACTCACGAAGAAATAAAATCCCAGACTACCCTAAATATCATAGCCAGTAAAGTGAACCATTTGATTTATAAATATATATCAAAGACCAAACCCAGTACAGGTAACTCCAGGAATACAAGGAGACCGTTACACATGAACTAAGTAGTTTTTAACTAAGTTAAGAAAAAAAATAGAAATTTAAAGCATGTATTAGAACAAATGATGAGCAGGACAGGATGCATGCCAGGTCCAGGAACCAAGCAAAATCAGTGTAGAAGGGCTGGAAAAAAGTTCCGGAGGCAGATTGCATGCAAGGTCAAGTCAAACCCAAAGGCTATTTACTGCTAAGCAAGATGGAAAATAAAAATGCGAGTAGGCATATCGGTTCTGAAGCTTGAAGATGGTAGTTACACAGATTCTGATCAGGACAATTCGGAGGCGTTGAACAAATTCTTTTCCTCGGTGTTAAAAATAGATGATGCGAACAATTTTCCTGTGTTTGAGGAAAGACGGTTTGGCGGAGCTGACCTACATTGTGTTCTCAGAAAGGGGTATAAGAAATAAAATGTCAAAACTAAAGGTTCATAAGTCCGGCCCTGACGTGATGCATCCCTAAGTGCAAAGAGAGTTGTGTAACGAGCTTACTGAGCCCCATAAGATTCTGTTCTGTAAATGTCTGGATGAACAAAAGGTCCAAGTGACTGGAAAATGGCTTATGTGAGTCCTATATTCAAGAAGGGCGATCATCACTCCACGCATAATTATAGACCAGTGAGCCTGGCCAGCATAGTGTGTAAATTACTGGAGACCATTATAAGAGATGCCTTGATGGAACATCTACTACAAAACCTTGTAAAGGAGTGCCAACTCCGTTTTATGCCAGGACCCTCCTGCTTAACAAAATAACTCAAGGGCGGTATCGATAATATGTACCTAGATTTAGCCAGGGCTTTCAATAATGAAAGGCTGAGAATTAAACTGGAAGGGTATGGGATTCGGGAAAGTGTCTTGGCATAGATCAGACTCTTCGCGACCACATGCAGTGTGTGGTGACTAATGGCTTGAAATCGTCTTGAGTACCCGTGACAAGTGGGTTTGTGGGGTACGGATGTTGGGTTCACACTCAGGATGGGATGGAGAAAGGAAACTCACAATGTGCTCTCTGTATACATATTGTATTGGATGTACAGTGCAGCGTGGTGCTGGGAAGTGGCATGGTTACAAGCGTTGAGTAGAGAGAGCTGGTTGGTGAGGGTGCTCAGAGGAGGACCAGCTTGTGGGTCGCCATGCTCGCCGGCGGGAGCGAGGACCGCCAGGCAGGAGGAGGAGGAGGTGTTGCTTGCTGGTTGGTGTCGGTAGAAAAGACAGTGGTCACCACGAGGTCAGGTCTTATATAGCGGAGGTAGGCGTGGCTTAATAGTTGACCTCCGTCATGTAAGGCGGCGCTGGTTGACCTAGACCACGAGGCATACACTGGGGAATTCGCGGGGTCGGCTACTCAGCGACAAACAGCGTTTGTAGGGGAGGTATTCACTACAGGGTACAGTTGCGGGAATATTCCTACACCCCCTGTGGTAACCTATTCTCCAAACGGCCAACCTCTACGACCTATAGCAAACTTATCCACCAATCACGTCCGTCGTTACACGACCAATACCCATTCATTCATAAACTGATACTATTACTGTAACGTTGCTATAAATTACCACCGGGGACATAGAAACACATTTCCGCAACTGTATCACAGGGCAATATACTGGGCCCGTTGTTTATTTAAAAAATTATATGCCAGAAGCTATAGACTCCTCCATACAAATGTTTGTGGAAGATACCAAATTATTCAGGGAAATTAAAAACCAAACAGACTGTGAAGAGCTACAAGAAGATCTCTGTCAGCTTCGTGGTCGAAGAAATGGCTACTAAACTTCAATGTCATGAAGTGTAAGAGGATGCACCTAGGTCGTACCAACAGTAAGGAGGCTATCACATATCCCAACCGGACAAAAGAACCGCATTAATGTGACCGAATGTGAAAAGCACCTGGGTGTGTATGTTGAAAATTAACTGAAATTCTTGGGCCATCGTGAAAAGCTGATCAGGCAACTAAACTAGGTCTTATAAGGTCGTTCAGATATCTAGAAGGGCCGTCCCACTCCCAGTAACTATCTTCAAGAGAGAAGTGCTTCCCTGCCTGGGGTACTGTCACCCCGTCTGATCCCCGAGATATGCTAGAGCTAGAGACTGCCAGTTGATTGTAGTGCCTGCACTACAGCACCTTAGTTATCCAGAAAGATTAGAACGCCTGCAATTGCCTAGCTTGTATTACTCAGTTGCGTGTCCATACCTGGAGCTGGTGGACACCAGCCCCACAAGGGGCAACAGCTCAAGTTTGTAAAGCCACAAGTCCAAAAAACTGAGTGGAAACTTTTTTGGGTGAGAATTGTGAACTCTGAACATTCTGCCAATGTTGTGACAGCACAGTATGAACTCTTTGAACATTCTACCTATGTTGTGACAGCACAGTGCGAGCTCTTTACTTTTACTTTATCCTCTTCACCACTGATCGGCTCGTTAGCCGCTTGGGCGATCGGTCACGTCTCTGTTGCGCACTGTTGGCAAGCACTGGGCAGGCACCAACTCCTGAATGTACCTGAACCTGCTCCAGTGTTGGTCAAGTCTGGTCTTGAAAGAGCTCACACTCCGTGCCGACACAACACTTTCTGGTAGATTGTTCCAAGAGATCACAACTCTCACACTGAAAATGTTTGCCCTCACAGTTTTCTGGAACTGCGGCTTCTTCAATCTTGAGCGGGGTCAAGGTGACCCCGTGTGGGGCGTGAGCCACCAGCTCCAATTGACACTCGAATGAGTAGTGCCCCTTGAGATGCTTATACACCTCAATTAGGTCGCCCCTTGCAAGTTCAAGCGCCCCAATCTCTCAGGGTAGTTGAGGTGCCGAAGTGCAGGCACCAGTCTCTTTGAAGACCACAGGGCCCGTATACACTAAACTTTTTTGCGAATATGATAGTAGTTAGCTAGCAGTAAAATTTAGAAATTATACACAAAGCTCAACTAGCAAACTTTTACCGAACAAATATTTGTTAGTAAAGTACCGTTAAAGTGCTAAAAATAGCAAGAATTCATCATATAAAATGGTCTTATGGTTGAATAACCTCAATACTCCACAAGGTGGATAGCCTACCTGCTGTCAACCTCCTCCTATTTTTCCCACTTCTGAACTTGACCTTGTACTGTACCCTTCTTGTACCCTCAGAGTTAATGCTCTCTTCTCTCCATATCACCAACCAACTAACCTCAATAAAATTATTTAGATTAATTTCAATATTTACATTTATATACATTTCGATCATTAAAAAAACCCCTAATCTTTGCAGATTGAAGGAGGATTTATTAACCAAAATAGTGATCGGTGGCTTTTCCTTGCCGTGCTGTTTGTAAACAAACATATTGAGGAAATGGAAGTCTCAACTCAACGAATGAAAATGGAGCCCAACTGGACAGCAGACCAGACTTTATTATTGGTGGATGCTTTCCTGAATAAAGAAAAAAAAAGTAATTTTTAGTTATCAACCCATTACCTTTTTACGATTTTTTTCTTACCATATATTAGATCTACTCGACTAACAGATGAATATACTGTACTAGAATTAAGCGGCGCATTCCAAAAATAAACGCGATGCGATTTATTAGTTATAAAGACGGATTTTTCGGAGTCCCAATTTGATGCTATGGTGACACGCAGCGTCGCTCTCGTTTCGTTAACCATCCATCACCTTTTTTCACATTTTTTTTAGCTCGTTTTCTTGTGGTTTTATGTGATTGACATTTATCTTTGGGGCAAATAATTTTTTTTAGTTAGGTCAGGTAACCTAACCTAACTTTTTTTTTTTTAGCTAGGTTACTTGACCTAACAGACCACATCCTAACCTAAAAAAAAAAAAAAAAGTTAATTGCCCCAAAGATAAATGCCAGAATCATCTAAAACAGCAAGAAAACTAGCGAGAAAATAAATCTCATGTGAAAAAAAGGTGATGGGGTGGTTAACAAAAAATAACCAGAGGGCATGGCTGAAAATCACCAGGAGTCAATGCTGCATTTCCTGGAGGGCAGAGGTCAGTGGCAATGCGAGACACGCCGATCCTCAGTATTGTCCAAGTCAAGAAAGATCTCTGCTATAGAGGGAACACAATATATTCATTAAATATCTCTCTCCTTTCCCGATAAATGCATTGCTGCCGCTGTTGGTTTGCCATGGTATCAATTAAGACTGTTACGGGACTTACCCGGTAAGTGCTCCAGAGGTCTTTTAACTTAACAGTACTATTAAGGCCCTTAAAAGTTTTGTATGTACTACTAGTGTCAGCCATAACGGTTTGCTAACTGTTAAAAGTTGTGTATACCTGCCCAGATCTGACCAACACTGGAGCAGGTTGATACTTTCAGGAGCCAGCATTAATGGGGTTTTTTTTCTTATACTGTACTTGCCGGAGTAAAGCCACTGCTACCCAAAATTTTATCAAAATACACAATCAATATTATTGTCAGTTACATTCCTTTGTGAATAAAATAGGCGATATATCCATAATTTTTTTTTACTGAATTTATTGAACAAAATTCTTCTTGCCTACACTACTGCACCTCAGTTATGCAGGGCAGTGCACCTACACATTTGTCACTGCAGTATTTGCCTTGGTTTCTCCCATATATTTGTACCAGCAAATATACCAGAATCCACATGTCAGACTTCGCCAGGCTACCAGTGTTCCCAAGGTTAAATGTGATATGGTATATTCGGATACAATATTTTGGTTGCTGACAATGTAACAAACTAATAGCTACAAGATTAAATATTGAATTACCATAAGGGCTTCCCAGACAAACCAGAAAATAAATATACTACTGTGGAAGTACTGGCAATAAAAGCTTCTACCCCACAAAATGGTGCAGCAATGGGATACAGTAACTAACCATCCCCTCTACAATGTTGTTACAGCAGCGGAATAATTAGAAAAGTTAAGCAACACATTTGCTCTCCCCACCTACAATAATGCCAGTCTTGGGGTTAAAGATTATGGAAGTTCAATTTCTTAATATTCCTTGATTTAGACCAAGAACCCCAACAGTTTCACTGCCACTTTGTCACCATAATTACCTAATGGTAGTTCAACACCCTTAATGCACGACAAAGTTCAGACAAGAAACATTCACAAACTTCCAATAGGCAACCATTAATTCCTAATTATTAAACTTCCATTTTAATCTTAATTTCTCTACCCTTTTAGGTCCTCCTGGCTCCACTTTGCCAAGGTTTTCATTTTCTGTACTACATCCCTAATAACCCCCCCCCCAATTCTTGAACATCAAACCAGTCTAATTCATCAAATTCACATTCAATTTACTATACAGAACAATCTTCCAACATACAATTCATTAGGGACAACCTACATTCAATACGTATTTTTTTTTTAATCTACACAAGTGAAGGAAAATTAAAGTTAATTAATTTATCGATTTGTTTTTATTACATCTTTCTGAATATGGAATGCTGGGGGATATTCATGCAAATCATTTAATATTCTTCCCCTTCTTCTTCACCCTCTGCATCAGCAGAGTCAACACCAACCTCTTCATAATCTTTCTCAAGTGCAGCAAGATCTTCACGAGCTTCTGTGAACTCTCCTTCCTCCATTCCCTCACCAACATACCAGTGCACAAATGCACGCTTGGCATACATCAGATCAAACTTGTGGTCCAAACGAGCCCAAGCTTCAGCAATGGCAGTAGTGTTCGACAGCATACACACAGCTCTGGATACCTTAGCCAAATCTCCACCAGGGACAGCAGTAGGTGGTTGGTAGTTAATGCCAACCTTAAAGCCTGTAGGACACCAGTCCACAAATTGAATGCTTCTTTTTGTCTTGATTGTAGCAATAGCAGCATTTACATCTTTAGGCACCACATCACCACGGTAGAGAAGACAGCATGCCATGTACTTACCATGTCGGGGGTCACACTTTACCATCTGGTTGGCAGGTTCAAAGCAGGCATTTGTGATCTCTGATACAGAAAGCTGCTCATGGTAAGCCTTCTCTGCAGAGATTACAGGGGCATATGTAACGAGAGGGAAATGAATTCTTGGGTAAGGCACCAAGTTAGTCTGGAACTCTGTTAGGTCCACATTAAGGGCACCATCAAATCTAAGAGAAGCTGTGATAGAGGAAACAATTTGGCCAATCAGCCTGTTCAGATTGGTGTAGGTGGGTCGTTCAATATCCAAGTTTCTGCGGCAGATGTCGTAGATGGCTTCATTGTCAACCATGAAGGCACAGTCCGAATGTTCAAGAGTTGTGTGAGTGGTCAGAATAGAGTTATAGGGCTCAACAACTGCAGTAGCTACCTGGGGAGCTGGGTAAATTGCAAATTCTAGCTTGCTCTTCTTTCCATAGTCAACAGAAAGCCTTTCCATCAATAAAGAAGTAAATCCTGAGCCAGTGCCACCGCCAAAGGAATGGAAAATTAGGAATCCCTGAAGACCAGTGCAGTTGTCTGCCAGTTTGCGGATGCGGTCAAGTACAATGTCAACAATTTCCTTTCCAATTGTATAATGACCACGTGCATAATTGTTTGCCGCATCTTCCTTGCCAGTGATCAACTGCTCAGGATGGAACAGCTGACGGTACACACCAGTTCTGATTTCATCTGTAGAGGGAATAATTGAGGTTAGTGGAAAGAATTAACAGAGGTAAGCAAATCACTCGATAAACAGCAGTTACCAATTTCATAATCACTGAGCTAGAATTGAGTTATGGATTAACACATGTAGGGGGGGGGGGGAATACCATCAATCATTCAAGTGCAGTGTGGTGCTAGTCAATTTTTTCTAAGATTAATCATCAGTCCCAACCACTTACACAGTTCATGTAAACAAGCCAATTGCTTTATTGGTCTATTGTCAATACAGTACTTTTATCAATGCTTGTATACCTGTTCTGTTATAAATCAGGGAAAATAAAAACTTTTGGTTTGAGTGAAATACCCAAAGGTTTAGTAACAGTGGCCTAAGCCAACAGTCATCATTAAGAAGAGTGAAAAGTAGAACAATTAATCACATATCCATTAGTGGCGAACGAGATATCCACCATAAACAGGGTATTACAGCGAAGGAACAGACCTACTCACAGTACAGTATATAGAAAAGTTGGGAAAAAAAATTAATTTTTTAAGCACTGTACAGTACATACTGTAAATTATTATTATCCCCCCCCCCCCCAGCAGTTACCAGTAACTTGACAAAACTGATAAATTATGAATATTACAACCTACCCATAAAAACTTTAAATATGATCAAATTTGTCTGCAACAAAATTTTTATGAAGAAATAACAACATTTTAACTTTGCAAGATGGTAATAGAGCACACATTGAAGTCAATGCAAAAAGTTGGGAGGGGGGGGAGGAGGGGGGTAGTGAGGAAAGTATATAGAATTGGGAATTACAAAGTATACCTTTGAGAATACATGTACAAAGATAGGAAAACACTTCAACTGTACAAATCTCAAGTATGTCCCAGTCTGGATTACAAGCATGAAAATCCTACCTCCAGAAAGATCCAACATCCCCTGAAACGGTGCAACAAAAAATGACTATTGGTGGTTTCAGGACTATGTCATCTCAATTATACAAGTAGGACCAACAGCCCTTCAGACAAGGCACAATAGAGATCTCATTGAAGCCTTCAAAATCCTGAAGGGGATGGCAAACATGAACCCACAACATTTCTGGGGTGTTGCACACCACCAACATGAAAGGACATAACTACAAGCTGACCAAGTTATCCTGCAGAATGATAAATATTTTTCACACATGGTAGTTTACCAATAAAATGGCCTATTAGCCCAAGCTTTGGGCTTCAAAATATTCCTCAATAAAATTATCAAGAACAATGGAGGGATCTTACACAGGCCACTGACCTTCCTTTGGCCACTAAGTAAATGAACTGTAGTCACTCAAAATTGTTTTACAATATAACAGATGTAAAATTTTGGCAATCCTAGAGACAACAGGAGTGTTTATTCTGTAAAGATAATTTGAGCTACTGTACTGTCGGGTCAAAATTTTGCCCCCTCCCAAAATGAAGCAGCATCTACTCCAAATGAGATGAAACTGTCGGGATAAGTCAGCTAGGAGACTAATTCCCAGGTCTGTTTCACCAGAGGGAGCGAACTTTTGTCCAACTGTACATAACAGATTTTTTTTCTTTCTTTTAAGCCAAATCTACACATCCAATCAAAATGCAAACAAATTACTGTGCCGGAACAAAGTTTTGCCACAGCATTACCAATTTTTTTGATGTTCAGGTTTACTATGGACCTTGTTATGGTCCATCTTAGAGCATTCTTCGAGAGGATTTTATAATTATCCAGCCAGTTTTATTCAGAATCAGAACCTAACAAGGGTACCACAAACTGACATGGCAGTTTCAAATACCGTACCACCCACTTAAATAATGAAACTTATTTAATTGAACCTCCCACAATTGCAATACTTTGTAATTATTATACTATGCTCAGTGACCTTGCCCTAATTTAGAAAATACCTTGTTTAACCATGTCAACGCAATTACTAATGCCATAGTATTTCCACGCTAGCCTGGCCCGTAAGCCACACCCCACGTCTATAGCTACATATAGCCAATTGGTTCCCCCGAGCCTTTTATCCCCCGCCCCTGCAGCGTGTATTTGTTGACCTTATAAGATATATATTTTATATGTTTTAACATCCTCCCTGTAGTGCTAATGCCTTGAAATCGTTTTCATTTTGAGTCCAGATATTATTTTAGATAATAACAGGACTGTTTACCAATTGTGAACATACTTGTATTTGAATTTTCTTTGAACAAGAAGGGCGTGGCTTCTGGGCCAGGTTAGCGTTGAAAGGGTATAATTTGTCAAATATCGGTAAATGGGAATTACTGACACTGGATTTCCATTACACAGTAATAGGATGCTACAAGCACATAACATTGAATGCATGAAAAGCTTAAGAGTGTAGGTTCAAGTTTTATAGCATTCTATCTGGCGAGCTTTAAAACCAAAGCAACATTCACTTCACAATAACAATACCTCTAAATCAATATATTATCACAAAAGTTAATTCCACCCTGTTGGTGCTTACCAATTTGAATTTCTTAAGTAAACAAAGTATGATAAAAGCCCAGAATGGTTTAAAATTTGAAAAGCAGCAAAATATTGCCATTAATTTCATTCCTTGGATATGAATAATGTAATCATGTCATAAGGTTTACTAGAAGTATTAAAAAGTCGTTTAAAAACAAGCAAAAGGATAGTCCTGAATCTATTCTGTAGAAGAATTATGGTGCAGGTTTATTTACTTCACTGAATGTAACCATTTCAACAAATGAAACTACACATTTAAGTGCAATGAAATTATACCAACTTTAAAGTTAATTTTGTACCCCACCAAAACATCAATCTTGCAACTGGCTTATTTGGAATTAAATTAATTTATCTATTGTCCACCATCACACATCAAAAATAAATGCTTATACAGTAAAGGTTGCAGTCTCAAGTGACAGTGGAGTTGCACAACTTAAAGATGTAGTGCAACACCTCCCTAAATTTATTGCGTGTGCTTTTGCAACACGGCCTGGTAAACTGCCTTCACCTCCCTAAATTTATTGCATGTGCTTTTGCAACACGGCCTGGTAAACTGCCTTCAATCAAGAAAAAGATGTGCAGTAGCTAAAACAACTATCTGTGCATACTTTGTGGGAAACAATACGAGACAATGGATGATAAATTTTGGTATATGAGGGCTGCCACTAGTCACGCATAGAATTTTGTTGCATATCAGCCCCCACCCGCAGAGTTGTTTTTGCTACTGTGCAGTGAAACAAAAAACTATCCTTACAAAATTATGTTAAGAAAATATGTAGGGATGCACCAACCGCTTTTTTTATAAGACACATACTCCTGAAGTATAATATTAAACTCTAATCTGGTCTTATAGGAGGAAACGTCTAACCACCCTTACTTCAAGATCTGTATTGTAAACGTAAGGTTGGTTTTTTGTTAATCATCGTTTCACTATAATCAACAC
Organism: Homarus americanus; assembly: GCF_018991925.1. Taxonomy (NCBI): domain Eukaryota; kingdom Metazoa; phylum Arthropoda; class Malacostraca; order Decapoda; family Nephropidae; genus Homarus; species Homarus americanus. The sequence goes on from NW_024748109.1 coordinate 10,628,227, forward strand.
CCGTTTTAAAACAAACTTGATATTGCTGGCCCTATAGCTATTCAGGAACAGCAATTAACCAAGAATATTAAGAATTACCGGTAGATCCCTCTAGACCCCTCTAAAAGACTAAGTTGGACCAGTCCAGCTTGGTCCAAACATGATTGCAATAATATTCTATATGTTAGAGCTGTACAGTATTACTGCAAAATTAAGAGTTTAGCTTGGCATGGTCAGAATAATTCTTATTTTACCCCTGACTTACATGGCAAACACTATGTACAGAATATCAGCCGATACGAACCTTATCGATACCGATTAAACGGTAAAATACCGATACTATCTGCTTGTCAATACGGATTAATAGGTGCATCCCAAACATTGTGACAATGGACAAAGGATTCTGGTAACCCTACCATGACAACAGAAGTCGCAATCTTTTTTTTATCAACTTCAATCACCCACAATAGTACTCTCACCTCTCCTGAACCACAAACCCCAAATGAATCATAAACATTTATGGAAAATAATGTCTACTGCTAAGTTTCAAGAGCCTGAAATCTGTGTGTGGAACAGCAGGATAGGCAATAGGACTTCTGTAGGGGACTGGACATGTATATTAGTACTGAACACAGCCTCCCAACATTTTTAAGATTACAGTAAAACATGTTAAAAATTATTTAAACTATGTAGTATCAGTTATAGTTAGGTTAGAAAATGTATGCACACGTGTATGCAAATGCACACGTGTATGCAAATGCACAAGTGTGAATGCATAAGCACTAATATCCTCACCTATAACAGTAGGTTCAAGATCGACAAACACTGCCCTGGGAACATGCTTGCCAGCACCAGTTTCACAGAAGAAAGTGTTGAAAGAGTCATCACCACCACCAATGGTTTTGTCTGAGGGCATCTGGCCATCAGGCTGTATGCCATGCTCCAAACAGTACAGCTCCCAACAGGCATTGCCCATCTGGGCACCAGCCTGGCCTACATGGATGGAGATGCACTCACGCTGTAAATAAAAACACTTTTAAGTTTCATTTCTACATAATGTATGTTACTTTAACACTGGATGCAGATACAGCAGCTGTATTGACAGACTGTGGTTATAGAGTTGCCATACCTATATCTTGCATGCATTATTTTAACCGAGTTATGAAGGCACTAGTTCGGTATTCATCACTAACTATAGTACACAACTCACACAAGCCTGTCTGTAAAGAATATGAAAGGTACGAGAAATCACAAATTAAAATCTTGAATATCTAAATATCAGAGATAACCCTAGTACAATTGTCAAGTACCCCCCCCAACCAAGAAAACCCATATGCATTACTAAATCGAATCATTTTACTTTTCAACCTCCATGACAGCAACATGGAACTAACAGCTTGGTCTACTCCAGCAAGTTCTTACCTTTAGACAAAAGTACACTTAAACGGCACGACTAAAGGTGAAATTTTAGTTTGTCATCCCTGTATTTTGATGTCCAAACCTACCTTAACCAAACCAACCTAATGTAACCTAACTTTGCCACAGAACCCAGGAACTGTTTGTACCTAACCTAACCTAAATTCCTAAAATTCCCAGGATGATCGAAACTAAATAGCTAACTAAACACTATTGCACAAAAAAAATAAAATAAAAATTATATATATATATAAATAAATAAAACATGAAGTTCGATGGCCTGTTTCTCGAATCGATACGGGCAATTTTATTGTTACAGGAGTGTCTACTTAAAGATTTTTTCTTAGGTATTGGATGCACTGTAATGATATTTTTCATTTTTTGTCACTAAACGAATCTTGGAAATTTTAGTGGCATTCCGTAATTTTAACAATTCTAAGACTTTTCTCCACAGGAATTTCAGGCGCAAATTACGTATAAAAGAGATATTTAAAAACTTTTTGTGTTTGAAAATTTACCTTTCACATGTCACTGAACAAAATCGAAGTTGAAACTTTTCCCATGGGTTATGAACAAAATTTACCTTCATTTCCGAGAGACCTCCCCCATATATCAGAATATAGAGATTTGCTATAAAAATTAAGGTACAAGTGTTCAATCACCAAAAACCACAGGAGAAAATTTTGAACCTAGCCCGGGGTACCCTCCAGTCATTCGATATTCTGGGTGTGTACCACCACTTACAGTCTGCCCATATCGCCACCGCGTTCATTCCCATCAATATAAACACGATAATAACTGTTGCTTGGGATAGAAAATTAAAAAAAACACCAAGACAATTTATTAAAAGACGAAGATAAAATAAAAATATTGTTAATGCGCCTGCAATCGTCTCACTGCTCGGTGACTTGTGTGTCCGTGCCAAATCACCTTCATTTGTTCTGTATTTTGTTTACTAATGCTGAATCGTTTTCTTTATAAAGCAATTAATATTCATGTACAGTAATAACAATAAATCTTCATTTGTTCTGTATTTTGTTTACTTACCAATGTTTTAATCGTTTTCTTTATTAAATAATTAATATTCATGTATAATACAATACTTCTTGAATCGTCTGTATACATGTGTAATTTATATTCGTGTAAAATAATAACAATTTTTCATTAATACCAGAGACTGTTAGTGGTGACGAAACGGACTTGATATTGGTAACGAAATGGGGTGTATCCTTTCAAACATACCGGTACATAATAAAATGTTGAATACTGTACATCACTTATACGCAATTAGCGCTGAAAATGTAATTAAATAAGCGTCTTATAATTGTCAAAATTACCGCAACTATAATATTCCCGAAATTCGTTTAATGGCAATTAGTGAAATACTCTCTCTAAAATTCAAGAGAATCATTTTGTGGCAACAAAGTGAAAGGTAAACTTTCATACAGAAAATGTTAAATATCTCGCTTATACGTAATTTGCGCCAGAAATGCAATTGATGTCTTACAATTGTCAAAATTACCAATTTTAACGAATCCCAAATTCGTTTTGTTGGAACAAGTGATATTTTCCCCTTATATAATTTAAAGGTTGTAAACTTAAGCCACGACCTACTTGCACTTTTGTAGTCGACAAGTATCTGCTATAACATCGGACTTCTGCATTTAAGATTTAAAGTTAAACTTTCCGACAAAATCACAACAGGTAAGTCCGCAGTTATTTCACTTCTTGGCTTTACCGACTAACGATAATTGCCATTTTTGATACCACAACCTGTGATCATTGAGGAGTCACAAATCTTACGCGGCATAATATACCCCCTATTTCATACATGGCGTTAAGGACATAAGAACATAAGAATGGAGGAAACTGCAGCGGGCCTATTGGCCCATACTGGGCAGTCCCGTTTACACCCAACCCCTATTGCTCATATGAGCATCCAACCTATGTTTGAAGCAATTCAGCGTATTCGAGTTAATGATGATATTTGGTAACTTGTTCCATTCATCCACTACTCTGTTTCCAAACCAGTGTTTACCTATTTCACGCCTAAATCTAAATTTGTCTAATTTAAAACCATGCATGAGCCTGTTTGTATGTAACAAAGGGTAGCAACAAAGAAAGTTATGTCTTTTCTTGGCCAAATTAGTATTAAAGGAGAGGAGTAAAAATGTTATCAGAAATAAACCTACATTCTTCCCATGCACAGTCAGCCGCTCTCAGGAAAAGTCCCCCGGTTGTGTCGACCGTGACGTGCTTATCCATGGAGGTTAGGTTTCAAGTGATTTGAAAGTTGAAATGGTTGCGAATAGGCTTTTCGCGTATTTAAGTGACCTTCAAATTTTGGCAAAGGGGTTAAAAAATTTCAAAAAATACTTAATTTTACAAAATAAGCTCATTTGCTCCCAAAACCTATTATCATGACAAAATGTAGCCACAGCCACTAAACGAGTATTTCCCCATTTAAGTAATCGTTAAACTGAACAATTACATACTACGTATTTCTTACAAAATGGTAACGGAAAACATGTCACGTGCTGGGGAAATTCCAACGAGGGGAGGGAGGGGGGGGGGGTCTTCGTCCGCCGGCCCGGCTCTCCCTCACACTGGTCAACCGCCAATTCCACTTTCGAAAACATTACCGCTTTAAAATTAACGCAAAAAAATAGATACAGCCAGCACTGCAAGATGCGTCGATATCTATTGGCATGGCAGCCTAATGTGTGGGCGGACTACAATACGAGAGAATGAATTATGAATCCTATCTTAGACCCGATGACAACCATGGTCATATGGCGCCACGGATAATAATCAACGGCCAACACGAAAACTTTAGGGAAGGAAAATAATTAAACCCGTAAATAAGTCCCAAATGGAAACTACAATAATACAGGCGTGAGCCTCTTCCAGATCATGTGAGTATGACCTTTCTGACTAACCCAACCGTTTTGCCCAAGCGGAAGGAATAACCCTGTACCGCATTGTCCGCATGCGCGATTCTCTGCCGTCAATACGGCTGCAGTACCTGCACTGTGTAAAATTAAGTACAAAGATATCACTTCACTTTCACAACCAAACCACTTATTTCATAACACCATTTTCAAAATATAGATTTCAAACTTTTAGTATTAACTTACCATGTTGTTACTGTAAGGGAAGTCTTACACGCGAACCTCTGCCGAGATCACAAGGAACTATAAACGCTGCCCTCGCGATTCCTCAACGGTTTGACAAAAATCTTCCGTGCTCCTGGTTTATATACCACCCATGACGTCATAACACCAACGCCCTCTGATTGGAACAACGCACAATGGAGAACGCTCTCATTGGTTCACAAGTGGCGCCAATGTGTCAGAAAATTTTAAAGCTTCATGAAAATTATTATTACATAAAAAAATTATTTTATAATTCGTACAAAGAACTGCAAATAATTAAATGGTTTGCATTTTCTTAATCCAGTCCAGAATAAAGATTCGAGACGAAATTTCACTGAATGTTCCTCAAGTCCGGATAATTGCATATCGTTGAAGGGATTTCAAATTTTAATATCGTTATACCATTAAGTATTTTATATTAAAAGCTACTATTATTTTGCATCTTTTAGTAATAAAATAGAGCATTCATCAACAGGATGAATAAAAATCTTATATGGGTTTTCAACGAAAACTAATGGTGTCATAACGGCTCTTGATTTTTTTTTAGCTGTTTTCTTTTTCACTATTCATCAGCTTACTAGCCGTTCGGGCGGTCGAAACACATGATCAAACAGCCTTCAACAACGCTATGTCTTCTATTATCCTGTAATATAAGTCTATATACAAAGATTAGGATGCTAAATTACACCATCTTCAACCTCAGATTATTTCCTAAGATTCAGTGCAAATGGCGTCAAATATTGGTCATATTTCAAAACATTTTCCGGGGGGGGGGTACTTACAGCGCCCCCCAGCTGAAAGGGCTCGCTACGCTTGCCAGACTTCTCAATAATTTGGAAACCCCCCTACTCAATTACTGGGTGCGCCCGTGTTTACGTCCTAACGTACAATCCACCGCCTCAGAAATAAGGGCGTGGCTGGCGGGTAAATTCAACAAAGGTTGAACCCACAGATAGGCTGAGCCGTTGTTAACATTACATGTACAGTATATAGTTTTCATAATTATATAATTTCCTTCCTATCCGTATTAACGTTATTCTTTGTATCTTTTCTACTTCGGTGTTCTAATATTAGACGCCACCACCCACCCTTTCAGCACCCCCACCGCCAGTCCCCTCTTCCCACCCTCCAACCCCCTGCAGTGTCACTTCCCGCGCGTGGTGAATCATTCCATAATTCAAGAGTGCGTGACTCAACAAATGATGTCATTTCCAGTGCCTCTCTACTACTACTATTACTACTACTACTACTACTACTACTACTACTAGCCATCACTCGATGCACTATACAGTATATGGATCACCAGCATACTCAATAACTAAGGAAGGTAACCATCTTTTTGTTTTATTTTCTTCTAACCAATAAAATAGTAATACCTGTAATATATTACCATAAATATAACTAAATTTAAAGATTAGTGATTCTGCTTACCAAATGAGGCAATTCTTTGTAGTACGGACATACTGTTTACCAGTGCATACCTACACTATGAATGTTGTATACAGTACTTGCAGTCTATATACATTGTATACTTGCACTGCCTATGTATACTGTTTTTATATTTGCTCTATGTAAAGTATATGTAATTTATCCCTGCTCTGTTGTGCTCATTATTTGTATACCTGTACTACCGCCTGGGAAGGTATTGGAAGCATAATGTATTGTCTAATGGTAGACCCTGCTGCCATATGGCATCACGAAAACTGTGACCAAGTCCCAGGTTGCTGATCTGACTTTCTGCCTCAGTTACACACAATTGCAGGGTCTCAATTGTTTCTCTTACTACTGTATTGACAATACGGTGGGCTAATCCCCGTAAAAAAAAATACTGTAATGTACAGTCTCGCTCAAAATTCTTCGATCGCTGCTGGAGACAGCTGGCAACTCAAGGCCGTTTGTTTACTATAGTATGTAGTACAAATTATGAATAAATGTAAAAGTGATAGGTGATTGGTTCCTTACTTCCCCGTTGCTTAATTTAATGGTTGGGCTTTGTTGTTTCGTATTATATTATACTACGTACTCTAGTAAACAAACGGCCTTGAGTTGCCAGCTGTCTCCAGCAGTGTTCGAAGAATCTTGAACGAGACGTACAATGTTACCTGCACTGTACGTACTATGTATACTCTTTAAGTGTATACCTGCAGTATATATACAATATTTGCATAAGCACATTGTATACGTATGTCGTTTGTGTACCTGCACTGTTTAAGTACTGTACATTGCTTCTGTATCTGCACTGTACTTTTATAACCATTTAAGCTTGTCTGTCGATTTCACTGAATGTTTTTGTTTATCTGTCTAGCACTGGAACTAAGAGTACCATGTGCAGTGATCCATCAATTGTCAGTTAATTCAAAGTTCTAAAAACCTATATTAAGTGCATGTGTTAAGCTTGCGTGTGTGTGGTCTATTAACTAGATTACAATTTATATCGTAGGTCCATCAACATGAAACTTTAACGATTATCGAGGATTACATAAAACACTTAACTACTGCATATTTTCCAGGGATAAGGATATAACACGCCATAAAAAGATTTTAATTGGGTAATCAAATACTTCGAGGAACACTTGTAATGTGTCCTTTCCTTGTACCAGCTTGAGCATAGAATATTTTTAAACGGAATAAATGGGTTGATATTGAAACGCAACTCCCAACCAAACTGCGTCTCCAAATGCAATTAAAATCTAATTCGTTATGACACCTTACGTTACAATTGGTTGATCTTTTCCACAAACTTAACTAAATCTTCTCCATCTGTCATAAATACATTGACCCAGTATGCCAAGTCTGTTGATGTAATTTCTGAAATACACAAGTCTTACATCATGTCCTCAACTATTGATTACAGTGAAGACGGCGAGGGTAACGGTGGCTGAGTGCCGAGTGGAGAGGCCTTGAGGAGGCCACCGCAGTTAGTCCGTTACTAAGTCACCCACCCGGCAACCCAACAGCCGCTGCTCCCACTGTTAATTATCGTGGATGTACGATTGGGCCATGGGACACGACCCCCGGACGTTTGGGCCACGAAACACGACCTCCGGACGTTCGGGCCATGAGACACGACCCCCAGACGTTTGGGCCACGGGACAGAGTTAAAATATATGAACAATACCATCCGTATTGTATCTTGACATGTTTCTTAGTGATGTATAATGAACTGGAGGTTCCTGACCTGAGGGTTCCCAGGGATATTAAGGTAGATTATAAGGTGCTACTATAACATGCGGTTTACCGAGCTGGAGTTGTGTCTACCGGGATATTTACACTAGCATCCATTAACCTAACCTAGGTTAGGTTAGGTTTGGTTAAAATAGGTTAGGTTAAGTTAGATTAAGTTAGGTTAGGTTGTGTTAAGATATATTAGATTAAGTTAGATTAGGTTAGGATGGGTTAATAGATGCTACACTGTAACTACCAGGTAGACCAACTCCAACTTGGTAGACCGCATACTATAGTAGCACTGATTATAATTTAGCGGTTTGAATACGTTTGTATGTCTTTGTTTTACTATTTACACATCTCTTCTATTAAACAGTATGGTAGTATTTCAGAATTTTTTCTCAGTGTAAGTCTCCACCATTATGCATAAAATTCTATGGCCCAAAAATCCACCCTACATAATAGATTTAGATTGCCCCCGAGGGGGCTAGTTTATTGGGTACCCCCTTACATCCAGAGCAAGGTGAAGCGCAGAAGCGTTTACAGCGCCCATCTGGGGGAGGGGTTTATTGGGCACCCCCTTACATCCTGTGCAAGGTGAAGCGCAGAAGCGTTTACAGCGCCCATCTGGGAAGCATGCAGAGTTCATGCTTGCCTTTATGACTCCTGCAATAAGGGCGTAAAAAGCCTGAAGGGTCATGGGTTTTGTCAGCAAGTTATATAAAGTGACAGAATGATGAGTGTGTGGGGGGAAAATTCCCGGTACAATTTATCTGTTCATGGCAAAGTGTGGCAGGTCCCTAATAATGTCAAGTGCCAGGCCTGTGACTAGGAGGAGGGATATCTGGTCAGGGAGGGAAGAGGTGTTGGTAACGGCTGGGGACCTGTAGGAGGAGGTCATAGGGCAAGTGAGGATGTGGTGAAAGAGGGTGTGACACACTTCCCAGCCCCCCTTGGTCCCTGTTCACCTAGCAGCAATGAAGGTACCTGCTGTAAATCGAAAGTTGCGAATTCGTATTCAGGGACAAGTTGTTGGAGCTTCCAATAACTTGCTTAGACATAAACCATTGACTCTTCAGGTTTCTACGCCCTTAACTCATGAGACATAAACGCAAGCATGAACTTAGCATGCTTCCCTGTTGGGCGCTGTAAACGCTTCTGCGCTTCACCTTACACAAGGATGTAGGGGGGTGCCCAATAAATAATAATAAAAAAAAAAAGAGTCAGGTTGGCCACAAAGTTTACAAACAGTGCAGCCAGGCTCAGGGTAGCCAATGTACTCCCATAGGTACCTGTACCCCAGGCGCAGTCTCATGTACATAATCTGTTGAGATCGAGTCAGGGATTGATACTCTTTGTAGTGGCGGTTGTCGTCACCGGTAACAGCGTCATAATGGCGTAGTGTGACGCTACCCCGTTGTTTCAGGTGTGTCCAATTTTCGTCGAATGCTTCTCGTTGTGCGGCGTGTATGCGAGATTTGAGATGATTCAGGGAGAGGGCGAGGGTGGCTTTAATATCTTCTTCCTGTGTCGCTTCTTTGGCAAGCCGATCAACAGTGTCACAGGCAGTTATTCCTATATGTGACGGGACCCAAATAAACTTGACACGGATGTCATCAGTTTGTTATAGCCCGGCGGCTAGGGTGTGTTGGGTGGCAGGGAGGAGGGGGAGGGTGATTTGAGCCTCGCTAGCGCAGAAGTGCTGTCACTGATTATAAGGAGGTTCCGGCGTTCAGTGTGAGCATAGGTCGCCCCTTCATGAATGCCCGGGAGGATGGCTATGCTTTCAGTGTCATTGGAGGAGGCCCAGTCGCGGATCCTGATTTTCCTGCGGGCCTGGCACTCAGGAATCCACACAGCTGCCCCAGCGCTGCCCAGCGTGGTAACAGACCCATCACAGTAGACGAGATAGGAGGATGGGAGGTCGTAAGAGAGGAGGCGACATCGTTAATCTGCTCAAGGCAGTTAAGTTTGAGCCTATACCGCAGTTGGGTGGATTTACAACCAGGGAAGGTGTGGACAACAACATCAAAACTTGGGGAAGTCCACGGCGGTAGAGGCGGGAGTGTACTCGGGAGGGAGAGAGGTCGAGGGGGTGTAGAGGTGATAACGCAGGATGTCAGCAGCAGTGTGGACGGGCCAGTGTTGAGAGAGGGAGGGAAAGGTAATGGGAACAGACCGGCGCAGGAGGGTATTAAGATGTGAGTTCAGTGACCGCGACAGGGGAGTCGGTTGCTCACTGCGAAGAAGATTAACACCAAGGATGGCATTGAGAGCAGTAATTCGATCGCAGATGGGGAGCAGAATCAGTTCACGCTGCATGATTTCTATTCTGGTGGTCATAGGGCAGCCGAGGATGAGTCTCATCGCTCTGTTTTGGATTTTCTCTATGCTTTGTTTCTCGAGCTGAGAGGCAACTACAAGGACAGGAGAGGCACAATCTATGACAGCTCTGACGATGGCAATGTACATGAGACGTAGGACCCTGACAGAGGCTCCTTTGAGGCCGTGGGTGAGGGACTGGAGAGGCCTCGTTCGTTGGCGGCACTGGGAGATGATGTGGGCGGCGACAGCGGAGGTGGTGACGCTGGTTGTGGCTCGCACGGGTAGACCAAGGTGCCTGTAGGTGCGTACTTGATCGATGTCTTGTCCTTGCAGAGTCAGCGGTGTCTGATGCCGGAAGTGTGAGATGACTAGCCCGAGTGTTTGACAGGTCCGGGCGAACGTGGAGAGTATAGGTTGTTCATGCTGCACTGTAGTAATTTGGAGGAGAATATCATCAGCGTAGCTTATGATGTGACCGTCTAGGGCGCGCTCAGCAAAGATGTCGTTGAGGCGGCAGCTGGAGTTCATGAGAACATTAAAGAGTGTAGGGCTCAGTACACCTTCCTGAGGCGTGCCAAGATCAAGGTCCCTGATCGTAGAGTAGTGGCCCTGAAAACGGACACGGGCCTATCGATGGGAGAGGTAGTCAGCAATCCACGTAAGGAGTTTGCCCTTCACATCAACGTGCGTGAGACCCTCAAGGATCACTTCACTGTTGGCTTTATCAAAAGGTCTTTGATTTTCTGGGCACAGGAAGCAGAGTTGTGGTTACATGAACAGAAGAGACATCTGGGACGATCACGTCGGCAGCAGGCAGTGAAGGTGTGACCCCAATGAGAGCAGATAACACAAAATGCAGGCCCAGGATGATAGGGTTCTGCATAAAGTGGTGGAAGGATTGGGTGGGCTTCCACAGTGGTTGGGCATACTTGACAATAACAGCAGCTTGTGGAGTTTTCCCCAGGTAATGTCGACGAATACTGAGTATATCAGAATTAAAGTCACGCGCATCTTCGATGTCAGCGTATAGGGGGAATCGTTTCACTAGGATGTGGCAACATTCATCAGCGTCTACTGGGGGGGGGGGGCACCAAGACGATCCCGTCAAAGCCAACAGTACTAAGGGTTTCATAGACTTCAGGAGTCTGATAAAGTTCCGGTTCTTACCTTGTCGGAATTGAATGTTGGGACCTTGTTATCTGCAGTACTTCATCATCCAATTAAGCCGTTCCTTGGCGGATTTCAATGAATCCTTGGGAAAGTGGAGATTCAGCTTACTTGCTTGTTTGGCAGAGGGCAGGGTGATAGGGTCCGTTGCATTGGTGTTTCCACTCCGACTAGTGTTTCCCATAGAAACATTACCGTCATTGTCATAATCACTGGGGGTCTGACTCTTGAAGGGTGTTGGATTCACTATGACCAGGCGAGTTGGCGATGGCATTAATGAGAGAGGGGACACCTCTTCTGGGGCGCTTACGTCGATTCCCCATGCTGGCAAAAACTTGCCGGCTGAAGGGAGTCGGTTCTGAGGAGGGGACCTTCGTGGGACGATCGGGAAGTCAAGAGCACCTATGGGCACGTCTGGGAAGCATGCTCACGGCCTAAACGTCCGGGGGTCGTGACCTATAACCCAAACGTCCGTGGCCTAATCGTCCTATCATCGTTAATTATATTGGTAACCAGCACTAAAATATCCTACACTTTGTACTAAGAGAAGTCTTCAATAATACTTTCAGTAAACTTCTTGTTTTATGTATTTAGGATTTCGACGGCTAGGGGCGAAAGGTTCATTAAATCTGAGCTTCTTCACCAGCCAAAAGCTTTTAAAGAATTAAAGAAAAAAAATCTATCTACTGTTAACTTGTTTACCGAGCCTTCAGTATTCTTCAGAAGGTGTGTACAGTACAGTACATTACCCAATTATTATTCACTTCACCAGTTATTTTAAAGCTCTGAAAAATTCGTGTTCACAAAATCTGTTTTGCGGGTAAATCGCAATTCCTTGGACGTGACAGAATAATATGAATGAATTCACAAAGAACTGTAAGATAACATATACTGTATATTACATAACTCTAAATACTTTGTACTTATGAACTTACAAGTACGCTTGTTGGTGTGTGGGTATAAACTGCATACACATCCAGTCTACTGTCACCATAAATAAATATATGAATCCTTAGTCCATGTTATCGCCGCTGGCTTCAGCTACAGTGCTGGCGTGTGATGCCATTAAATGTTTCGACCTGTGACCTCGCCAGATGTAGAAGTGTTTACAGACAAGTCCTGGTTCTGCTGAGTGGACTGTCTTTAACCGATGGCGGTGCTGCCCGCCCCTCCATGAGTCAGATCGCGCTCTCTAGTGATGCTGTGAAGACCAGCCTTCTCCTGTCCGAGAATTTGTGCTGGAACGATTTACGCAATACTGCTGTCTCTTGGAACACCATACTGATCTGCATTGACCCGCACTTGTAAGTACGGCCTCAGTGATGACATACCCCTCGGTGCTGAAATATTGTTGACTAACCTAGAGTAATAAGACAATGCAGAATGAAGCGAAGCTAAGATTAATAGAGTTATGAACTTTGTGTTATGTCAGTATGTTTAATAGATTGTAATTATGATAAAATTGTGTGAGACTAACTAATTATGTATCAGATGGATCACCATGTAATATTATGAACGCCTTCTCCTCTGCAGGTTTTGACCACATCAATAAATATTGAATGCGTCAAAAGACGGGTTTCAATCATTCCCTTCGACTTGCCAGTCACCTGAACGTCCTTAACTAAGGCGTTTACAGTCCACATTAAAATCAATAAAATGCTCTTATCACTTCAGACTCGGATCATTGAGTTGCTTGGGCGTTGATTTTATGAACCCAGACGTTTTAAGCCAAATATGGACTGCCAAATCGTAACTAAGTTTATAGTGTTGTAGTGAATCTCTCCCCTACAACTGCGTAGCAGCATTCCAATGCAACAGTATTGTAGTGATGGGTTGTCAGACCACAGCTTACATCTCAGAAACAGTCCAGACTTGACCCGACATTAGTGAGGTCAAGTGTAGGGTAACTCTCACGGCTGACCAAGGGTTATTAATCAGCCAGGCTCCCCTCCCATGTCACACATGTAAGGGGGCACAGGCCGGCTCTCTCCCAATATACACAATGGCCTACACCGCAGAAGAAGTCCAGACCTGACCCTACATTAGCGAGGGCAAATGTAAGGAGACCCTTCGCCGCCCCCCCCTCCCCCCCGATCGGCTCAACCTGACGGCTCGCCTCCCAATATATAGGACGTCCTAGTCCTCCCAGAGGCAGAGAGAGACAGAGAGAGAGAGTGTGTCTTGTAAGGAGGAAGGACCAGCTACTACACCACCAGGCCCGCTCGAGAGGAGGCAGAGAGGACCGGAGGCAGTCGCCTCCGGTCAGGACCGAGACTTCCCTCCGGCGCCAGCTAAGCAGTCTCCCATAGAGACAACCCAGGACCACCTGCTAGGCCTCCCCTAGGTCACGTGAGTGTTTGTCAGAGCTTTCCATGGGATGAGTTACTTACGTGGGAAGTGTATTCATTTCATGTTCGTGTCCGAGAATCAGAGTGTTTAGTAACGTAATATGATGTCCTAGTAACGTAAATATAATGTCCTAGTAACTTCAATAGAAGGTGTTATTTATGTGTCCATGTCATGTTCGTAATTAATAAAGAGTTGTAACGAAGCGGTGTTTGAGAAGTCGCCCTTAAGACGTAATAGATGTGTATTGACGTATAAGATATGATAAGTGTAAATATCTATCACGAGCACGCTACCAAAGTCTTCCTCTCTTTTATACTCTTATACTATCAATATTCTACCTATATGTAATCTTCTTGTGAGATTTGTCTCATTACAATGGTGGCAGCGCACTTAATGTAAAACTCACGCCTCTTCCCTTTAGTGTTCAGTACAGTGATAGTTAGAATCTTTTGAAGTAATCTCGTAACTATCTTGACGAAGCAGGCAGTACAAGGGTGGTTACATTCGTAACATTATATTGGTGGCAGTGTACTATAACGTTAACTCACGCCCTCCTCGTCCCTTGTTATTGGTAACAGTGTACTTAACGTAAACCCATGCCCTCCCTCATTTTAGCCATAACACCTGGCTTGTCTCATCCTTCATTTAATTCAGTTTAAGTATTGTCTACAAGTGTGTAATAAGGAATTCCTGTGTCGTAGTGTGAAAAGTGTCCTAGTGTGTCATCTTTACAGCTCAAGTCAATGTCTCTCGTTGTGGTATACTCGAATTGTTATTAGCAAAACACTCCCAGAATATGCTCAGTGCTTAATATAATTTCTCAGTGTCCCCCACGTTCTGTGAAGTTCTCAGTATCCCAAGCGCATTTTAATTGTCGGTCAGTGTTAAATGTACCCATTGTGTTTTAGTGATAGAAGCTGTGTCTATACTAACTGTTATAACTTAACATGTCTTACAACCTACATCCTCCTCCTTGTCCTAATCCTCACCTCACCCTCCGTACCCGTCCTCCCCACTACACTTAACTCCGCCTCACCCGCCCCGCCCCGCCCCGCCTCACCCCGCCTCGCCTCGCCTCCACCCGCCTCACACCGTCCAGTGTGACCACCAATCCCCATATGTTTTGTCCTGCGAGTTATGCTTCGAAATTGGTGGTTAGTGTCACTTAATATTGCGATAATTGCAGAGCTTCACTCAGTGTGTTTTTATGCTAGTATGATTTGTAGTGTACTCTGACGCGTAGTGATAAATAGTATTCAATGTAGTGAGCAGAGCTTCACTCCCCGACCCAGCCTAATGAGAATATTGTCGTGACGGAAACTATAGTTGCCAAACATTGACGTAATGTATAAAGTAAATATTTGTTTTTCTTTACGGATACACTTCCAACTAATCCATCATCCCTTTCGGATTGTTTCTGTCAAATGTCACACACAGTACCGCCCCATGGCTAGCCGGAATCCGACCACAGCACATATAAGAAGAGAAGAAGCAGCGTGAGGAATGCAGCGTGATGAATGCAGCACCACACCCGCCACACACCACCCCACTTCTTTCAAGTCCTCCCTGGTCTAGGATTAAGAAGATTTTATATTTTTCTACTTTAGGAAGTTAAGGAGTGTGGAATGCAGCGCCACACAACGAACCCTGGTGAGCCCAGCCAGGGAGGGATTCACCACTGTGGAAGGTGTAAGACAGGACGGTCTTTGGTCTCGCCGACACTCACGTACGGAGGGCGAGCCCTGGTCCGCGGAACCTGCCTTACAGTCATCTAAGGAGACGACAGCCCAAGCAGTGGACCGGCTTTCATCCCGGCCGGAGGGGGCCGACGGCAGATGAACAGAAAATCGTCTGGAATATGTTGAAAATGATGATGTTGCAGAGAAGAAATGCAGATGGAGCAGAAAAATTCATCTGGAATATGACGGAAAACGAAGATGTATAAAGAAACGCAGACGAACAGAAAAATCGTCTGGAATATGAAAATGAAGATGTATAAAGAAACGCAGATGAACAGAAAAATCGTCTGGAATATGAAAATGAAGATGTATAAAGAAACGCAGATGAACAGAAAAATTCATCTGGAATATGAAAATGCTCTACACGTAGAGGAAGCGCAGGTGAACAGAAAAATCATCTGGAATATTATAGAAACCAGGAGGAAGTGAGAAGAAGTCAGATGTGGTGACACGACCTACAAAGTGTGGTATTGAAGAAAGAAAGACGTGCTATGTGACGAAAGAAGGCAGAAGACGTCCTGTGCTGACATCAGAAGAAAGTCGACGATGAAAAGGTGGATCATCAGAAGGACCAACCGACTACCGCTGTTGTGCTGCCGGCATTCCTTATTTTCAGATACCAGCTGGATGGAGGACTTGAGCCATGCTGGACCCAACAAATGTACTGATGTTGTTGATGTTGTTGATGTACAATAAAAAGATATAACACCCTAACATGTGAAGTAGGAGCATTTTTTTATGTACTTTGAAGTATTTCATTCTCTGATTTTTGTTAACATGTACTACAAAGAATGTTTTTTTTAAAAGATTAGTCACTTTTTCTATGAGTTCATTTGATAAATGTTTTGTATTACCAAATGCAATGTTGTAGACATACTACTGAGTGGGACGAATTCTTATTTTGACACGGCCTGGTTAGGCAATGAGACACCTGTTTTTGTTTGTAGAATGTGATTTGCAAGTTTACCTCGGACACTATGCTAGATATGAAGGATCTTTAGATCACTCTATGTTCACTTACTGTGTATGTATTTTATTTTTTTTCTCCTGTCATAGAAGCTTTAATCTTGGCGGGAGGTATAGTAAGCTTTGTCAGATCAAACTATGCCAGTAGAAAAACATACATCTCTAGTGTTATAATTTGTAAAATGTAAGGATGCATTATCGCCTCAGGGACTATATTAGATACTGCACATGATGTTACTGTCTACTTAAAATGTGTCATCAGTGCTCTGAGCATGAAAGCTTTGGTCTTGGCGGGAGGTGTAGTGATGGGTTGTCAGACCACAGCTTACATCTCAGAAACAGTCCAGACTTGACCCGACATTAGGGAGGTCAAGTGTAGGGTAACTCTCACGGCTGACCAAGGGTTATAAATCAGCCAGGCTCCCCTCCCATGTCATACATGTAAGGGGGCACCGGCCGGCTCTCTCCCAATATACACAATGGCCTACACCGCAGAAGAAGTCCAGACCTGACCCTACATTAGCGAGGGCAAATGTAAGGAGACCCTTCGCCGCCCCCCCCCCCCCAATCGGCTCAACCTGACGGCTCGCCTCCCAATATATAGGACGTCTTAGTCCTCCCTCTGGCAGAGAGAGGCAGAGAGAGACAGAGAGAGAGTGTGTCTTGTAACCAAGAAGGGCCAGCTACCACGTCCCGAGTCCTGCTCGAGAGAAGTCAGGGGCCGGAGGCAAGCCGCCTCCGGTCGCCTCCGGTCAGGACCGAGACTTCCCTCCGGCGCCCAGCTAAGCAGTCTCCCATAGAGACAACCCAGGACCACCTGCTAGGCCTCCCCTAGGTCACGTGAGTTTTTGTCAGAGCTTTCCATGGGATGAGTTACTTACGTGGGAAGTGTATTCATTTCATGTTCGTGTCCGAGAATCAGAGTGTCTAGTAACGTAATATGATGTCCTAGTAACGTAAATATAATGTCCTAGTAACTTCAATAGAAGGTGTTATTTATGTGTCCATGTCATGTTCGTAATTAATAAAGAGTTGTAACGAAGCGGTGTTTGAGAAGTCGCCCTTAAGACGTAATAGATGTGTATTGACGTATAAGATATGATAAGTGTAAATATCTATCACGAGCACGCTACCAAAGTCTTCCTCTCTTTTATACTCTTATACTATCAATATTCTACCTATATGTAATCTTCTTGTGAGATTTGTCTCATTACAGTATCCTAGCAACCAGCGAGCTGCTCACGGGGGTCGCCACCAGCGACGTTTGCCCTAGCAACCAAGTCCAGCAACCGGCGAGTTCCCACGGGTTTACTTCCGGCTGCTGTGTATATAAGCTCTCAGTCTCTCCATTGAGATGCATTCTTCCCTAAGTTCCTGAACACGCAACACCTCCTCTGAGCAAGCTCCTCGCTGTCCTCCAGCTCTCATTCAACCTGGAGGAAAGCAACACGCAACATCTCTAACGAAGCTCCTGCACAGATACCTCCTAAAACACGCTACTCAGTGAACGTGTCTCTTGAGCAAGCTTCTCACCACACTGCATCTCCAGCACCAGACTGTCTTGTATATAATATATTTTATATAAGAAAACCACCACCTAGAGTTTCCATCCATCCTGTGTGCTAGACAACATAACATCACGTAACCTTACAGTATGTCCCAGAAAAAAATGTCCCTGCCTCCCTCCCTCCCTGCCTGCCTGCTTCCCTCCAACTCACAGTGTTTCAGGGAGCAGGCAGGGAGGGAGGCATTTCTGGGACACCCTATATAGTAAAACCTGGTAAGTTTCTCTCTCTCCTGGATAAAAAACCAAACAAAACAACAATACACTTTAACTACAGTATTATTTCGCTCAATTACAATTTGACTTTGCCACAATGTAGTCTCTTAAGACGATAAATTGTAAAAATAATAAAATAGTACACACACACACGTGCACACACACACACACACCACAAATGCTGAACCAATGTAGACGTATCGTTATTTTACTGGGTAAATATCTATCTATCAATCTATCTATCAGAACTAGGCATATGTGTTCCTTTTGCCCTGATGTGAGAAGAATGTGCCCCAACGACTGCTGAGGTTCATCGTTACACCCAGCCCAAGGGAGGGCTGAGCCTGGAAGTGAAGGGGTGACTTCCCGGTGAACGGAAATAAAGTCAAATGAAAAAAAAAGTCACAGGAAGAAGTAGCATACGATTTAAATACCATTAACAATTAAGTAAAAAAATAGGTTAGGTTAGATTGGTAACCACTGCATTAACATAACCCATGCTGTATTGCTTCCCTCACTTATCAGATTACTTATATCAACTCTACTGTAAAATATGGATATACTTATGAAATATATATGTAAAAAAGTAATATTTAAACAAAAATAAATAAATAAATAAATATATAAATACAAGTTATAACTGTGGTAACATTCTTGCTAACACCATATTACGTGTACTAATCCAGATGATACTAAAGGTTATAAATAAGTCCTTGATATAAAATTAATGTACATTATTGAATATAACAGGTGCCATTAGGGGGCTCAGGCTGGGTAGAGGAGACATTCAGGATTCAGATTTGCCCCGCGAGAGGGCTAGTTTATTGGGCACCCCTTGCATCCTGCTCAAAGAGAAGCGCAAAAGCGTTTATAGCGCCTATACAAAACAAGATAGAATTCTTGTTTGAGGGAGGTGAGAAAGACATAGGATAGGTTGATGTTTCTTTTCAAACATATGACAAATTGAATTTATTCCAGTTGGAAAAGTTTGGCAAAGTTAAAGTTCAAAGACGACTTTACGCTAGAAGACTTAAATGCGTCACAGGAAATGTCGTCATTCTCCTCATCCGCGCCCACTCTCCCCCGACACTAATCTGACATTCCCCACACCAGTCTATCTCTCTGTTCCCTTCTCTAACTCACTCCCTCTATGCACAACACTACACCGGTAACACCAATACTACACAAATAGTAACTCCAGTTCCACACTAATAATATCTTAACCACACTAATAATATCTTAACCACACTAGTAACACCTGCACCACACTAGAAACACCCACACCACATTCGCAACACCTGCACCACGATTATAACACCACTGCGACTATAACACTTGTACCACAACTGCACCACGACTATACCACAGCTATACACTAACAGCAATCCAGTTACACCTGTACCACACTAGTAAGTTAGTAACACCTGCACCACAATTGTAACACGTGTATCACGAGGGAAACACATGTACCACGACTTGGTAACAGCTCATCACAAAAGTTAAATCTTCATCACGACTAAAACAGCTGAATTACGATTGAAACAACTGCACCATGATTGTTACAGCTGCCCATAATTGTAACAGCTACATCATGATTGTAACAACTGCACCACAATTGTAACAGCTGCACCACAATTGTAATAGTTGCACCAGGTTTATAACATATGCACCACGATTATAACACTTCACACCTGCACCAGTCTGTCATGTTGATCAAAAAGCTCTCGCTACACCCGTAATCACGTGACGTGAGTAGCTGTGGGGCGAAAGGGATAAGTCACTAATTTAAACCGAGACTCAACAACCACGATTACCCCAAGAAAAATACCTCTAAAATTAAGCATTTCCTCGGGATATACAATGGATATTTCTACGTGTTGCCTTTTCCCTCTCCTCTCTCTCGCCACATTATCTTACAGTATTCATTACAATATTTTATCATAGTAATCAGTCGCTTCAATATTATCATAACCCACTATCATAATTGTCTATATGGTGGTGCATAAATAATGAATTAACAATTATGAATATGCTCGTAACATACATGTTAATTACTGTTATCATGAATATAAAAGTATATTCTGTCTAATGTGAAAATATATGGTTTACACGGAAAGATATGCATCAATAAGCAATTAAGAAATATTCATAATAAATACATTAATATAAAGACATGGCATTTGTGCTATTAATCCAGCAAGGGGTGCAAAAACATTGTTAGACGAGTGCATGATAGTACTGAACTTACCCCATGACTGTTCATACTGGTGATGTGCCGGGAGTGAGGCCTCCCTTCTTCAAATGAATCCCTGGCTAACTTTACCTACAATCACTCACACTTACACTATCCAACACCACACTGCCTCTCCAACAGCCACCATGAGTATACTTATAGTGATCCGGTGGACCAAATAGGGCGAGCGGTGGAGGTGGTGAGGGTGTGGGATGATGGTTGGCGGGGTGTTGGAGGGAACACAGCTCAGGTAGTCCCACATGCACTGTTCTGTCTGGCCTTGGCTTGCGCTATACGTTATTATCGTTCTCTGTGTTTTCCAGGTCATAAAGATCATTTAAGAACTCTTTATGTAAATATTAGCACATTTAAGACAAATCGATGTCACGAAAAAGTTTCGAATCTAGTCGATGCATAAAAGTTTTCGTTGTTGATAGATACCAAGATTCTCGCGTCCGTGGTGGTTGTTCTGTCATGGATAACCGATACGGTTCTGGTCATGGTAAGACCTGCCGACGAATTCTAAAAATTATTTTGACATCATTAACGTATGTATCAACCAGCTGGAGAGCTACACGAATAACCACGTATTATACTGAGATCATCTCATACGTTTAATTTCTTATCTCATATTCCACTTCACTTGTCATTCTCATTTCCCGTTTTCTTTGAAATTATTTCAACATATATTTATTTTTGTGATAATTATTATTTTTTTACATTGATTGTTTCTTACTTTGCCGCTGAAGCTTTCCTAAGATTCTCTGCATTGTTTATGTCATCGCCCGCTATGGTTCGTTGCATGCCTTACTGGTGAAGACAAGGTGTCGGCACCGTGAGAGTAAATGGACCTCATTCAAGGTGTCCAGTGTAGCATTTAAGGTGACAGGGGAGTTGACAACTCGAGACTATCAGCTTCTCCACAAAACACCACCAACAACACGTTTGGCGCTTACTGGGTTGCTGGTGATGTGGAGGAATGCGTTAACTTCTCACCCTCCTGGTCTATGAGTACAGAGAAAATAATAAAAACTGTAATGTTAAGAATTTTTCCCTTTTATAATATAGTTATATCCTATATTTTTTTTTCGTTAAGGGAATAACATGTCCATGGTGTTCATAAGAGGTTGAATGTTGGTCATGCCAGCTAGTAGGTAAGCCATATTTTCGTTTTACACTTCAGTTTTTTTTGACAACTATCTGGTACATACATTGACTCAAGACTAATTTTTTCCTTTGTAAGTAACATCGATGGCTAGTTTGGTTGACAAGGTTCCAAAGAAGCGAATAAAATCCACTCATGTGCAAGGAAACTCGAGGAGGATCCCCCTACGTAATTCTTATATCCGGGGAATATAGTCAGTAAAATATAGTGAATGAGACAGAATAATAAGATTATATTAATCTTAGTTTTTCAAGTATCTTATATTTTTTTATTATTTATTGGGCACCCCCCTACATCCTTGTGCAAGGTAAAGCGCAGAAGCGTTTACAGCGCCCAACAGGGAAGCATGCTAAGTTCATGCTTGCCTTTATGTCTCATGAGTTAAGGGCGTAGAAGCCTGAAGAGTCAAGGGCGTAGAAGACTGAAGAGTCAATGGTTTATGTCATCAAGTTATTGGAAGCTCCAACAACTTTCCCTGAATACGAATTCGCAACTTTCGACTTACAACAGGTATCTTCTCTGGTGCTAAGATATCCGCGACAATAGGCAAACTGTACTACAAGCTCTGCCAATAAATTTGTTAAACTAAAAGCGACCTTTAACCCTAATAGTAGACGACCAGGAAAGCCAACTGAAGCAAGCAAGACACATCCTAAGTTACTCATCAACTCAGTAAGGTATTATCTGTAGTGCACTGTGCGTTGTTTATGGTCAATAGAGATAGTGTTAGAGAACATAATACTAATCATGGTCTTGCTTAATGTTTTCTAAGGTATACTGTGAAAAATTACCAAGACTGTTGGTTGGACAAGTTGACGGTCGGAATTTTTTCGTAAGATGGCAGGTCAATGTGTAAAGAAAATGCTTAAATTCACTATGGTAATTATATTTTTAAATAAATTGCCCCCCCCCCCCAAAAAAAATAAGGGTTAAAGTAGCTAAAAAGTCACGTGACTGCGTAAAGCTCTGTGATTGGTTGTGACGTCACATACTAGCTGGAGCCGCAGAGCGGGAGCCTGGAGCAGCCAACTGTGGTGTATGTGTTGTTATCAGCAAAATACAGGACTTGTGGCCATATACAATGTTGATATACACAGGCATACCTTATTTTTAGGTTAAAATAAATTACTGCGAAAGACCGATAACTCCAACATGGAAGTTTTCATCGCTGTTCTCTATTTCATGTCCGGAAAATGTAAGTTTTCGTCACTGATGTCTCTATATTTAATGTTGCGAAAGGACTAGGGACGACCATGACCAGGGGATGGGCTTGAGAGGATCAGATGACAGATGTAATTTAACGTGCTTCATAGCTGGAGGGCGGAGTTCTTGATAATACTCTACAATCATAAAGACATCTACTTTTGGTAAATTTCTTTCATCTGCCTTGATGAACCTTGGAAGTAGTTATCTAACCTCGGCTGATCGGCTCTGTAAATAAATATTATTAAAAAAATAATTGTGCTTCAATGTGCAACACAGTATAGTAAAAATTTTAATATATAAATATTACTAAGCACATAAACTAATTCAGTGGATATTAGCTGCCCCTACTACAAATTTCATAATAAACATTCCAAACAATATTGGTATTATTTTGGTTTTGGTCATCTGGGGAACCTTAAGATTCTAACTAAGGGATTAAGTTCTTTAAACATTAAGACACATCATCTCTACGGGATTTCTATTGCAAAACATTTTTCTATCTCATAAGAAAATACAAGTCATAGTTTAGGTTAGGTTAAGGTGTGATAAGTTATAGTACAAGTTATACGATTAGCTTAACATACACAGGTAAGGGGGGGAGTAGTAACTCAAAACTTGTGATTTCCGATAGAAATGAAGGTCAAAATCGTTCATAACACATCGCAAACCATCAGAAAAAAAAAACCATAGTCTGCATGTCTAGTACAGGGATGACCAAAACTCAACATTTACCCAATATAGCTTATCTCGAATCTGAGCATCCAAATGCTTATGATAGTTAAAGTAAAATTTTACCCATTGATTAATATAAATGATGATATATCCCAGGAGTTCATTAGTGAATCATCAAAACAATAACAGCACTATGTTCTCGTGTTTACCTAGTAGCATCAGCCATTCTCAAAACAAAATCCAGACACTGTCATTACTTCTAAATTGACTCGAATCTCCATCTAGTACTGATATACAGTACTCTGTAAATGCACTGAAAAAAAAGAGAAAGTCTAACAGGTAAGAATACATGACAGCTGAGATGGTGTGAACATGGGAGTTTTTTATGTCTATAAGAACATAAGAATGGAGGAAACTGCAGCGGCCCATACTGGACAGTCCCATTTACACCCAACCCCTATTGCTCATATACCCATCCAACTTATGTTTGAAGCTGCTCTCCACGGCACATTTCTTCACTTACGAAATGGCCTTGACTTAGACAATAAAAAAAAATTAAACTTAGCTGAACGTGGCATTTAGGGTCTGAAGAGGCCATCCTTTGTCACGCTTCGACTGCAGCAGTGAGTTTGTTCGAGAGCGTCGTCTGCTGGGTAGTTGGTGACGTCATTGTAAATGGCTGCCCTGTTTCTAGAGAAATAAATTTATATCTACTATTATAGCCGGACTTTAAACTTTTGGTACAAATTATATATACCGTATCACTCTACGAACGTGGCAGTGTATTTCTTGTGTTTACCAAAAACCGACAACTCGTCCAACGGGGTATCGATCTCATACCTTTCACATGCTAAGAGAGCACTCTACAATTTGAGCTACATTCACTTTCTTTGGTTTCCGGACGTTTGGGCCATGGGCCATGACCCTCTGGACGTTTGGGCCACTAGCTGTATGCAGAGTGGACGTCTGGGCCTTGGACCAAAATTTTCCTAACTGGAAATTATAATCCCCATAGGACAGGTTGTAGGTTAAGTTGGTGCAAGTTATACATTAGGCTAAATTAGGTTAAGACAGCTTAAGTTAGGTTAGGACAAGTTAAATTATGTTATCAAATAAACTGCGATATTTCACATATATGTTGTTATTTACATTACTTTGACCCATGGCCCAAGCATCTTTGGGTAATGACCCAGGGCCCAAACATCTGGGGGTAGTGACCCATGGCCCAAACATCCAGGAGTCGTGACCCATGGGCCCAAACGTCTTACATTCACTATCTTTGCTGTTTTCAGTCTGTTGTGTTCTGATCTCGAGCTTGTCATGAACTGTAATTTTTTATGGTTTGTGTCGTAATTCTATTTCCTCTATACTATTACAGTTAATAATATACTTCCATTTCAGTGACTTTACTAAGTAAATTATGTGGTTATATTTTACATGTATTATAATTATAGTACGTCATGTACGGTTCTATTGCCAACAATACAGAATAATTTATATGCATTATGCGACTGCCGAGTAGGTACAGTTCAGCACTTGCCTCCCGTCCTAAGGGTTACTGGTTTGATCTTTGGACACTGCCAGTCCACACATATGTAAATTGGTATTGTACTCCCATTTTTTAGATCGGAAAATGAAGGCAGTTGAGTGTATAGTGCCTGCCACGCTGTCTACTTGCATACCGATCGTATAGTACTGTACAGTATATGGAACGCGAATTGATTTTGTCCCCAAACAGACCGTCAGGCTTATGGGACACATTTTCACTTCTGTGTGCAATAACTATTTTTTTTAATCTTCAGCTAGAAGCGAGCAATACCGTAGCTAGATACAAATTCCTGCCGTTACACCATAATGCACGACAAGTCCTGATAATTCTTTTGAAGATATCTAAACTTTCAAAACATAATTTACTGTAGAAAAATCTGACGGTATTATTAATAAAACAAAAACTGCAGTGCCAGATTTAGACCTGTGGAGGCCCATGGGCAGCCTCTTTGTGGAGGCCCCCCTCATTATAACTACCCAAGAGGGTGGGGTGGCGTGTGAAGCGAGCCGAAACATCTGGGAGTTCCGGGGGGCGCTGTAAGCCCCCCGGGAAAATTTTGAAATTTGAACACTTCTTTGGAGAATTTTGAAGCCATATGCAGTTATATTGAGGAAATAAGAACATTGAGAAATTTTTAATTAACTGTATATTTATTGATAGTGTACAAATTCCCAACACACACTCACACGCACACAAGTGAGGTAATTACTACACCATGTGAGGTCCCTCATAGCACCATCTGTGAGGGAAATACTACACCACGTGAGGCCCCTCATAACACCATCTGCGAGGGAATTACTACACCACGCCAGGTCCCTCATAACACCATCTGAGGGAACTACTACACCACGTGAGTTCCTCCTAACACTATCTGGGAGGGAGTTACTACACTACGAGTTTGCTGTTCAACACCTACATTAATCTGTATGTTCACTGTATGTTCCTTTACCTTTCTCTAATGAAGGCTTTTGTTAAACCACCAATGTATGTAATAAGTCATTTATGTCCAATGTATATTTTCAGCCTTCGGGCTGCAGAATTTTTTCAATAAACCGTTAATTCTTATTATTATTATTATTATTGTTATTATTATTATTATTATTATTATTATTATTATTATTATTATTATTATTATTATTATTATTATTATTATTATTATTATTATTATTATTATTATTAAGTGAGACATGACTGGAGTCATTCATGTGGTTTCAAGTCGACCAGCCCTGATATAGCTACTACCGCACATGTCAAAAATTTTCAAGAGACTTCACAGAAAAGAATATATTATTAGTTATTACAGAGAGATGATTCTTTGCATTACTAATGAGATAAACCTCTACTCAAATAATGGTTCTGTCCAAGTAGCTAGCCTAATTTCTATCACGCTTCTTGCTGAACATAGTTTTACGTGATGGAATAGATAAACATGAGTTTTAAAGAATGAAAATAAAAGTAATCCAAATGAATAAACAAATAAATAAAATATTGTAATATGTGGAAGCCCCCAGATTGTGGAGGCCCCTGGGCAGCTGCCCACTTTGCCCACTCCTGAATCCGGCCCTGAATAACTGTCTTAAAGAGAGGGTAATGATTCATAGACACAAAAGAGGAATGAATGTGGTATTCTACTGGCCAGCCTCACATTTCCCCAGACGTAAATCTAACTTTTCTCTATCTCCCTTTCTTTGGTGATGCTCAGGGATGGCACAACTCAACAAATACACCATACTTTAAAATACTTGTGGACTAATTCGGGGCGAAGGTGTCTGGCCTGTGTGTCTAGAATAGTGTTGTCCACTTGCTGAACGACAATTCTGAATCGGGCGTTACTATACTGTATAATAACTGTTTATATGCTGCTCTGCCCATTATATTTTCAGTAGTCTCTCAGGGGTTAGGACACGTGGAGACGATATCAACTGCTCAGCTAAGCTGTTACATGCGTCCACAATACGCGGCGATTAAGTGTTAATATTCCAGCTTGGTCTGCACTATCTTGGAAAGCTCTGATAATGTTCTGAGTTCATTCATTTCCCCTTGGCAACTGTGCTCTCTCTCCCTCCGGGCAGGTATCACTATTGCAACTCCCCAGCCAGTTCTCAACCA
This sequence comes from Homarus americanus, assembly GCF_018991925.1. Classification (NCBI taxonomy): domain Eukaryota; kingdom Metazoa; phylum Arthropoda; class Malacostraca; order Decapoda; family Nephropidae; genus Homarus; species Homarus americanus. The sequence continues at coordinate 10,655,202 of NW_024748109.1, forward strand.
CACACACACACACACACACATTCGCCCTTGACAATGGCGCCACACTAAAGGTGAGAGACTCAGCTGAATAATCGCCCGCCCGCCGGTTAAAAAAAATCCCAACGGGGGTAGAGCCAGAGAGAGAGAGAGAGAGAGAGAGAGAGAGAGAGAGAGAGATGTTCGAAAGACACATTCACAAACTAAGGAACTCAAGGGGTGGTAACTGGGTTCTGCCACCTTAAACTGTCCCCACATGACTCTGACCTATATATATACTGTTAATGAATATGATCTATTCCTTTGTGTATGAACCTCTGTCCCGCGTGGCAGTGAGAAGTGATACCACCCTCAGTGTCAAGGCCTGACTGAATTACTCAGAATAGGCAAACTGTACTCCAAGCTTTGTCAATAAATTTGTTAAGCTAAAAAATTAAACTTCTCAAGTGAGTGAGGGAGAGAGAAAGAGACGGGAGCTGCTTCCCTCCCCACGTGGAGCGGGTGGTGGAGGCCAACACCGGGTGATGGCACTAGAGTGACTAGAGAGAGTGGGGAGAGACGACCAGCTGCCTCCTGTTTCTGAATGGTGTGAGTGGTATTGTGTGAATGGTGTTGTCTGAGTGGTGTTGTCTGAGTGGTTATATCTGTTTTAGTTAGGGCTGACAACAGAGGTGAGAGAGGAATGAGAGGCTGTCACTGGAGTAGAAAAGGGGGATGAAGGGTTGACAACGGAGGTAAGAGAGATGAGAGACTGACAACAGATTTTTTTCTTTTTGTTAATAACAAATTTATTGACAAAGCTTGGAGTACAGTTTGCTTATTCTGAGTAGTTCAGTCAGGTCTTGACACTGAGGGTGCTATAATTTCTCACTGCCACGCAGGACAGAGGTTCATACACAAAGAAATAGATCATATTCATTAGCAGTATATATAGGTCAGAGTCATGTGGGTGATGTCACTGTTCACTGCCATGCAGGACAGAGTTTCATACACAAAGAAATACATCATATGCATGAGCAGTATATATAGGTCAGAGTCATGTGGATCATATCACTGTTCACTGCCATGCAGGACAGTGGTTCACATACATTAGAAGTCATATTCTAATTGAGGACTAATCAGTGTGGGCTCTCAAATTTGGGATAAACAGCAAGAGTGTCCTCAAGCACCCCTGATTCAATGTAATAATTACAAAGTTCATGAAACAGTAAGCCAGGTGGCCTGAAGTCTTTGACAGCGTCACATTCAATACTATAGTGTTCAAGTGTATGCTTTAAAGGTTTATTACAAAGTTTACATGCTGAGTTGTTCCGATATGGGTACAGCGTCACTAACTTGCCAGATGTGTCTGTATCCTAGCCTAATTCAGGCCACGACTACATCACATTGTCTGGTTCTTCCCTTATGCTGGCCATACCTGTACCTCTTGTCACAAAATTTTTCCTATTTACTAATGCTACAACTACCAGGTCTTTCTGCATTTCTCAGTTCTTCTAGGTCAGAGTTCATGATTCTGACTTGAATGTTTTTAAGTACAGCATTGGACAGGCCAAGGTCAACATTTTCTTTCTTACATGCCTCATTGGCGAGTCTATCAGCACGGTCATGATACCTAATGCCAACAAGGGAAAAAAACCACACAAATTCAATACGAAAGTTGTTCTCATTAGCAATTATCACATTTTTTTTAATATCACAGACAACTTTAGACATAGAACCTGCCGGACTGTTCATTGATTTCAAAGCACCTTGGGAGTCACAAACTATCATCCAACCTCCATTTTCTTTAAGGTAGTCCGTAGCTAAGTAGATCCCCATTAGTTCAGTTTGTGTTGTGCTGGCCCAGTTGTTCAGCCTATGCATGTTTGAAACTATCATCCCCTTTTCTTTATATAATACAAATGCACAACCTGTTCTACCTGTGTTTGTCTGCACACAACCATCAGTAAATGCATAACATTCACTTGATTTAATACTCTCTATGTGACTGTTAATAGTTTCTAGTGTAATACTGTACATCTCACCACATCGGTGTCTAACATTTGCTTACTACTAACAGGAGTGTAATTAATAGGAACTGATATATCAAGCCGAGGAGGAATGGCATTAGTGGGTTTGTCTGGGGTGATTGGGACATTCAGTTTCAAGAGTTCTGCAACACTTTTATGAAGCCACGCCCGAAAAGAGTCTTTTGTGGAAGGTTAGCGAGATAGTCGGGATTACTTAGATGGAACATCAACTCAGTTTGAGCTGTAGTTTTGGGACCAGTGTTCTTCAAAAGTTTGACACAAATAATGATATTAAGTAGAGCTATCCTCTCAGATAGGGAGAGCAGCCCGAGCTCTTTCCTGGTGTTTACAATTCTGGTAGATTTTGGGCATCCTAGAATGATGAGCATGGCTTCATTTTGTACTACCTCAAGGCTGTTTAGTTGTTTACAAAATGGAGAGCATAATAATCAACTACAGATCGAATGAAGAAAGTACGAACATAGATGATGTTAATTCCATAGCCATTGCCAACAAGGGTTCTGAGAGGTTTAATGCCCTGCAAAAGTTTGGCACAAAGGTTGCCGACGAAGTTCGCATCATTCACATTAATTCCAAGATATTTATAAGATCTACATAGTTCCAAGGGCATGCTGTTAATGTTAAAGTCAAGAGGCAGAGGGTGAGCAGGACGAGGATTGAGGACCCTCATCTTGTCAACAGATATTATGAGACCACATTCAATAGTCCTCTGGGCAAATACATCCAGCAAGGCTTGGAGCCTGAGCTTGGTCTGTGTCATAATGCAGATATCATCAGCATAGCATATTACAGCCTCGTTCGGCCGAACTGGAAAGTCAGCAATGAGCTTGTGCATCAGTATATTAAAAAACATAGGACCTAACACTCCTCCCTGAGGGGTGCCAAGCTCAAATGCTCTCATTACGGTAATTTTGTCTCCCCTAAACAGAACACTGGCATACCTGTTGGACAGATAACCCTTTATCCATGTCAGGAGGTTACCTTGGATGCCAAAATTAGCTAGTTGCTCAAGTATAATGTCTCTATTAGCTACAGCAAAGGCTGATTTAAGGTCTACGAAGGTTGTTTGTGTCTTATCTTTTGAGTGGACAAGATATTCTGCAAAGCATGTCTGTGCGTTGCCCCCGGGCATGAACCCATACAGAATAGGGGCCAGTTTGTATTTGACTTGAAACATGAGACAGAACAATTCTTCCAAGGACTTTACACATACAGGATGTGAGTGAAATGGGCCTAAAGTTTGGAGAGTTAGCTTTAGGGATTGGTACAATGTATCCTTAAGTCCATGTCTTTGGCAGAATACCTTGTGTGAGGCTCATTTGATACAGGTCTAGCAGTGGTACCTCATTCAACAATCTTAGGGTGTTATAGGTTATGCCATCCTCACCAGGGGAGGATGATTTACCTTTGATTAGTGCTGTTGTTAGTTCGACAACAGAGGTGAGAGGCTGCCAATGGAAGTGCGAGGGGGTGAGGAGATGACAACGTAGGTGGGAGGGGGTGAGAGGCTGTCAATAGAGGTGAAAAGGGGGATGAAGGGCTGACAACGGAGGTTAGAGGGAGTGAGGGCTGACAACGGAAATAATAAGAGTGGGGTGAGCGGCTGACAACAAAGGTGAGAGGTTGCCAATGGAAGTGAGAGGGGGTGAGGGGCTGACAACAGAGGTAAAAGGAGGTGAGAGGCAGACAATGGAGGGATCACGCTCCCGCTACTGGAGAGGCGTTATTTGACGCAGTGTGTTAGTGGCCGGAAGAGGTGAGGGAGGCCGGAAGAGGTGAGGGAGGACGGGAGAGGTGAGGGAAGACGGGGGAGGTGAGGGAGGACAAGGAGGTGTGGAAGGAGAGGAAGGAGAGGTGATATTGTTATTGAAACAGTTTATTTAGCCAGAAAATACTGACAATGAGTCGATAATAATAACAATATTGACATGTCTGAGCCAACTGAGAGCCTGAACTTTTTTTAAGTTTAACAAATTTATTGACAAAGCTTGGAGTACAGTTTGCCTATTCTGAGTAATTCAGTCAGGTCTTGACACTGAGGGTGGTATCACTTCTCACTGCCACGCAGGACAGAGGTTTTCTTTTTCCTTGTGGTTATCATCATATACCTGGATCACGCGCCCCTACAGTGATTTACTTGCACATATATATATATATATATATATATATATATATATATATATATATATATATATATATATATATATATATATATATATATATATATATATATATATATATATATATACATAGATCAGATTCATGTGGGTGAGGTCACTGTTCGCTGCCATGCAAGGCAGTGGATCACATACATTGGACGTCACATTCTAATTGAAGACTAATCAGTGTGGGCTAGCAAACTTGGGATAAACAGCAAGAATGTCCCCAAGCACCCCCGATTCAATGTAGTAATTACAAAGTTCATGATACAATAAGCCAGGTGGCCTGAAGTCTTTGACAGTGTCACATTAAATAATATAGTGTTCAAGTGTATGCTTTAAAGGTTTATCACAAAGCTTACCTGCTGAGTGTTCCGGTTTGGGTACAGCGTTACTAACTTGCCAGATGTGTCTGTATCCTAGCCTAATTCAGGCCACTACTGCATCACATTGTCTGGTTCGGTCCTTATGCTGGCCATACCGGTACCTCTCGTCACAAAATTTGTCATATTTACTGTACTAATGCTACAACTGTCAGGTCTCTCTGCATTTCACAGTTCTTCTAGATCAGAGTTCATGATTCTGACTTGAATGTTTTTAAGTACAGCATTGGACAGGCCAAGGTCACGGTCAACATTTTCTTTCTTACATGCCCCATGAGAGTTGAGCTCGCTTAATGGTGAGGGAGGGAGAAGAGAGCGAGCAAGGGGCAGGGGAGAGAAAGAGATAGAGAGAGAGAGAGAAATGGGGGGAAAAATACAAAGAAGATAAAACGAGAAAAGAGAAAGTGGGATACCGAAGAGAAACACACTGGTTGATACAATAGAAAGGAGTGGGGAACACACAGGAAAAAGATGAAGATACATAAGAATAAGACAGAAAAAAAAAATAGAAACCGTATCAGTAAAAAGAAGAGCAGCAACCAGTGATAAGTATTGAAAGAGAGAGAACAGGTGGTGAGGGTATGACCAAGGACACATCCATAGTTTCTCCATTCATTGTGCACTTTCATTATTCACTGGGATGCTCACTGTCTGACTGTTATGATGCATGTACTGTAGGTGGGTCATGATAGTGGGTGTAGGTGATAGTGGGTGTAGGTGGGTCATGATAGTAGGTGTAGGTGGGTCATGATAGTAGGTGTAGGTGGGTCATGATAGTGGGTGTAGGTGGGTCATGATAGTGGGTGTAGGTGGGTCATGATAGTGGGTGTAGGTGGGTCATGTCATGATAGTGGGTGAGGTGGGTCATGATATGTGGGTGATAGTGGGTGTAGGTCAGTGATAGTGGGTGTAGGTGGGTCAGATAGTGGGTGTAGGTGGCCGCGATAGTGGGTGTAGGTGGGTGCATATAGTGGGTGTAGGTGGGGTCGTGATAGTGGGTGTAGGTGGGTCATGATAGTGGGTGTAGGTGGGTGCGATAGTGTGTAGGTAGATAGTGGGTGTAGGTGGGTGGTGGGGCGATAGTGGGGTAGGTGGGCTGCGATAGTGGTGTAGGTGGGTCATGATAGTGTGTAGGTGGGTCATGATAGTAGGTAGGGTAGGTGGGTCATGATAGTGGGTGTAGGTGGTCATGATGGGTGGGTGGCTCATGATAGTGTGTAGGGCGGTAGTGGGTGTAGGTGGGTCATGATAGTGGGTGTAGGTGGGCTGCGATAGTGGGTGTAGGTGGGTCATGATAGTGGGTGTAGGTGGGTGATAGGGTGTAGGTGGCTGATAGTGGGTGTAGGTGGGTCATGATAGTGTGGGTGTAGGTGGGTCATGATAGTGGGTGTAGGTGGGTCATGATAGTGGGTGTAGGAGGGTCATGATAGTGGGTGTGGGTGGCTCATGATAGTGGGTGTAGGTGGGTCATGATAGTGGGTGTAGGTGGGTCATGATAGTGGGTGTAGGTGGGTCATGATAGTGGGTGTAGGTGGGTCATGATAGTGGGTGTGGGTGGCTCATGATCAGGGGCGAATCCAGGGATATCAAAAGGGGGTCCAGGAGATTGTGGGTGGGGGATAATGACGAGCACAACGAGCCCACCCAGCTGGGAGGTCTTGGAGGAGCTGTAAGCCCCCCATTTTTTTTTTAATCTGAGCAATATCATGGCCACTTTTAAGCTATTTTGATGCCATGTGCAGTTGATGTTAAGAGATATTCTAAAGTCAATAGTAATTACTTTTTACTATACAAAAACGCCTGAGTGCAATACTACAGTAAAGAAAAAGTATTGGGATTTTCTGATGAAAAGGAGGGGTCCGGACCCCCAGGACCCCTCGTGGATCTGCCCCTGATCATAGTGGGTATGGTTCTGGGTGTAGGTGGGTTGGATACAGGAAAAAAGTCACAGGAAAGTCACAGAACCTAGATTAGATTGCCCACGAGGGGGCTAGTTTATTGGGCACCCCCTTACATCCTGTGCCCATCCGGGAAGCATGCGGAGTTCATGCTTGCCTTTATGACTCATGCATTAAGGGCGTAAAGGCCTGAAGGGTCATGGGTTTTGTCAGCAAGTTACATAAAGTGACAGAATGGTAAGTGTGGGGGGGGGGGGAAATTCCTGGTACAATTTATCTATCTATGGCAAAGTGTGGCAGGTCCCTAATAATGTCAAGTGCCAGGCCTGTCACTCGGAGGAGGGATATCTGGTCAGGGAGGGAAGAGGTGTTGGTAACGGCTGGAGACCTGTAGGAGGAGGTCATAGGGCAAATGAGGATGTGGTGAAAGAGGGTGTGAGAGTCGGTTGACCACAAAGTTTACAAACAGTGCGGCCAGGCTCAGGGATGCCAATGTACTAGGCGTGGCGAAGTACAGTGGGGGTAGTGGAGGTGATATGGTGTGGTGGGGCAGGTACAGTAGGGGTGGAGGGAGGCACATAGGCATTGACAACATTGAGGGACAGACCTTTTAGTGTAATTGTGATGGTGTGTGCGTCGACATGTCGGTGGGGTACAGGTAGCATGGGGTGAAGTCCTCAGGTCCAGGTAGCCCTGGTGGAGACAGTTCAGACACAGGAGCGGGCGCGGCTTGCGGTGGGTGAAGGACAGGTTGAGGCACCAAGTGTCATGAAGATGGGGCAGGACTTCGCTCGGGGACAGCAGGACACACCAGGGCAGGCCCGGTAGACACTACACCAATAGTGAAGGCCGCCGGCGGTGGAGTAGGCAACAGATGGCAAGGGTAGGTCGGAGATGGTGGTACAGAGTGTAGCGAAGAGTTTTTCAATACGGTGGTAAATTCTTGCAAGTGGGATATGATCTGTGTCATGTCACTGGCGGGGGGTTGTGGGGGGGGCACCGGTGGGAGCACAAGGCCTGACAGCTTCAGAGTAGAGACAGGAGGAGGCCCAGTAGTAGTTGAGTTAGGAGACGGCCGGGACTGCTGTGCCAGGAGAGGCCAGGCAGAGGCAGGTGTTGTTGAAGAAGGCGTTGCTGGAGACAGAGGGTACACAGAGGGGTGTGGCCCGGAAGACTGGGGGGAGGCGTTGTGGTAGACTTGGCCTTCGGGGAGGCTTTTCCCCTGGGACAGACGGGCGATTGGGGCATTGCCGTGAGTCAGCATTGTGCCGGCCGCCACAGTTACAACATCTGGGATCAATTACATAGCCCACCCCACCACTATTAAGGTGGTCTTTGATTTTCTGGGCACAGGCGGCGAAGTTGTGGTATACTCAGTATACTAGAGTTAAAGTCACGCGCATCTTCGATGTCAGAGTATAAGGGGAAACGTTTCACTAGGATGTGGCAACATTCATCAGCGTCTACGGGAACAGGACAATCCCGTCAAAGCCAACAGTACTAGTAAGTGTTTCAAAGACCTCAGAAGTCTAACACTTGATAAAGTTCCGGTTCTTACCTTGTCGGAATTCAATGCTGAAACCGTGCTGTCTGCAGTACTTCATCATCCAATTAAAGCGTTCCTCTACAGTTTTCAGTGAGGGGGTTGATTACAGATTTACAGATTGCCCCGGAGGGGGCTAGTTTATTGGGCACCCCCTTACATCCTGTGCAAGGTGAAGCGCAGAAGCGTTTACAGTGCCCAACTGGGAAGCATGCGGAGTCCATGCTTGCCTTTATGACTCATGCTGTGTTATCGCCGCCCTCGTACTCCGCGACCTCTGACCCCATCTGACCGCGTTATCTGTGACCTCGCCAGATGTTTGTGGACGCACAACAAACTTTTTGTTTTGAACATAGATAGGGGCTAGGAACGCCTCTGGCTGACAGTATCGTCCAGCCCTTTCGAGTGTACACACACTAGCTATAACTAGGAGTTACTTGGAGCAATACCAGGAGTTAAGTGGAGCTATAAGCCCTCACACGTGAGTGATAGAACACAGTGATTGTTTGTATTATGGTGAAATGTTGTGAACTACACACGTACATAGTGTAAGGCAATTTGGATAATAACCAAACAGAATAGTGTATTACTAACTGACGTATAATGTATACATGTAGTGGAATGTAATCAGTAGTTAACGAGTGTTTCACTTTTCCAGGATTTGAACATATCAACCAATAAGAGTTGAGTATGTCCACGTTGTGGGTTTCTCTCAGCCTTAAGACGTGACGTCATCTAACTGTAGACCCATTCGGCAGTTGAACTAAGCTAACCTATTTTATTATTTTAACAGTTATGGTATTTAAATAAATAGTGCCTTTTTTCTAGCCAAACTTGTGACTTTTTCTGTGATTTTTTTTTAAGTTTACCGGTGGGTCATGGTAGTGGGTGTGGGCAGGTCACTTGGTGGATGTAGGCGGGTCCATTGTTTATACTATTACTACTACTCCAATAGCCACACCTTCGCCACCATTTTATTATCTCCATTCCCAATGAATCAATGAACTACAATTTCAAGACAAAGTCTCCAAGGAAAACGAGACGCCATTTCTTAGTTATTTTTTTTAAAGCGTACTTCCGCCGCCCACAGTTGACTACTTCACCTTGATGAGAAATTCATGGATACGATAATTAATTTTGTGTAGTGCAGCTGAGTGGAGTCCTGGTTATATCCCACGGGACCTCCACCAGTGACAGGTGCTTAGCACCCACATTCTGCTCGTCGTCGTACCAGTTCCTCTACACTCAACTGCACAAACTTTTCGTGTCTTTTTATTCCTTCTATTTTGATTCAGAACGTGCATTCAGAAATAAGCAGTATGCTACAAATTCTGAAACAGTTATGAAGTACGGGTACAGCATTTTCTAATAATTCTGACAGTTAACTCCCTGTCTCCCTCTCTCATTTCTGTTCTCACTCGTGTGTGTGTGGAGAAGACGGGGAGAGGGGTGGGGTGGCGTCTCCACCTTGTTGTTAGGGGTCAGTCACTGCCGCCTCCATCATGGAGATGAGGTCATCCCCACACACATACTCCACTCTGGAAATTTAAGATTGTCCAAACAAGGCCACCACTCTGCGTGATGCGCTTGAACTCAATTTTGTCATATGTACAGCACTTTACCAATTTATTTTCATTGTGGTCTCTTTAAAACTTAGACTTGTCAAAAAGTGAGAATTACAGTATTTAGAGAGCAACACTATCATGCGCAAAACGAGGACACACTTCAACTACAGAATGTGTGGTAGTGTCACGGTTCGTTAAGGCGTTCGACATACCTACTTATCAGTGAGTCATACGGTGACTACATCAACATTAATGTGGTAGTAATATAAACGAGGCGTGTGGGTAGCGTGCGTCAGGCGTGGGGCCGAGGAGGTACTGGAGGGGTGGGGAGTGTTGACAAAGGGATATTCCCCCTCAGCTCTGAACCTCAAGTCTCAACACACCACGATAGTGTATTATTTTCTCATATTTTTTTCTGCGTAACCGTCATATAACTGTATTTCTTGATATTCTTAATATATCTTTAAACAGCTACAGTGTAAACGTTATTTAACAATTACAGAAAGTAAGGACACATGAAACACATGAATGTAGAGAAATTAATTTTGCATTTTATCTCCCACGTAAACAAAGGGTAATCCAGCAGCAGTGATACAATCGATCGTGAACCCAGAAACTAGTAAGCAACTACCATATGGTGAATAAATTTCCCTTAACCCCTGAGCGCTTGTGAAAGACGTCAGGGATCAGTGGCAGCGGTGGTGGTGGGTTGAATGTGGGTGAACCTCGCCTCCCACTGCTCACCTCCTTCCCAGTCCCTTACTCGTCATTTCTCAACTCAGCTTCATATTACAACCTTCATACATGCATCATATTATTCTTACGGCGAATAAATAATATTTGTATTCACATACAATAAGTAAAAATGACGCCAAGAAGATAAGAACATTCAAGTGGCATTTTACACGTCCAAAGTTAACACTGAAGCTTCCGAACACAGTCCGCGACCCACGTGGTGTTCTCGAATCTTCTCACGACTTCGATGCCGGGTCACAAGCCTCGATAATTTGCACATTCTATATTATACATTGGCTGCAGTAAATGTTTTCGTTATGTGTATCTGATACGGCATAGTAAATCATTTTGAGAGTGATAGTCAAGACGAATCAACAAACAAAATTAAAAGAAACATCACGAAAATAAATTGTAAAACTGGCATGCGAGGCCGTGAAGGGACCGGTTGGGTAAAACACCAGTGACGATGCATGTAGATTTCCTCCCGCCACCACCCACCTGCCCCCACAACTCCTTCCACAAGCACCCCCACCCCAACTCACTTGCTTACCTTTATTATTGTTGCACGAGAATAAAACTACCTCGCTTTAACAAAACATACAGTTTCTGAAACAATAAAATGACAGTACTCTCACGTTATACCCTTTTGAAGATTAATATACTAATGGTGTTAACTCACTTAGTGACAGCTGTTTGACCTACTAGGCGTGCATGACATTATCTCCACACACGCAATGCCATAAGAAGTATTACTCAACGGTGTATATTAAAGCATAGTACAGTCGTAGTTATGCATGAGTGTTTGTGGCCCGTAAAATATATATTTTGAAATAACAGTCCACAAACAATAATATTGTACAGGTTCTCTTGGAAGAAAAATTTGTTAAATTGAGAAACTGTGGGTCATAAATGAAGGCCGGCAACACCCTCGTGTTTCCACTCATGTTAAAGGATCGGTTAGGAGTTCTTACCCAGACAAAATAACTCATCCCACAATCGTTCTCATCTACACTGTGTTACCGATTATCGTACTAAACTGATAATGAGCAAATGTACAGTTACACTGTACATTACAGACCCATATACCATAAGAGACAGCTTGTAAGTAGTAATATTAAATATAATCTTAATATTTTAAGTACTTAAGAAAATGGGTGGTACAATAGCCTGCAGTCTACAAGATATTTAGGTTAGGTTAGGTTATAGTAGTCATAGTAGCACCAGAAAATGAATTCTTACCATACGTTCCCTTAAAACTTGATTACATTACGGATATCCATTTATTGCATGCATACTAGCACATTTCCTTAATCAGTATTTGATATGGATCACTTGATTAGAGACACCACAGCCTATTTCACCCGAAGATTTAATCATACTAACGCTAACTTAACTAACCCTAACGTAACCTACCCAGTTAACTCAACCAGGTGACCCTTATACACACACACACACAGTATGTCGTTATGTACCCAATAAATGCGGTGGGTATTTGCAAGAAGTTTGAAGATGTAGGGATTCATGTTTCTAAAGTACCCCAAAAAATCTATTATAAGCTATCATTAAAGTCAACGATACACCGAACAAAAAACATTACATAAATTAATACAATTGCAGAAGCACACTGGCCTGACCCCTGTAAACTTTCACTTCGTCAGTATTCGTCACAACTCACAATCTTCCTAAACTTTCTCTTCCGCGACTTCCAACACCAATTGTTGTCACTGTGTTTGTTACTTCATTTCGCTCTGGTACTGTCACTGTCTGCCAGGTCGGGAATCTTCAATTTTTTAACCAAAAATTTTGTAGCAAAAAAAAAAAGGTCTCGTAACCTAGCAAAACCTTACGCAACCTAAGCTAACCGGTGAAAGGTTAGCATCTCTTTACCTAAACCAATCCAACTGAATGTTACCTCACTTATTCTAACTTCATCTAACCCATGCTTATCCTAAACCCATCAATTCTAACCAAAAGCAGCCTTATATAATGTAACCTATTCCAATTTAATATGGCATAACCCAGCTTAAGTCAAACAAAATTTAAATAAATTGCAATGCGAAAATTACTGGAAGCAATAGTTAATAACCCAAATCGAAACCAACCCGAAAAAAATTTGATGGACACGACTATGATGTAGTATACTTCAATTTTAGCAGTCTTTGGTACCGTCCCTCACGAAAGAAATATGGAAAGCGGAGGCACAAGGCATTGGAGGCTATATTCTAAATTGGATAAGAGCATGATACAGAATCAACATAAATGGTACAAAATCAGACTGGGGTACAGGTAACCATCTTTATGGGAATCGTCCAAGTGGGAAGAAATCATCTATCTGGGCATCGTGTTAGAGGCATGTAATCAACATCCCGAGTGGCTCAATACCCGGATCGTTACTATTTATAAAAATACATTAACTACGTAGTGTTACGACCCTAGGGTAGATCGTTACATAAACACAAATAACTTAATTCTTTCAAATATATCAGTTTATTATTATATTCTTAATCCTAAGTTCTCCCAACAAAGGTCAGGTTAACAGGTCAAAACCTAAACAAGTCAATAAAAATATGAACATTTAATAACTTATTACCACCACCACATACGTACACAAAATAAAACAAATAATAATAATAATAATATGACAAGATGTTTGGAAGTGGCTGAGTAAGGACAGTAGGTCCAACAATATCACACAAAATCAATATCAAGCAAAGCAAATTTCAATAGTCAAATGCCAACTCCCAAAACACCAGAGAGAGGGTATAATAAACTTAAGACAGCTGTGCCTAGACTGACCACAAACTACCAGCCGGTCACCGACGTCACCTCTCTACCACCAAATACTGACATATCATATCCTTATTGGCCAAAGCGTAAACCTTATATAAATTACTCTACTGACATTAATTCCACTTATCTAACCTATATACAAACCTAGTACACTCCAACACAATACAATTAAACATAATACAATAAATACACAATGAATAAACAAATTAATACTTAAATGATGACTCAGTCAGTGTGGGCGAGTAATGTGAGAAACTGCTCGAGCCAACCACACACCATCCGAACCAACGTATTTCACACAGAGAACAGATTCTTATGGCGGACACTCGTAACATCCCCCTCCTTAACTAAAAAATTTAGGAACAGAAGAAAACTTTTAAACATCACAGGAAGGGGTGTCTGCCAAAAGATTGTCTTTCCCTTTAATATGGTTCACTTCTTTATTGAAGGGCTGCAGTGCTAAAGCCCACCTAAGTAACCTTGGATTCTTATTTCTCATTCTCTGTACAAATTATTAAGGAATATGATCTGTGTACACCTCTACGGTATATGGTGAACCCTCAACATACACTGCAAACTTTTCTAAAGCCAACAAAAGCCCCAAAGCCTCCTTTTCTGTCGTGGCATAACCACGCTGATGTAGTTTTAGTTTCACCCTGTGGAAGTTAACTGGGTGTAGTATACCTTTTTCAAACTGTAGCAACACAGCACCCACACCCATATCACAGGCATCAACTTTAATCACAAAAGGTTTGTCAAAATCTGGCACTTTTAACACTGGACTTGAGATTAACAGGTGTTTAAGGGTTTCAAATGCAACCTGACATGCCTTTGTCCACAAATACCTTCTTTTTGGACTGATTAAGTCTGTCAAAGGAGCCGACACATGCAGAGTTTTTACAAAATCTTCGGTAGAATCCTGCCATCTCGAGGAACCTACACAGAGCTTTTCGATCTGCAGGAGGTGGGAGTCACTGTAGAGCCACTACCTTTGAGAGGTGGGAGTCGCTGTAGAGCCTCTATCTTTGCGTTGACTGGAGCCATCCTCCCATGGCCCACCACATTGCCAAGGTAGGTGAGTGTTGCATGGCCAAACTCACTTTTAGCCAGGCTGACAATGAAGTTGTACTCCGAAAGGCGAGTAAAAGGGGCTCAAAGTCGCTCCGTGTGTTCCTCCCAAGTAACTCCTGTCACTAGCAGGTCATCCAAGTAGGCACAGACACCAAGACGACCAGACTTCACCACATTCATAGCCCTCTGGAATGTCCCAGGGGCACTGTGAAGCCCAAAGGGTAGGGCTTTGTACTGCCAAAGCCCATCAGGAGTGACGAAGGCAGTAACTCTCTTGGATTCCTCCGTCAGCCTCACTTGATAGTACCCCTTCGTCAGGTCGAGCTTCGTGACAAACTTTGTCTGCCCAATGCTGTCAAGGATGTCGTCTATATGAGGAAGAGGGAGGGTAGGAGTCAGCCCTGGTCACATCATTTACCCGTCTGTTACACATGCGGAAGAAGCAGTCGGGTTTTGGCACCAGCACGCATGGTGACGCCCAGTCACTGTCACTTGGTTCGACGAGTTCATTTTGAAGCAAATAGTCCACTTTCTCCCTCAGAATCTTCCTCTTGGCAGGGCTGGTCCTAAAGGGTGCTTGCTTGATAGGGGTCGTCTCTGGTAGAAGGGTCACCTGGTGTTCTATGAGGTTACATAAGAAAATAAGAAAATAAGGAGTCTGCAATAGGCCTGTTGGCCTGTGCATGGCAGCTCCTGTCGAGAGTTACTACCACTCTCTATCATCCATGAATCTAACCAGCCTCCTTTTGAAACTTTTCAGCGTTCCAGCACTTACTGCAAAGATGCTAAGCTTGTTCCGTTCGTCCACTACCCTATTTGTGAACCAGTTCCTTCCTATCTCCCTCCTAAACCTAAACTTATCCAACTTAAATCCGTTGTTCCGAGTCCTATCCTGCTCGGATATTATAAGAACTTTATCTATATCCCCTTTATTGATTCCTTTCACCCACTTAAATACATCTATCATATCTCCCCGCACTCTTTGTCTTTCTAGGGAATGCAAGTTTAGTTTCTTTAACCTATCCTGATATGGAAGGTTTCTAAGTCCCGGAATCATTTTTGTCATTCTTCGCTGCACCGACTCTAGTGAATTGATATCCATTCTATAATAAGGGCACCAGAACTGAACCTCATAATCGAGGTGCGGCCTGACTAGCACAAGATATAGTTGCAATAAGACCTCTGCACTCTTATTACTTACACTTCTAGATATAAAACCCAATACTCTGTTTGCCTTATTTCGAACATTAATGCACTGTTTTCTAGGCTGTAGGTCTGGGCTTACAAGTACCCCTAGGTCTCTTTCACAAGTCGACTTCTCTAGGTTGATGTTGTTATGGCTGTATACATTAACAGTTACAGGCCCGCAGCATGTCCCCAAACAGGTGCTTGTATTCCTGTAACATCCTTGTGACATTTTCAACCTGTAGCTGTGAAAGAAGTAAAACCTTAGAAGAGGGATCAGCTAAAAGCTGAATTGTATAGCTTAACTGGGACCTCCACCAGGAAATCTTGTTCTTGTTTCTGTGGCCCCTGGGTCTCCATAACACAATTGCTTCCATGAAGTAGTAGAGCTTCAGCCTATTCACATGGACCAATTGCTCTGACTTCCACTTTCTTGGGGTAGCTATGACATAGTTGAGGGGGCTTTGTTTCTTAACTATTTTATATGGGCCTTCAAACTTTGCTTGCAAGGGATTTCTGTGGGTTGGTATTAATGCTAGTACTTTGTCACCAGGGCTAAACTACACATTCACACTTCTGGTCATACTAACCCTTCATTTTCAACTGAGCCTGGGACAAGTTCTCTCGAGCAATCTTCCAACTCTCTTCAGTCTAGCCTTGAATTTGTTAACATGAAAGTGGAATTTTTATCTTGTTATTCACCCAACTCGCCTTCAAAACTGTCAACGGACCCCTTACATCATTTCCGAAAACTAACTGAAAAGGACGAAAACCAAGAGCATCATGACATTTTTCCCTAATGGCGAATAACATGAGTGGCACTCCTTCATCCCACTCCTTCTCATTCTCCCAACAGTATTTGTTTAACATTGATTTAAATGTCTGATGGAACCGTTCAATGGCTCCCCGAGATTATGGGGGATAAGCAGTAGACAGGTATTGCTGAATGCCCAACTCATTCATGACTTGCTGGAAATTAGACGACGTGAAATTACTTCCCCTGTCGGACTGTACGATCTTTGGAATACCATAATGGGTGAAAAAGTGAATCAGAGCCTTTACCACATTTTTAGCAGTGATTCGTCTAAGTGGTATAGCCTCTGGATATTTAGTTAACACAGATAGTTAACAGGAACTGGTTGCCACTACGACTTTTTGGGAGAGGACCAACACAGTCTATTATTACCTTCCTGAAGGGTTCTTCTGTTGCTGGAATAGGCTGTAAAGGGGCTGGTTTGATCGGCGGATTAGGTTTACCTGTCATCTGGCATTCGTGACAAGCCTTGCAGTATTTCGCCACATCTCTCTTCAAGCCAGGCCAATAAAAATGAGGTAATATCTTATGGTATGTTTTCTTAATCCTTAAGTGTCCTCCCAGAAAATCGTGTGCCAGTCTTAAGATCTCTCCCCTATGCCATTTTGTGACAACAATTTGCCTAACCACATACCAGTCTTCCCCAACAGGCACCGAGGGTGGTCTAAATTTCCACATTAGGAGGCCAGAGTCTGAATAGCAACAAACAGGCTTCCTCCATGCTTACAGCATTGTTACTCAGCTCTTATCAACTCTGGATCACTTTCCTGGTCAGAAATTAATATTTTCCTATTTATGGGTACTTGTTCAGTAGAGTTTGCATCAGTATTCAAAGTTAAATCAATATTAGATGAGAGGGAGTTGTCAAATACGTCACCAGCGACTTCAGGGGGATTATCGCAAATGTTGCCACTGGCTTCCGTCAAATACGATTCACTGTCATTAACAGAATTGTCTTGCACACACATATAAGTCCCTAATACCAAAGTCATTTACATCACACACTGCACCACTTGTGTCAGCTACATTAGGAACAGGGTCAACACGAGTATTCTGCTCTTCTCTAAGAGACATACTTCTGGTAACAACACAGGCAGGGAATAAACCAGGATACCGATCTTCAACCTATTTAGTATTATTTTCCACCGTAGGAGTCGTGGTCACTACAGGATCCGGGACAACACGAGTACCGGCAATGTCATCATGAGTTAGCAAGAAGGTAACACCAGATACAGGGAGAGAGTCTTGGACACCAACAGTCACCCACTGAGAAACCATGTCGCTCCTCTAGAACATCCTACATAAAGGAACAGTGACTACACCACCGACACCCCTCAATAATACATGCTCAGCAGTAATAAGCACTTTCCACACAGGGAAAAGCACCTTTCAACACAATACTATGGTTGGCAGCAGTGTCTCACAAAATCCGAACATCACTGGACTCATCACTTGAAACAGTCCCATCAAATATAAAGGGCTCAAGTAAATCTTTCTTCAAGTAAGAACTAACTGACTCAGGGTCTAACTTCTCCAGCTGCACGAATGAAAGAACAGAGTCTTCCCCTTTCTTCTTGAGTTTAGGGCAATTAGCAATAACGTGACCCATCTGTTTACAGTAGAAATAGATCATTTGACTCGTACTCTCAAACCTCTGATATTTCTGTTCAGACACTACGGACATTTATTTACCTTGCTTCAGGCAGATGTCTTTGCATCTTCAAACTTATCCTGCTTACCACCCTTGTCCCTAGTTACACGAATTTGAAACCTAACATTCTTACAAGTCAATGCATAACTGTCTGCCAGAGCTGCTGCTTTTTGCACTTTTGTAACCTCTCTTTTCCAAATATAATCGAATGTCTCGTGGGAGGGCTCTCTTAAATTGCTCTAAAATTATCAACTCAATCAACTCTTCACAGGAGCTTACCCCACTATTTTTTATCCATCTTCCAAACATCTTACAAAGACGGTGCATAAATTCAATATATGACTGTGACTCTAGTTTCCTTTCATTCCTAAATTTTACTCTGTAGTGTTCTGAAATCAACTCAAACCTTCAAAATAGCCTCTTTGACCTCTTCATAATTTTCAACCAATAAAGACAAAAGGACTGACCTAACTGCTCCTTTAAACACAGTCTGAATCATTGCCGCCCGGATGTTTCAAACCTCTTGAAGGTTTTAGCTACCTTCTCGAACTGCTAGAAAAATTCTGCTGGGTCATCCTTGTCAAAATGAGGTACTAGTCGCAAATGGTTAATGATATCAAACACTGACTGGTCACGGTCCTGAACACTCATTGTTGCTAGGCCTTGATACTCCTACTCTACCTTGCACCTGAAGGGTTTTTCGCCTTTCCTCCTTCATGGCTAACTCCTGTGCTCTTTTCCTCGTATAACCTTAACTCATTTTCTTTCATGGCTAACTCATGTTCATGCCTTTTCTCCTCCATCGCGAACTCATTTGCTTTCATGGCTAACTCATGTTGCAACTCCAGTTTACGTAATTCTAAACTATTCCCAATGTCCACACTAGTTCCAGTGTCAAATACACGTAACCGAAGAACTTCTTCCAAAATAATTTCTTCCCGTACTAGCTCTGTAAGCACAACATTTTGTATTATTGATTTACGTTGACCCTTTTGAACGTTAATTCCATAATGGCTAATTCAATCTGATTTACGTAACTGATCGGGGCAAAGAATCTCGAGTGAGTGGTCATAAAAGAATTTTTCAAGGGAAAACATGACTGACCAAATCAAGTGACACGTCACTAGGTTATACACAAAAATCACAGAAGCAAAACAACAGAACACAAGATTAATATCAGTCACAGTCATAACACATTAAACAACAATGTCATATAAAGATGGCGTTTGTTTCCAACCTGCAACTTGACAAATTACCCTTAGGATCCCTGGTCAGGCCCCCCATTATTTAAAATACGACCCTAGGGTAGATCGTTACATAAACACAAATTACTTAAGTCTTTCAAATATATCAGTTTATTATTATATTCTTAATCCCAAGTTCTCTCAACAAAGGTCAAGTTAACAGGTCAAAACCTAAACAAGTCAATAAAAATATGAACATGTATTAACTTTTTCCCACCACGACATATGTACATAAAATAAAATAAATAACAATAATAATAATACGACAAGATGTTTGAAAGTGGCTGAGTAAGGACTGAAGGTCCAACAAGATCACACAAAATCAATATCAAGCAAATAAGCCTCAATGGTCAAATGCCAACTCCCAAAACACCAGAGAGAGGGTATACTACTTAAGTTAGACAGCTGTGCCTAGACTGACTACCGACTACCAGCCGGTCACCGACGTCACCTCTCTACCGCCAAATACTGACGTATCATATCCTGATTGGCCAAAACGTGAACTTTATATGAATTACCCTACTGACATTAATTCCACTTATCTAACCTATATACAAACCTAGTACACTCCAACACAATACAATTAAATATAATACAATAAATACACAAGGAATAAACAAATTTAGTACTTACAAATGATTAAAATTGAAATTGAAATACAGTACTTTATTGACCATAAAACTATTACATCAAAAGGACAGGGTAGTATACTACTAGTTCATTTTGGCATAAACACTGTACTACATTAAAAGAACAGATAATGTAATCTTACACAAAATTAAATGTCATATCCTTGGAGTTGTTTGGACACTCTTCCTAGTCCCCTTGGTCCCTGTTCACCTAGCAGTAAAGTAGGTACCTGCTGTAAATCGAAAGTTGCGAATTCGTATTCAGGGACAAGTTGTTGCAGCTTCTAATAGCTTGCTTAGACATAAACCATTGACTCTTCAGGCTTCTACGCCCTTGACTCTTCAGGATTCTACGCCCTAAACTAATGAGACGTAAGGCAAGCATGAACTTAGCATGCTTCCCTGTTGGGCGCTGTAAACGCTTCTGGGCTTCACCTTACACAAGGATGTGGGTGTGCCCAATAAAAAAATAAAATTCAATAAAAATAAAAATAAAGTATCACTGGAGCAAAATTTTTATACATCCCAAGAGTTACTTTAATTTTTCCATTATTAATCATCCAACAAACTTGTTTCTTTAAAGAAGTGATCTCACTGTTCCTGTATGGTTGGATTTTGTCACAACCTAATACATAATGTTGTAGTGTATGTGCATCCCTAAGATGAAACAGTTGACAAGGTTGACCCACCGCTCCACTTATCTGCCAGTAATATTTGTATCCCAGTCTTAGTCTCATTATAACAGTATCAACAGATGGTAAGTTAGTCCCATAAGTTACATTGGTGTTTTGTAAAACATACAAATAGTGCTGAAAACTCTCGCCACATATGGCAATCACTTCTCTTCTTGCTTTTTTCCATATTCTGGAACGGGGTGGTAATATTGACAATATTTACCTAGATTTTGCCAAGGCTTTCGACAGTGTACCCCATGAAAGGCTAAAAATAAAAATGGATGGGTACGGAATTCGGGGAAATGTCCTAGCGTGGATAGAAGACTTTCTACATGACCGGAAGCAGTGTGTGGTGATTAATGGCACGAAATCGTCATCCGTACCTGTCACAAGTGGGGTACCACAGGGCAGTGTATTGGGCCCGCTGTTGTTTGTTTGTTTCATAAATGACATGCCTGACGTTGTACACTCCTCCATACAAATGTATGCTGATGACGCCAAGTTATTTCGGGAAATTACGAACCAAGCGGACTGTGAAGAGCTGCAGAAGGACCTCTGTGGGCTCCAGGAATGGTCGAGGAAATGGCTGCTGAGAGTCAATGCCACGAAGTGTAAGAGGATGCACCTGGGGCGTACCAACGGTAAGGAGGCGTATCATATGTCCCAACGGGATGAAGAAACTGCACTAGTTGAGACTGAATGTGAGAAGGACCTAGGTGTGTATGTTGACAATGAGCTGAAGTTCTCGGGCCATTGCGAGAAGAAGGTAAACCAGGCAAATAAATTATTGGGTCTTATAAGAAGGTCGTTCAGATATCTAGACGGTCCGTCCCTCGTAACGATCTTCAAGAGTGAAGTGCTTCCCCATCTGGAGTACTGTCACCCCGTCTGGTCCCCGAGATATGCTAGGGACTGTCAGTTGGTTGAAAATGTTCAAAGGAGGGCCACCAGACTGGTTCCTGCACTTCGGCACCTCAGCTACCCTGAGAGATTGGAGGGCCTGAACTTGCCTAGCTTATACTGCAGACGGGCAAGGGGGGACCTAGTTGAGGTGTATAAGCATCTCAGGGGGCACTACTCAGTCGAGTGTCCTTACTTGGAGCTGGCGGACGTGAGGGCAAACTTTTTCGGAGTGAGGGTTGTCAACTCTTGGAACAATCTACCAGAGAGTGTTGTGACGGCACCGAGTGTGAGCTCTTTCAAGACAAGACTTGACCAACACTGGAGCGGGTTCAGGTACATTCAGGAGCCGGTGCATGCCCAGTATGTGCCAACAGTGCGTGACAGAGACGTGACCGATCGCCCGGGTGCCTAGCGAGCCGATCTTTTGGTGAAGAAGATAAATGAAAAGGAAAAGTAATCAGAGACGTGACCGATCGCCCAAGCGGCTAACGAGCCGATCAGTGGCGAAGAGGATAAAAGTAAAAGTAAATGATGACTCAGTCAGTGTGGGCGAGTAATGACCAACGAAACTACTGGAGTCAACAACACACCATCCAAACCAACGTATTTCACATACCAAGAACAGAAACTTATGGCGGACACTCGAAACAGTAGATATAGACGTTAACAGTAACTTAAGTAAATTCGTTGTCGACGCAAAATTAGGGCGAATTTTCAAATCAGATGAAGACTCAGAAAATTTACAGGAAAACCAGAACAAACATTCATTATGGACTGAAAAATGACAGTTGCAATTTAATGAGGAAAAAATTTAGTTTTTGGGTTAGGGAACGGAAACAAGGGAACTAAGTATCAGTGGTAATGATAAACCTGGACCTAAAACTTAGAGAGCAATGCGTTTACGTACAAAATAGGCTAATATATTATTAGGATTCATATTTAGGAACGTTAGTAACAGGAGAAACGATGTTATTTTATATCTATATATAGCGTGTGTGAGAACACACTTGGATTATGCGGTTCACTTTTAGTCACTTTACTATAGACTGGATATTAAGTCCCGAGAAACCATTCACTTGGGGATGGCAAAGTTGATCCCAGGCGTTAGGAACCTCGAGCATAGAGACAGATTTAGAAAACTGAATTTACATTCTCTTGAGAGACATAGAGCGAAGAGCGATATGATAAAAGTGATGGGTTAAATATTGGTGATGTAACTAAAGTTTTTAAACTATCAAATCAAAAGTGACCACGTAGCAATGAATGCAATTTAGCCAAATTTAGATTGAGGCAGGAATTAGGTAACATTGGTTTGGAAATGCAGTTGTGGACTAGTGGAACAAGTTACCAAGCACCATCATTAACTCGAAATCACTGGGAGCTTCAAATACAGGTTGGGCACATGTATTAGTGATAGGGGCCGGATGTGAACAGGGCTGCGTCGTATGGGCCAATAGACCCACTGCAGCTTCCTTCATTCTTTTACCCTTAACCTAACGTTACCCACCTAACTTTGCCTAACTTGGCTTAACCCATCAAACATAACCCAACCTAATGTAACCAGATCTAACCCAACCCATGCCAACCTATCATAACTACCCTAAGAAAAGGAAATGTAACCATCAGCCACATCCCCCGCAGATGGTTTCTCTCCTTCCCCTGTCTCGATGACTACCCCTCCAGCAAACAGTTCATCTCATTTCCTCTTCCCCTTTCACAGCCGTCATCTCCCTTGCAGACAGTTATTCTCTTGTTTCCTCCAATGCGTATCATGCACGATGATACTACATTGAATCAGAAGTCCCCGAGGATATTCTTGCAGTCTATCCTAAATTTGGCAGTCCACACTCATTAGTCCTCAAATAGAATGTAACCCTAATGAATATGACCAATGCTTATATCTCATTTGGGTATGAACCAATGTCCTGCAAGGCAGTGAGCAGTGATAATACTCTCATGAATATGACCTATATTGCTATCTTTGTCCTGCATGGCTGTGAACAGTGACAGCACCCTATGAATATGACCTATGCTATGATATAATATTTGTATATGAACTTCTGTTCTGCGTGGCAGTGAACAGCGATAGCACCCTCAGTGCCAAGACCTGACTGAAGTACTTAGAATAGGTAAATTGTATCTCAAGATTTGTCAATAAAGTTGTTAAACTAAAAAAAATCACCCCCATTACACTTTTATGCTCCCCTTCTTCTGCTGCCTCTTTCCAAGCAGACATTTGCGTGTGTAAGAAATGGAAGTAATCACAACCGTGTTATTTCCAATGAGCAGCATGTTGATGTAAAGTATTCCTTCGGTCAATTTCATATTATTTTGTTCTGCATGGTGAGAGAGTTCGTTGCTGGGACGAATATAGTTAATATTAGAAGACATCTATAGTATCAGAACAACAAAGGAAGGAGAGTTCACCTGTAGCATGAATTTTTTAACTCGGGCGTATCTCTCCTATCAACCAACTCTCCCTCCATGTCATCTCACCCCTAGCTAACACCCAAGTACCTTCACCATTTTCCTTGCTAATTAGTGCTTCACTGCCCCCCCCCCCCGCCACACCAGTACCGTTACTAGTTGCTCTGGACCCACACATATATAAGTACAATCACCGTCACTCACCCCCTCCTGCACATCAGTACAATCATCGTCACTCACCCCCATCAGTACAATCACCGCCACTCACCCCATATCAGTACAATCACCGTCACTCACCCCATATCTGTACAATCACCGTCACTCACCCCCTCCACATCAGTATAATCATCGTCACTCACCCCCATGTCAGTACAATCACTGTCACTCACCCCCATCAGTACAATCACCGTCACTCACCCCCATCAGTACAATCACCGTCACTCATCCCCATCAGTACAATCACCGTCACCCGTCGCCATTCACGTTCTGCAAACACATTCATACACTCCACTGACACGTGTGCCAAACAACATGAACGTTTTGGCTCTTCGTGGCCCGTGCTGAACGCTATATTCCCCCTTTCCACCAGTCATTCACGGAGAACCGAAAAAAAAAATTAAACAATTTCCGTCATCATAATCCCACAGTTCAAATTTCAAATAATCTTAATACCCTGTTAAGGTTAAGTTAGGTTAGGTCAGGATACGTGGGATTTTGTTCTACTGCCTTTATTTCTTCAAACATTCACTTCAGTAACTGTTACCAATGAATGAATTACCCTAACAGGTTACTAGGACAAAAAATTAAGCATCAGGTGACATTATGATAACTTGATTAATTTCGAGATAGGGTTTAGTGATGTCGGAAACTGTACGGTGGATTTTCGGTATTATTATCGTTTCGGTCATCCAGCAAATTTTAGGATTTTAAGATACCACCATCCGAGAGAGGTTAGATTAGGTTGGGTTAGGTTAGGTTTGGGTAGGTTGAACTATGTTATTCCGGTGGTTTTTGATGTTTTGAACTATTTTGACCTACTTCCAAATAGGTGAATGACCGAAACGATAATTTTACCGAATTTTCTCAAATAGTTTCTGTTCTGAACACCATTGTACGATGTTACTACTCAACCTAACAGTATATTTCTATTACTCATCGTGATTCATACACACACACACACGTAGCTGCTGTAATGCTTTGCGCTTCGCCTTGTTAAGACTGACAAAGTACCAGTTCACTATAGTGTGAGTCACCAAAATGACTAGACGAACCAAAGGCCCCAGCCAGGAGGAGGGAGTAGGGGGCGGGATGGGGGAGGGGGGGTGGCTAACCGCGCCCTGTTATTCATGATGTTTCTTTACCCCATCCCTCCTTTGCCATTTCTCTCTCATTCACTTTGTGTTAACGTTGTAATCTTAAATATGGCTAACATGAAGATCATAAACTGTGGGGGTTTTCTAATAATTGCCATCCAAAGCAAAAGTTCATTTATAAAACAAGTAAAATCCATGGCGTCAAGGTGGAGTGGGAGAGCCGGGAGCTGCCAGCCACTGAGAGGAGGGCAAACCTGACACGTCACAACCACACACCCCAGCCTCCCGCCACCCTCCACCTAGCTGCGCACTCCGCTTCACCACCCAGCAACTTAAACATCTCTCCTTACACCATGTTTTAGCAAATATAAAATATTGAGAGAATATATGGATGGCAAAATAAATTTTACAAAAGGTTGCATGTAACAAAAATCAAGGATTCCATATTACTGTACCAAATTACATATTTCTACACGAGGAAGAAAATACCCTGGTGATATTTAAATTACGCAGTCAGTTGATTAATTCAAACTAATACAAATTCAACCGGAAAGTATCTTAACGAATTCAGCCTGTAAGATAAAGAAAGCAGTCAAAATTATTCAATCTTTGCAACAAGATAAAATTCTGAAACTGAGTCACTTAACTGTAATTTGACAAATAGAACCAAAATTCCGGAAACTATACAGTGTCTTGAATGACGGGTACCATAATGCATTTAAAGAGAGAACGACTGACTTGGCGGTCTAGAAAAGTAAGCATGTCCCTCTGTTTACTGGAGAAAATAACGGGGTCTTGTCGCCGCAGTGCCGGCAACGGAGGGGGAGGCCTCCTGATCAATATATCCAACAGGTGTTGCGCTACCCCTGACCACTCCCCAACACACACACGCACACACCTGTCTACCTGGTCTGGTTACCTCCTGGCTGTTCCTCCTTACCGGTCCTAGTTAACTGCTTTACATACCCACACATTACTTACCTGGTACACTCACTCAACACCTTCTTACCTGCCTAGTATACTCACTTCACCTTCTTACGTACCTGGTTCACTCACCCACTCACCTCACCTTCATACCTACCTGGTATACTCATTCACTCACCTCACCTTCTTACCTGTCTGGTTCATTCACTTACCTATCCTGGTTTTGTTCTATTAGTGTTGCTCGGACACAATTCCACCAGCCAATTTCCCACGCGACAAAATCCTACTAGCTCAAGTTTCTTTGGTACTTCAATAATTATACACCGTTGGGTCCCCTAACGGTGTCACGTATTCCTTATAAAACCATTTATTCCCACTGCTTATTTTATTCTCACCCTCCTTGCATACACATGTGCCCACCCCTTTTTTACTTAAAGCATGAGTACCCACTACTCACCCCATTGTTTACTCACTCTGAATACTCCTTAGTCACTCACCCAGAATACTCATTTACCCTCTGTTTACCTAATCATCACCAATATAATAAAAGTTAACAAACTCCCATTCGCAGAGTTAAAATGAACTAAAATATCAACTAATTAATAAGTAAAACACAAATTCTATTACTAAAGGAATAAAAGTGAACAAAATCCCTTCACCAAAGTAACAGATTCCTTCCTATTTCACCGATACACCGAAAGGTTTGGTTAGGTTGGGTTAGGTTAGGTTACACTGAATTCAGATATAGGTTAGGGTAGGGCTGGTTTGGGCTACGCTAAGGTAGGCCAAGTTAAGTTAGGCAGGTCAAGGTTGGGTTAGACGAGGTCAGGGTACGTAACGCTACGTTATTTTTGTTTTGGTGACTAAGTTAGTTAAAGCTAAGAAAGGTAAGACTGAATTCCGTTTTAGTGACATTAACGCAATGTAATCAAACTAAGCATAACTGATCTAAAGCTAGGCAAGGATAGATTTGGTTTTGAATTTAAGATTGTCAATTTAGGCTAAGTTTGGTCAAGTTTTGATTTCTATACTTTAAAAATGAAAGTAAATTCCAAAAGCCTGACTCCGTTAGGGAAGGTGTGGGTATCTCATTGAATAATGAGCTTCTGTGCACAAAGAGGAAGTGTGGCCAGCACTGTGCTCGACCTCCTTCATTTCCCGAACTGTCAAGTTAGGTATCCACTCACACTTGGGTCAACAGGGGGTGCCCTGGGACTGAACCAGTATCCTCTAAGACTAGCTGGGTTAGTTTAGGTTTTGGTGAAGTTGCCAAGGATGTCAAGCCAGGATAGGGCATGCTAGGTTAGGTATGGTTTTAATTAGGCGAATTTGTTAAGATACTTTTACAGTAAGCTTAGTCTAGATGTGATTTAATCCTGCAGCCTTTAGTAGCACGTGACTGACTCCCGGCCCGCGGTTATCCTTGACAGTGAAGGCACCGATCCCGCCACCCTGTCGTCGTCTGCGCTGCCATGTTACAGATAATTAATATTTTACGCTACCCGTGTTACCGGCTACTCGAATGTTCGCCTCGCAGCAGTTTCAAGGTCTCCCGTTGAAATATTTAACAGCGCGTGTTACTATTTCCTGGCCACTACTACTTGGCATGGCTGATCATTTCTGGTAAAAATGTTTATCAACACTGCTTCTTAAGACAATGAAAATGAATTTATTCGATATGTCGTCACCAGAACTGATACATGAGTTCTGTACATACTGTCACAGCAGTCAGTCATCAAATATAAAGACACATTTGGAACTTGTACTGCAGAACAGTCTCCAATGAAATGTTCTGTATTTTCAAAGGTTGTGACTATAAGGATATTTGTCTGTCTCTGTGTTTGTCTGCATATACAATACAGTATACAGTATATGATTCTGTGTCAAAGTGTCAGTGAAGTGTGTGTGTATTATCCTTTGATATTCCATAGCACTTATTCTGACGTGGTCTATGAAAAACACACGTTTTAGATATACCCTGTGTATATTTTTAATCTGTTTACTACCAGTAATCAAATTACGGATTTAAATATCGACCCTATGAACAAATGTTGCCCCAGTTTATAAATCATTTCGTAAGACATTGCAAAAAAAAAGCAAGAGCACTATTTGTGAGGCATCGAGTAAATCCTATATTTCTTATATGTACTGTATAAATGCCACGAATCTCACATTCCCTTTTAATACTAAACAAATTTAGGTCGCAATCAACATGATCATTAAACACTTTGATTAAATATAAAAAGCTCTGACGATGGAACAAACTGATGAGCTATTTCATCACGTTATTAATTGCAATGGATATTTTTATTAATCTGTATTATAAAAATGTCGCAAAATGTATATCCACCATTCTGTTAGATATCTGAATCAAAATCCCTATTCTCGAAAGTTCTCAAACACCTATGTGTTGGAAATTCAGAATTTAGGGATCTTAAATAAAGTTATTAATCTGATGTTTTACGCATTTAACAATATTTTCTTACACACAATCCGTTTCCATATTATTCATCAAGTAGTTTATTAAATTAAAAGTGAAGTTTTGTTTACTGTGCTCATTAAAATTTAGTTAAAGCTTTTGTAATTCAGATGTTATCCCATCTAAAGACAACATCTGAAGCTCCGCCTCCCGTCGCAGTGGCGAGGTAGCAGCACTGCGGCAGAGTTAGCTGCAGTATCGACTGATTCTGATAGGACACGCCGGTGAGCTCCAAAAATAGCTCACTGTTAATGGTCTGTGGTGTTTTTTCTTCATTCTCACGTTTCTCTTTTTTTTCTCGTTTTTTATACGGGGATTAGTCACATCGGGGCCTGGGGAACGAAAATGTAATAACAACAATGATAATAATAATAATAATAATAATAATAATAATAATAATAATAATAATATTAAAGAACCATAAAGAAATGCAAAAATAAAACAAAAACAAATCAAAAGTGAGAAACAATATATATAAGAACATAAGAACATAAGAAAGTGGGATACTGCAGGAGGCCGACTGGCCCATGCAGGGCAGATCCCTTTCACACCCATCCCAGCACTTCCATGTGCCTATCCAACTTCGTCTTGAAGCTCCCTAGCGTCCCCGATCCTACTATAGCACTCGGTAGCCTATTCCACATATCCACAACTCTATTACCAAACCAGTGCTTGCCTATATCCTTCTGAATCGGAATTTATCTAATTTAAAGCCATTTGTTCTAGTTATTTCGTTATTACTGAGCTTCCAGAACATCTTCCATTTTACCCTTGTTAATCCACTTACCCACTTGTACACCTCTATCATATCTCCCCTAACTCTACGCCTCTCTAATGAATGTAAGCCTAAGCTTTTCAGTCTTTTCATATGGAAGGTTTCTAATATTATGGATCATTTTGTCATTCTTCTTTGTACTCTCTCCAAAGAATCTATGTCCATTCTATAATAAGGACACCAGAACTGAACCGCATAATCCATGTGTGGCCTCACTAATGCTAGGTAAAGTTTCAAGATAACGTCAGCAGTTCTGTTACTCACAGACCTAGATATGAACCCAAGAATCCTGTTTGCCTTGTTGCGAACGCTAATACATTGTTTTCTAGGTTTCAAGTCGTTGCTAACAAATACACCTAGATCTTTTTCACAAACTGAGTTTTCTATTTCCGTGTTACCTAGTTTATACTTAACGTTTGTATTCGTCTTCCCTATCTGTAGTACCTTGCATTTATCAGTATTAAAATTCATTTGCCAGTTTACTGACTATCTGACTCATGTAAGGTATTAAAATTCATTTGCCAGTTACTGACCACTCATGTAAGGTATCTAGATCTCTTTGAAGGTGTTCAAAGTCACTGTCTGAATTTATCACTTTCCCCATTTTGGTATCATCTGCAAATTTACTAATCCTACTAGTTATGCCTAAATCAAGATCATTAATGAATATAACAAACAGCAGAGGGCCTAATACAGATCCCTGGGAACTCCTGCTTTTGACTGCACCCCAGTCTGACTTAAATCCATTTATGCTGACTTTGTTTCCTACCAGTTAACCATGACCTAATCCATTTTAATAATGATCCACCTATTCCATGTGCTTCTACCTTCCTTATCAATCTCTCATGAGGGACTCTATCAAATGCTTTACTGAAATCTAAATAAATTATATCATATGACTTATCATTATCTACCGCTTCATATTCTTCTGAGAAAAAGCTAAGCAAATTTGTGAGACAAGAACGTCCCTGGGTGAACCCGTGCTGAGAAGAATGAATTAAGTTGAATGTTTCAAGGTGGCTTCTGATTTTCGTAGCAATAATTGACTCTAGCAACTTGCCTATGATTGACGTGAGACTAATGGGACGGTAATTTGATGCAATTGATTTATCACCTTTTTTGAAAATCGGAACTACATTTGCAAGTTTCCAAGCTTCTGGCACTAGGCCCGATTCTAATGACTTATTAAATAAAACTGCTAATGGATTACTCAACATTATGTTGTGTTGTGAATAATAAGAGAGAAACAATTGAGACCCTGCAATTGCTTGTAAATGAGGCAGAAAGTCAGGTCAGCAACCTGGGACTTGGTCATTTCGTGATGCCATATGGCAGCAGGGTCTACCATTAGACAATACATTATGCTTCCAATATCTTCCCAGGCGGTAGTACCTCCTGTTTGGTAGCTGCTTACTACCTATTACCTGTCTTGTGGTATGCCTTTTTTTCTTCATTTTAACGTTTCCCACAGTTATATATATCTTTTTTGGTTTAAAGGTTTCCAGAGACGATCGATTTAAACTTTGGATGCGGCTTGGAGTGGGGTTTGGGGGGGGGGGGGGGGGGATCAGGTAGGGAGTCAATGTTTCACAATTTATAAAATATAAATATTTTTAAGGTATCTTTTTCATTGAAAAAATCATTGAGCTGGTGAGAAATTTGGGTTTTCTTTAACATTGACAGGTTAGGGGAGATAGCTGTGACCTCTAGAGAGCTGTGACCAAGTCCCAGGTTGCTGACCTGACTTTCTGCCTCATTTACACACAATTGCAGGGTCTCAGTTGTTTCTCTTACCATTGACAACAAACACTACATACATATATTGTTTCTCACTTTTGATTTGTTTTTTCATTTTTGCATTTCTTTATTATTATTATTATTATTATTATTATTATTATTATTATTATTATTATTATTATTATTATTAATTATTATTTATTATAATTTTATTTCCTATGAATTATTATTATTATTATTATTATTATTATTATTATTATTATTATTATTATTATTATTATTATTATTATTATTACATTTTCTTATTATTATTACATTTTCGTCACCCCAGGCACCGATGTGGGTCAGTGACATGTGCTTGGGTGGGCTAATCCCCGTTAAAAAAAAACACCATGGGCAAAAAAAGATAAATTTACATGTGCAAAATAAATAAATAAATAAATAAATAAAAAATAAAGGGCAAAGGTTTCAAGGTCAAGGTCAGTCTTTCAAAAACAGCCCTAAAACGACTCCCCGAAGTTCCAGAAGGCTGGGTGTGGTGTCAAAATGATCTGTGTATTAAACCAGAGCTACACTTTAATGCACATGCAACTCAGCAGGTCACCTGGTCATGCACACAGAGTCATAAGGTCAATCACGTGACCACAAGGAAATTATGTATAATTATATAATGTGGATATATTTTCTAACTTAATAATAATAATAATAGTTAATTTTACTTAGGGTATATAATAATTACACAAAATATGTAATTCTAAATTTTTTATTTTCTTTCCAATTGAGGAACTAACAGTCATGGAGCACGGGTTTTGTTTTTTGTGCAAGGGACCATCTCGAAAGACTCTTGTATGCCCAGTGGATCGTGTGTCAGGTGGGGCTGAGAAAGCCTGTGATTGCAAGAATAAAAGAGTTTGAAAGTCTTAGGGACTACCAGAAGGTATTCAGTGTAATTCTAAGGAACTAACTCCGGAAAAAATGTGTAACCAATGAGGCTAAATGGCACAAGAAGTGCTGCGACCAAGTTTCAACCAGGTCTCTTCAAAGGGCATCATTAAGGCTGGGATGACTGATATGGGGCGGTAATTCTTGAGAAGACCTTTATCCCCAGATCTTTTATATGCTGGGTGAACTTTAGCAATTTTCAGTTCATTCGGAAAAACACCACTAGTGAAGGGGAAGTTACAAATGTGTAATAGAACAAGTAGTAATAAGTGGGCTACTTTCTTAAGTAAGATACTGGAGAAGCTAGCATGTAGTAGACTAAATTCTTTCTGCAGTGTCAATAACATCCTTACAGACTCTCAGTTTGGATTTTGAGTTAGAAGGTCAGCTGAGAGTGCTCTGCTATCCTTTACTAATGACATCTTAAACTCTTTTGATGACAGTCAGTTCACAATCGGAATATTCCTGGACCTCTCTAAAGCCTTTGATACTGTCGACCATACCATCCTCCTGGCAAAGCTTGAACATTCAGCTTCAGAGGCTTATCCCACAATTGGTTTACCTCATATCTGTCTAACAGGAAGTAGTATGTCTGCTATAATAATCACCTATCTGACTCCCCACCAATTTTGTATGGCGTCTCAAGAGTCCATTCTCGGTCCCGTACTGTTCTTGTTGTACATAACGATATAGTCCACAGCACACTCGTCAAATACAACTTATTTTCAGACGATAGTAATCTCTATGCCACCAACTCGGATCTCCATTCCTTGATGAGAGCTATGAACACTGAATTTACTAAAGTCAGGACCTGGGTAAAACGTAACAAACTGACCTTAAACCTCGAAAAAAAACCCACTACACAATATTTCACAGAAGGATAAACTTATTCCCAGATTTTGACCCTCTGTACCTTGGTAATACAGTCCTCAAACGTGAACAAAATACTTAATTCCTTAGGGTTATTGTTGATGATAAACTAAGTTGGAGAAACCGCATACAAGCCATTCATGGTATAAACGCCTTAGTTAAGGACGTTCAGGTTACGGGAAAGTCGAAGGGAATGATTGAAACCCGTCTTTTGACGCATTCAATATTTATTGATGTGGTCAAAACCTGCAGAGGAGAAGGCGTTCATAATATTACAAGGTGATCCATCTGATACATAATTAGTTAGTCTCACACAATTTTATCTTAATTACAATTTATTAAACATACTGACATAACACAAAGTTCATAACTCTATTAATCTTAGCTTCGCTTCACTCTGCATTGTCTTATTACTCCAGGTTAGGCAGAAACGAGTAGGCGTAATTAGTCAACAATATTTCAGTACCGAGGGGTATGTCATCACTTAGGCTGTACTTACAAGTGCGGGTCAATGCAGATCAGTATGGTGTTCCAAGAGAAAACAGTATTGCGTAAATCGTCCCAGCACAAATTCTCGGACAGGAGAAGGCTGGTCTTCACAGCATCACTAGAGAGGGCGATCTGTCTCATGGAGGGGCGGGCAGCCACCGCCACCCGTCTAAGACAGTCCACTCAGCAGAACCAGGACTTGTCTGTAAACACTTCTACATCTGGCGAGGTCACAGGTCGAAAGATTTAATGGCATCACACGCCAGCACTGTAGCTGAAGCCAGCGGCGATAAGATATGGCAAAGTCAATAAACACTGTGGTATCCTGTATCACACTCGTCAGTCTCTCACTATTGCAGCAATGAAAGAAATCTATTATGATCTTGTTTATCAACACTAGATACGCTGTCACACACTATGGGGGGCCTTTGGCTCTACAAAAATACAACCCCTGATTACTGCACAGTAGAGAGTTGTGAGGACAATAACCTACTTGAAAAAAATAATCACACAAACGAACAATTTGTTAAATTGAAAATGCTAAAATTCGAGGATATTAACATCTACTGCTGTGCCCTATTTGTTTACAAATCTGTCAATCATTTGATTGACATTATTTATTTCCAGTTCCAGAATAATCAGAGATGCAACTTAAGATACACAGAGTGCCCCTCTCAGTCCCAGACCTCCATAAAATATCATGGTGTGAAGGTGTGGAACAACTTACCCACACCCATCCCAGCAAAGACTATGCTCCCTTCCTTTAAATCATCTCTGAACAAATATGTATTGTCTAAGTATTAATATTTTTGTTATACCTACTTTACACTCCTACTTTTATTGTCTCACCAAAACCATTATATCAGAAGTTGTCATGTAGATAGATAGAAATTATCATTGCAATAATTATATATTTACAGACAGTATAGATCAGGTGCCATTAAGAGAGCTCAGGCCC
Organism: Homarus americanus; assembly: GCF_018991925.1. NCBI lineage: Eukaryota > Metazoa > Arthropoda > Malacostraca > Decapoda > Nephropidae > Homarus > Homarus americanus. The sequence goes on from NW_024748109.1 coordinate 10,689,366, forward strand.
TCACTTGGCTCAGCCATGTCAATGTTGTTATTATTATCGACTCTGTATCTGTATTTTTCTGGCAAAATATACCATTTCAGTGTCAATATCAAATTTAAAGTCCACCAGCAACCAACATCTGAAGATTAGCCAGAGCCTTTAACGTCACAAGCTATCGTGCTTATTGTCACTGAACCTAGAACTTGGGGAAGGCTGACTAGTCCATTTACCACTGACATTTGTATCATTTGTGAGATTTCAGGAAAGAACCTTCACCGTGTGTCAACAACATTCCAGGATGCCAACATTAAGATGGGAGTTCAGATTCTCCAGGACTTTGATATCATGACCAGACTGCCACCTGTACTGTAAGCGATCTTTTGGCAGCTGATGCTTTATATCATTTTCAGTGTTTGACAACCTTTAACAAACAATTACGCAGCAAACGGTGAGAGGTGGCCCGTAAACCCAAAGATCAAGGTAGAGAAGCTGAGTTTCAGGCTCTCGAGGCGCTCTATGGTGAAATCAGCTGGGAAGTTGGTGAAGGAAAAACTTGTTTCAAGCTCAGAGAACTGAGGGAACGACTGTCTAAGACACTGAAAAACGGGGCTGTGAAGCAGGTTATGCTCATCACACTCGACTGAAAAAAATCGACCATCGGTCATTTTCCTGGCTTGTAAGAGGAGACTGAAGGGAAGGATGTGATCTTCGTGTTCCCTGACACCATGAAAGACATCATGAAATCAACCAATGTGGGTATTGCAGAAAGCGATTATTGGATTCTTGCAAAAGCTGTTGGCATTCTTCGCCCAGGAGATTGAGCAGGGCCCATTATGGTCTTTCAATGGTGAATTTGAGGATGGCTGCTTGGAGAACACCATTCCCCAGCACAAAATTTTATCCTTTGGATGACTCTTGAAGAACCTTTATTGAAAGCTGAATCCAACCAGCCGGCATTGACAATTGGACAGCTGATGGCTTTCAACACTTTTTCGAAATGTGCTACGTGTAATACGGTTAAACCTTGCACTCTCCTAATGACTTCCTTCTTTGGCATATAGTCACTCACAATTCAGAAACAAGGTATTTGTCAATTTTCTAATCAGACTTGAACTCTCTGACAGGTAAAAATGAGTCATCCACCATGAAGCATAGGTGGCCTCATTCTTGTTTAAACAATTCACAAAAGAATGGTTTGTTTGCCCCATGAATATACAGAAAGGTGTTTTTACGATGGAAGCGATACATATTGTCATGGGTTGCGTTAGGCTTACCCACGCAACCAACTCCAAAGTTTGTTTTACTAGAGATAAGACACCCGGCGAGGCATAACTGGGACATGTATTTTCCATTAGTGTATGTAAACCAGCCTTTAGGGGGGGGGCAGTGAAACAGTGTTGTACTGTTCATCGCTTCACACCCAAAAACCTTATTTTTAAGTAGTTTTCCCTGGACCATGGCATAGTTAAGAGGTCGTCTCCATCCTCTCCCTCCTGAAAGGGGGGCGGGACACCACACCACACAGAGTTCTCCACAGCCACTCCGTCCTGTGAACCGTCATCGACACGAGACTAAGCGTGTTAACCTAGGTTGTTATCCCGTGGAAATATCACGTGTGGATGCCTGGTTGCAACAAGAGCAATCCAGGTTGGCCTATCAAACCTACAGTAAATGGTTAATCAATTCATGCTTAGAGTTTTCCTGCACGACACCCGTCTACAGTGACCGTGATCGACACGAGACTAAGTGTGTTAACCTAGGTTTGTTATCCCCGTGGAAATATCACGTGTGGAAGCCTGGTTGCGACAAAAGCAATCCAGGTTGGTCTATTGCATCTAAATGGTTAATTCAAGTCACGCTTACCAGTTCACCTTGCCGCGACAACCGTCGACAGTGACTGTCAGTGACGCGAGACTATGTGTGGTAACCCAAGAGTACTTTTTGTTGTTATGGCCGTGGAAAGAAGTTCTTGTGCGGAAGCCTGGTTGCAACAAAAGCAATCCAGGCTGGCAGTAAATGTATCACTTGAAGAATTAAGGCTCTGTTAGATCATACCCATAGTAGAGTAATCACATGTGTTCCCAAGTTGAAATTCTCTTTTAGAAGATTAATTTTATTACAGCGTGAACGTGAGTGACTCATATATCCATGCAAATTGTAAATCATTGTATGGAAGCTTGACAAATAATTGTAAGTGCAATTATCTGCCCGTATCTGTGATCCTATCTTATTATTACTAAAGGTAATGACTGATTGGTTATGACAAAGTATAACCAATAACTTGGATGGATGTTGGAAATTAATGGAATTCATTAAATCATCATTTATCAAGTATATATCATGGAATGTCGAGTGGTGGAGTGAACTTCTACGTAGATATGCCATAATCTCCTGTAAGTAACCAGTGTGAAGGTATCGAATTCTACGGTAAGAAGTAAGAAACACAACATATTATAATCTTTATATAATATAATCCACTCTGACTACCACCGATTCACCCAAAACCATGACACATATTATCGATCATGACTCAACGTTCACTACATCGAAAAAAGCTTTCCATGAGACAGCCAAGTCAATATATGAAGCAGGAACTCCTTGTGAGAAAGGATCATGTGGGGAGGTTTTCTGAAGTCACATACCTGTACATTCGTACCTCAGCTGGAAGAAGATATCACAAGAGCTGCGATACCACCCATGTTGCCAGTCACCATTCTAAAGAATCTGCCAGTCTTTGAAAAGGCATTCAAAGTCGAACAAGATTAGTTGAACCATATCACACAATCCCAATCTCTGGGGTTCTGCAAAGAAGTGTCATGGACTGGAACACATAGCCGAACTTTGGGAAAGAGCTAATGCAGACAATTAGCCTGTATAACAAAGTATCCGACCTGGAACAAGTCAATATCCTACGGGAAGCACTGTTCTGCCACACGTCTCAAAGAGTAGAGTGCCTCCCACCAACAGCAGATGCTCTACTCCTCCATTCGAACAGAGCCCTTTATCAAGCCTTCATCTGGGCCAGAAGTGACACTCCTCAACTGAAGATGCCATCTCCAGAAGATTATGTATGGAAGGCCTTAAACACCTTCTCATGGAGCCCCCGGTGGATATTCCAGCCACCGCTTGCACTACCTTAGCTGTGTAGATGTAAAAAAACAAGTAGCTCCTGCACCTGCAAAAAGTATGCACTGCCCTTACAGTGGTGTAACCAAATAAGAAAAAGTACATTATTTAGTGATTCCGTTCACGCATCACTGTATATACCTAAATCCAATATAGGTATGTAGAGGGGTCCTGTGGGAAGTAGAAATGACCAGTTTTCTTTATCGCGAGTTGTGCATTACAGAATTATGAGCATTTTTACTAGTTCCATTGTTTATGCGAATCGCAATATTTTCAAATTCACTACAAGGACTAATATACACCCTATGTAGCTTTATGTGGCATCAAATTGACAGGAATGACATACTGCATGCAGGAAGATCCAGAAAATACTCATATCGTTACCTCCCATTTTTCAAAAACAGAAAAACTTTTAAAAAATGCTCAAATTTTAATTTCAGTTTTGGCTAAGATATCACAAATTATTGTTCATAGCTCCATAAATACACAACCCACAGAAACATTTGATACATAAGAATCATCCCACTTTATTCCCCTCTAATACCTGTCCAACCAATCATACACCGTTATACTACTTTGCTGTCACTTGGAATCGAGTGTGACGATCATCCAGCTATGATACAAAGATATGAGCTATTAAGGATGTCACCTTCGTTGGTGAGCTGTGAGGTGACTAGAGAGGACGATACGAGACCAGCAGGATCGTCCACAGATGTTGCACGAGTGGAGGGCAACATCTAGTGTGGGAGGGGCAGCGGCAGTGTTTTTCCAGCGTTGGCGCTTGTCTACCTTGGTATGCAGTCAGGCTAACTCGAAAGTATTGACACCTCCTTGTGTGGTGCTCCTCCAAGAGTTATGGTGTGGAGTAATCGTCTCCCATGTGAGGGGGTCGATTTGGCACTTTTTCAGGTTTGTCCTAAGACTATCCTTATACCTTTTCAGTTGCCTGCCAGCATTACGTTTACTATTCGTAGGTGACTGTAAAGAAGCTGCTTTTGCAGTTACTGTCATCGATACCGGTAACATGGCCAGTCCAAAGTAGTTGTTCATGGGTAATGGTAGCCTCGATGCTCCTACAGTTGGTGTCAGCAAAAATACTGGCATTTGTTCTGTCTTCCCGGCGAACTCGGAGGATGGAACGTAGACTACGTTGGTTAAATTTTTCAAGTGCCTTGAGGTGCCCCATGTCTCGTTGCCATATAGCAGGGTGGGGAGGACCACTGCTCACTATACGTGAAACTTTCTAGATAATTTCAGCTCCCTACAGCTGATGCACGGGTATGGAGTCTGCCAAAGGCTTGAGATGCACATCTGATCCGATGTTGAATCTCTTCGTCGATGTCCGCGGTGGTGGACAGGTGGGAGCCGAGATACTGAAAGTGGGTAACACTAGAGATGGTAGTATCGTTATGCTGGATGGATGGTGGAGGTGTGGCTGAATCAGAGGTAGGCTGAAAGAGAATCTGAGTCTTACATACATTCACCTCAAGGCCAAAGTGTGCATACACATTTGTATAGGTGTTCAGGATCTCCTGTAGGTCGTGTTTAGTGTGATCGACAAGGGTGAGGTCGTCTGCATACTGAAGTTCAGTAATGCAAGCTGCGGACACCTTTGTTCCTGCCTGGAGTCATCTTATGTTGAAAAGACCTTAACCTGGTAATGGATGTCCACCCTGCCGCCTAAATTGGCACTAGCACGAGTAAGGAAGGCAGCTGAGAAAATGGAAAAGAGAGTTGGTGCTAGTGCACATCCTTGTTTTACCCCCGTTCGGATGGGGAAGAATTCAGACTGGGTGCCATCGTGCAGGACACTGCTGTTCATGTCATCGTGTAGTTGCCTCACAATGGCGATGAATTTTGGTGGGCAGCCAAAATGGCTGAGGGTCTACCGGAGGGCTTCCCTGTTGACTGAGTCGAAGGTCTTCGTTAGGTCGATGAAGGTCATGTACAGTGTCGAGGGTTGAGATGTTAACGGCCTATGGTTCTTTTAAAGATTACTGTCAGGTGGAACAATTTCGGTTTCTCCAAGGATATTGAACAAGATTATGGATATTTGTAACAAAACATGTCTGTCTAATTAAAGTATTTACACTGATAATCGGCATGGAGACAGTACAGAGCAGCATAAACATGGAAGTGCCGGACTGCTGCCCGGAACAAATGTTGGGAGTGCAGACACTGTATGTCGAGTGTGTAGTCTTGTATATACACACGGCACAGGCTGTAAATTGGCGTCTTCTCAACAACTTCACAGGAGATTAAATATCCACCAAACCGGCACAGGTATTTGGTAATGGACCCAGGAGGAACAGCAGAGGTTAGGACTGACAGTTTTTTAGCTGGAGTGCTGACATACAAGGCTAGGGGTGCAGAAGTTCACACCAACGTGACCATGAATAAAAAGTTGCAACAATACAGTCCATTTAGAATAGTGTCTAATTATTTTAGTAGTATACAATTCATACACACCAAGTTATACATACATAGTAGTAAACAATCATTACACAAGGAACCCTTAAAATGAAAATAACACCATAGGAACCATAAACCAAAAACGATAATAAATAATAAGGAATACTCACAGATAGCAGATGACCAACTGGATCAGAGGAAGGGAGCCAAGTGACCAGCCATACGGTTACACACCGCACTATGACTCGGTTCGAACTACCCATGAGCAACACCTGCTTCAGATACAGAGAACAAACCCAATACTGAAAAACACAGTTTAAACAATCACTGGACTGGAATACAAACCCCTTACAATGCTCCCCGAATAAGCTAAAATCTTAGGAATCTAAAAAAAATACATTTTAATGTGGTTTGTCCTAGGAAGGTAATGAACATCGACTAAAAAAAACAGCACCAATGTTATTGCCTTTTATATACTCAATTCTGAAGGAGTAAACTTGTAAAGCTAAAGACCACCTCATCAGTCTACCTTTGCTCAGTTGTGGCTCAATTGTGTTCTGACCTTGCTAGAGGAAAGGTCACGGCCGACTTAGTCCCGGGGATCAATTGTCAGACTCAGTAATGGCTAGTGTTTGTTGTGAACAGGTTTGTGCCCTTCTGAGGGCCGAGTTAGTGAAGGTCAAGGACGAAAATTTGAAATTAAAGGAAGTGATTGCGAGGATTAAACATAAGAAACATAAGAAAATAAGGAGTCTGCAATAGGCCGGTTGGCCTGTGCATGGCAGCTCCTGTCGAGAGTTACTACCACTCTCTATCATCCATGAATCTATCTAGCTTCCTTTTGAAACTTTCCAGCGTTCCCGCACTTACTACAAAGTTGCTAAGCTTGTTCCACTCGTCCACCACCCTATTTGTAAACCAGTTTCTTCCTATCTCCCTCCTAAACCTAAACTTATCCAACTTGAATCCGTTGCTCCGAGTCCTATCCTGCTCGGATATTATAAGAACTTTATCTATATCCCCTTTATTGATTCCTTTCACCCACTTAAATACTTCCATCATATCTCCCCGCACTCTTCGTCTTTCTAGGGAATGCAATTTAAGTTTCTTTAACCTATCCTGATATGGAAGGTTTCTAAGTCCCGGAATCATTTTTGTCATTCTTCGCTGCACCGACTCTAGTGAATTTATATCCATTCTATAATAGGGGCACCAGAACTGAACCGCATAATCGAGGTGCGGCCTGACTAGCGCAAGATATAGTTGTAATAAGACCTCTGCACTCTTGTTACTTACACTTCTAGATATAAAACCCAATACTCTGTTTGCCTTATTTCGAACATTAACTCACTGTTTTCTAGGCCGTAGGTCTGGGCTTACAAGTACCCCTAGGTCTCTTTCACAAGTCGACTTCTCTAGGTTGATGTTGTTAAGGCTGTATACATTATCAGTATTTATTCTTCCAATATTAAGTACGCTGCACTTGCTGGTGTTGAATTTCATTTGCCATTTTTCAGACCACCCCTGCAGTTTATTTAGATCCTCCTGTAATGCATTTACATCCTGCCCTGAATTAATCTGCCGCCCTATTTTGGTGTCATCCGCAAACTTGCTTATGTCACTGCTGATCCCAGTATCCAGATCGTTTATGTAGATTATGAACAAGAGTGGGCCTAGTACTGACCCCTGAGGAGCCCCACTGGTTACACGGCCCCACTCAGATTTAACACCATCTACGCTGACCCTCTGCGTTCTATCGGTGAGCCATGATTTTATCCAATTTAAAACTTTCCCCTCGATACCATGAGCCTTAATTTTTCTCAGAAGCCTCTGATGCGGTACTCTGTCAAATGCTTTGCTAAAGTCTAAGTAAATAGACTTTGATGGAGGAACACACGAGGCAAGGAAAGCCCGTGTCTGATGAAGGCATAGGTGAATGGAGGTTTGTGAGGAGAGGAACGACCAAATTGGTGGTGAGAAAAGACACGGAAACGACAACAGCTAAGTGTAAAAACTCTTTTAGTCCTTTGGTAGACGAATTGGATGTTAGCATAATCAGGGACAGGGCTGACAAGGAAGGTAAAAAAAACATTAATATTTGGTGATTCCCAGTTAAGCTACCTGGATAGAGCTTTCTGTGCTAAAAATAAAAATAGGAAGAGGGTGTCTTTGCCAGGAGCTGGGGTGGGGGATATAGATGACAGGATGGACAATATCTTGTCTGGTAATGGGAACAAAACCATTATCTGCCTCAGCGCAGGAGGCAATGATATTGGTCGGTGTAGGAGTGAGGAGCTCCTTGATATGTTCAAGACAGTGTAATGATTGTTTATCAGACCATAGCTTACAGCCCAGAAAGAACAGCACATATAACAGTAAGTAGATGAGCAGGTGTACACCCACGCAAGTTTACACACCCTACAGTGAGAGTAAGACCTGACCCAGGAGAGCTGATGGCCACAATGTACCTGAGTTAGCCTGGGGTTATGACCGTGTTAAAGAAACTACACCTGCAAGACACTCCAGGGTGGTAATAGCTGGGAAGCATTACCGAACGGTGACATGACCACTCACCTGAGCAAACACAGCTGTCCAGACCTGACCCAAGAGAGGTCACAGCCTCAATGACCCAGAGTTCTCACCACCACATCATTAGCTAACTCGGCGACATGACCGTGTTACTCAAGAAGCTACCCTCCAGCCAGTACACCTGTCACCTGACCAGACACACCCAGATTAGTGACATCTTCCCGCTGGTGACCGCCAATATAAGGGTCCTTAGGCATTCACATTAGCATTACTACTGTAACAGGGAAAGGGCCGACAGCTCCTCTCCAGAGGGAGATTTCCCCCTCCCAGCACCGAGTCTCCAGCTAGCAGAGTGTCCCACAGGAAACATAGTCCAGCAACACCTACAGGTACAGCTTCACCCAGCCGCTGGGCCCTCCTCAGGTCACACGTGAGTCATTGTCAGAGCGATCCTTTGGGTGAGTTACTTACGATGGGAAGTGTATCCATTTCATGATTATGTCCGAGAGTCAGTGTCTAGTAACTTCGATATATTGATCTATTAATGTGTCCATGCCAGTGGTGTTTAGAAGATTTCCCCTAAATATATCTTAACAGTTAAAAAGCTAATCGGTATTATCCTTATCTGTTCCGATCTTTTATAACCACAAGGAACCCAGCACAGGTAACTAATTGACCTGGACCGGAGTGTAAAAGGTTATTTTTAAATTAGGTAATATTTATCAGGAAATAAGAAACATAAAAACAAGAATCGTGATAAGCAACGGAAAATCAGTGCAGATACATCGATGACAAATTCCAGTAATTCGTGCCACGTAGAGTTAGTGTAGCGCTATTAATTTTTCGTTAAATTTAGTGCAAGATTCGTCATACAAAATGACACTGACTTGTCATGTCAGTGATTCTTGCACTTATATAATGATATCATTTACAGTGGTACCACCCAAGTAACAAGACAATATGTATTAGTGATATGTCCAAAATGGACAAGGCTTACCTTATTTTACGTCATCAATTTATGATTTTAGAGAGACGTTCACAGTTAAATCCAGAAGATGTAAATGTATTGAATAATGTTAAGTACTGTGTATTTCATTAAAGACGGCAACAACAAGAGCAAGAGAAGGTATGGAAAGCTGTGGGCATCGACAAAACAGTTTTATCATCAGGTAGGTTAGATTAGGTTTGGCCAGGTTCTGTTCATTCCCTCTTCCGTTTTCATGTTCAGGAACATGATATTAGTCTCCACAATTTTTTGTACAATTCCATTATTTTTTTTTCTGATTGACAAAATCAAGACTTTTGTACTTGCGCATTCTATACAGGTGGACCTCTGAGAACGCTACACCAGCATTATTTACAACTTGACCCTAAAGATCTGTCGGAACGTGTAATTTGTTTTGGAACATTCTATAATTAAAACTGAGATTTGCATAGGTCTGCTCAGTTCTGCCATCCCATGATCATCCCACATTAAACACAATGGATGGACCCAAGACTATCTTTCTGTTGTTCTTCTACAATTAGGAGAGAACAGTGTACTACATCCAGTGTGCTACATTTCTATGAAGTTCAAGCAACATAAAAAATTATATATAGCACCATAGAAAAAAAGGAGCACTTGCATTCATCCTGGCACTTCAAAAATTCAGTGTATCCACAACTTCCTCTAGCCAACCAGTAAGAGTATTAGTGACCACAATCCCCTTCAATTTGTGAATAGAATGAAGAAGAAAAAAATACAGTTGAGTAATTAAGCACATAAAAGGAAAAGACAATTTGTTTGCTGATGCTTTATACCAAGTAGATACCCAAGATACTTCTGGGTCCCCTGAAAGCTTTTTTATTCTCCCTGTATGCTTTATTTTAGGGGGAGAAGGTGTTACAGCACTAAGTAATTGAATTCCATATGTATAATCTGTTAGCTGTATTTGTTTTTAGGGAGAATCATGTAATTTTACTAGTGTATCTTTTGTGCATCATGTTCAGTGTTTCCTACTGTTATTTGTGTATTGAAAACATGTACTCATTATCTATATGATAAACCAGCCATCCACAATGTTTTCTGGTAGATGTTGCCATCTAGTGGTTAAGGACAAAAGTGTGATAGGACTGTCAAATGTTGCTATACATAGTCTCCTTACTGACCATATTGGATGAGTCGGAACTTTAGTTAATGCTTCAACTCATTCATTAGAGTTTTGCTGTTGGGTTAACCAACCAGTAAAAGTCAGTTAGATTGTGGACCAAGGAAGATATATAGGAGGAAGCGCGTCTCCCATACTTTACTTTGAGTCCTCGGATTGGCGCCATTAAGTGGCCAGGCGTCCCTATGAAGGAGAATGATTTTCTTTATCTTTTAAGGCTTTACTATGATAGACAATTAATAAATAAAAAAGGGCGATATATATATATCTATGGCTTAAAATTTCCTTTTAGATTAATTTCTTATACACAAGAAGCCATGTAGTTTCCTTAATAATAAGTTAAATGCCTTTGATGAGGAAGTACACAGAATGACAGAATTAGGTGTGATAGAACCATCTGACTCTCACTATTGTTCACTAGTTGTTCATGTTAAAAAGGCAGATAGTTGTTTGCATGTCTAAATGAAGATGCAGAGCCTATGCATACAGTCTTTGGGAGATAGACATGTGTAAAGGTTACTGGCAAGTAGAATTGTCGGAGAACTCTAAAGTCTATACAGCTTTTGCTACCCATTGCGGTTTGATGCAATTTCGATGTATGCCCTTTGGATTAAAAACTGCTTGTGCTACCTTCATAAGACTGATGAGAAAGGTGATTTGGGATTAAAGAACACTGAATGTTATTTTGACAATGTATAAGTTCATAATTCAAATTTGAAAGAATATTTGTAAGATCTCAAAGAGTTATGTGAGAGATTACGCAAACATGGATTGACCGCTAGTCGCAAGAAGTGTTTCTTTGCTTATTCAAAAATTTCTTATTTCGGATTTTCCATTGGGAACAATCAATTCTCCCTGCGAGATGATAAAATAAATGCTATAATCAATATGCCTCTACCAAGCCACAAGAAGCAGCCTAGATCATACCTGGGGTTCGGCATCATTCTAAAGAAAATTTATTCCAAATTATGAAGATATAGTAGCACCAATGAATAGTGTTAAAGCTCATAGGAGCGTTATTGGTTTGTTGCTGGAGAAATAAACCCTCAACGTTGACGCGTACCATATAATTCGGTCAAAACCTGTTAATGAACATTTCTCATATGACAAATGCTGTTATCTCAGGACACATAGTATGACTAATACAATCAATATACAGTACATAGCCTGTTAACATCTTAAATATAACTCGCATGTTATAACTATTGATACAGGAGACAATTGGTATAATATGATCAAACTACAGTACACAAATATACTTATTAAAGTTATTTAGAGTTTCTTAGCAGATTCTAATACTTCACGATCACTCACGTTTTAGGGTCTAGTGGTCTGAACCAACGTGTTGTCTGTCCTGTAGAAATCAGTAGACTACCCTCGAGGGCAATCTCAGCCCGGAGGCGAGGGCCATATGTTTTCGTGTTGAAACACCTCAGCAGATTGGTCAGCAAATTCGTTGTCAACACTATATCTCTTATCTCACTCCCTCTCTCGCCTAGTTTATCTTATTATGGTTATCCCTCTCTTTCTCTCTCTCTTCTAGCTTATCTTACTGAGGCGGTAACAAATAGTATGCTAAATAAATAAAGTACTAATATACTAGATTGGAGCTCAGAACCGATTGATAGTTTCATGTTTTAGAGGACAAACTGTCAGATAAACTACATTTTAACTTTGCCTGATTATACTAAAGGTTTCCAAACCAATGTTTACCTATCTCGCGCCCGAATCTAAAATTTGTCTTATTTAAAACCATTGCTCCGAGTTCGCTCCTGGCTGAATAGTTTGAGTACCTTTGTTATATCACCTTTGTTTAGCCCTGCCTTCCATTTCTACACCTCGACCATATCGCCCCTTACTCTACTTCTCTCGAGGGAGTGCAAAAAAATGCTTTAACGTGTCTCTGTACTCAAGGTTCCTAATGCCCAGGATTAATCTTGTAATTTTCTTCTAAATTCTTTCGAGGGATTCTATATCCATTCTGTAGCACGGTTCCCAGAACTGAACTGGCTAATCCAAGTGAGGTCTCACACGTGCAAGATATAGTTTTAGGATAACCTGGCTTGTCTTGTAACTAACACTCCTTTATACTTTGTTCGCCTTGTTTCGAGCAAATACACATTGTTGACTTGGTTTAAGATTCCTAGTTGTCATAACTCCTAAATCTTTCTCACAGTCTGATTTCTCTGCTTACATCTCCTAGACTAAGTACTTTAATTTGTCCACATAAAATTTCATCTGCCATTTTTCAGACCATTCGATCTTTTTTTAGATCTTCCTACCGTTTTGCAGAGTCCTAGTCAGATTTAATTACATGCCCTATTTTAGTGTCATCAGCAAATTTACTTATGTTGCTATCCACGCCTATATCTATATCGTATATGTATATAATAAATAATAATGGTCCAAATACTGAGCCTTGGGGTACTACACTAGTGACATTAGAGCAATTTGATTTAGTGCCGTTAATGGTTACTCCCTGTTTCCTGTCCTGTAACCACGCCCTAATCCATTTTAGAATATCTCCTCCAATGTCATGAGCCTCCACTTTTCGTATTAGTCTTTTGTGGGAGACTGTCCAAGGTTTTGCTAAAGACGAGATATACCACATCATAATCGTGGCCATCGTTCACTGATTCGAAAACAGCTGAAAAGAATGTTAATATATTTGTCAGACATGAATGCTCACTTGTGAAGCCATGTTGGGAATCTTTGATCAACTTGTGCTTCTCCAGGTGATTTCGAATAGAGCTTGAAATTACTGCTTCCAGCAATTTGTCTACAATTGATGTTAAACTGAATGAACAGTAGTTAGAGAATAGTGATCTATCTCCCTTTTTGAAAATCGGTACCACATTCGCTATTCTCCAGGATTCTGGTACTACACCTGTTTTTTAAGGGACATGTTAAACAATTTTGCTTAGGGCATATTAAGCTTCTCCTTACATTCTTTTAATACTCTGGCAACTATCTCACCGGGACCTGGTGACTTATTCGGCTTTAGCTTCTCTACTTGGTTACTAACATCGTTACTAATCACTACTATCGCGCTTAATCTATTTTCCCCACTAGCTCTGTATACAGTCGGTGCCTAGGGTATCATGTTTAAACCTTCGGTGGTGAAAACTGATGAAAAATATCTGTTCAGACTATTGCTCATTTCCCCATCGTTATCCGTTAGCTCGCCGTTACCTGATTGTATTGGTCCAATCTTGTCTCGTGTTTTAGATTGATACATTTGAAAAAAAATCCCTTGGGGCTTGACTTCGTCTCCCTTCCTATTTTCAGTTCATTATTCCTCTTTGCTTTTCTTATCTCGGTCTTAACCCTACAGGTAAAAAATAATCTCAGATGTAAACTTCACCACCATTTATATTCCTACCTATAGCCTCCCTTTGGCCAGTAATATTCTTTAAATACTTATTTATCCATTTGGGGTCTTTTTTATTTGATCTGAGTTTTCTGTATGGTATGTTTTGCCTTTGCACATTAATTAACTCATTATTTAAATTGTTGTGGAACTCGTCAACCTCAAATCTCGTGATCAGATCATATTTTGTGCGGTTATCTCAGGTCTCCAGTTAAAGTGAGGGCACCCTGTGTGGGTACACTGTATGAGGTCACCTCATGTGAGGTCATTTAATTCACTCCCAAACGTGATGCCCTTTCTCTCAGCTGCCTTTTCAATCTATCAAAGTTTGCCCTTATGAAATCTGGGACTTGAATAGAATTTTCCTTGGGACTGCCATTAAATTTTAATTTGAATCTCACTTCTTTATCATCTCTGTTAGCTAGTTCGTTCCCTACCTCGACATTACTAATGAGGTTTTCCCTGTTTGACAGAACTAAATCGAGTATTTTGTTACCCAGGGTGGGTTTAACTATATGTTGACTTCGGAAACAGTCCTGAACTGTTTCAAGAAAATCCTCTGATTCTGAGTTACCGTAAGGTCAGTCCAATCTATTTGACTAAAGTTAAAGTCTCCTACTATACAGACTTTGCTATGTCTGGATGCCCTGTGCATTTCATCCCATAAGGATTTCATTCGTCCAACCTTGGAGTTCTGTTCCCATATCTGGGGTAGTTTTTCTTTTGTCCAACTGTTAAAAAGGGTGGAATCAAAGGCATTTCGTTTAATTAACTCTCCTCCTTTCGTCAATAATGTCTGTTCCCTTTGTTGCTTCCCTCTCTCTTTTACAGGTACTTTAACGGGCGATGCTCGGTGAATTTGGTATTCTGTGTACAGCCGGCAAGGCAGTGGGCTCGTCTTGCCCGCGGTGCCCATCATTTCTGTATGGCTGTCAGTTACACTAGATTAACCTGTTGTAGTACTTCCTTCTTTCCTCACACAGCTAAACTGTGGAAATGCTCTGTCTTCTGTGTTTCCATCCTATGATCCTCTTCCAATGTTTCGCTTCAAAAAGCTGGTTTTCCTGCATCTCCGTGGTGTGGATTAACATACTCTTTTTCTCTTCTAATTGTTACTTTTTTCCACCCCCTAGACCCCGTTGTGGGTCAAGGACTTGTGCTCGGGTGGGTCATTCCCATAAAAAAATCTACAGGATCATCCCACCCATCGTTTTCATAAATGTATTTCCCACCCGGTCACCCTCACCCAATGCAGGAACTAGTTTATTGAGCACTCACCCCGTCTTCTCGCAACCTCACGTCTGACCCCTGAACCACACTCGCTCCCCCCATCCGGGGCCGCGACCCCAACTTACATGACCTACAGTAAACCCTTCTCTGCAAAAAACTTCACGGTCTTTCACCTCTTTATTATTATGCCAGCCTTCCAGGTAAGGATATCAATGAGGCATCATTTTATACTGTGTACCAGCTTCCCAAACTGCACATCAAGCAACATTACTGTGTCATGTGCTATCCACTCTAAGGTGTTGAGTAACAGGAATCGCAAGGCCAGGAAGATCCGCACCTCACTTCCCCGCTTCCCCTGTGCTCAGGACACACGGCCACGCCCTAACTAAATGAAAAATAGATTAGGAAACTGGGCTATCCCCTTACTACTACTTCCAGTTCGCTCAGCTTCGGCAGACGAATGTATGAGAATGCCGTGTTTAAACTTAGTAAATTAATAATTGCCGGTCTCATCGTATGTCTTATCACAGTAACATAACAATTTCTAAGAATTTTGTTCAGGTGTATAACTAACTTCCTAACTCATCCAGCCCCGTTGTTTCAAGATTTTGTTGTTCTTCAGTTTTAATAAATTAACTATATGTATTTAGCGGCATTACCTATGCCAAGATAATTGTTAGACTGCTTTACTTGTCAAGATCTTTATTCAAGACACCTTCATAGGCAACTGAATTACAAGGACTGGGAGAGGCTTATGTACACAGGGTGACCGTACAAAACATGAGGTTAGGTCAAAAACATGACATCCACTAATCCACACACCAACACAAACATAAGAGGAGCTTAAAAGAAAGGGCGACGTAACTAGTCATGCCAAGTCAGGTAAAAAATATGGGATCCACTAATCATCTATCCTACATCTACCTCGAATGCTTTCAAAGCATCTTGTCATTAAATATAGTATTAGCCGAGTTTTGACCGGAAATCTTGCTCGAAATCATCAAGAAATGTCGATCACGATCGTCCAGTAAAATTAGCGCAAAACTTGATCGAATTTCTTGGAAATTTATAGAAATAACTTTCAGTTCAGAAATATATCATAAAGGCACTTGTTTGACTGCGGCTTAAGCCCACCCTTCCCTGTGAGGCGATCTGCTATATATCTATATATCAGAAAATGTATTATACACTGTAAATTAATGTAAGCAAACAATAATCACTTATAAGTACCATGTATCGAATCTGGAACACCACGAATGGTAGGCAGGCAGTTTATCCACTGAACCATGATGCGTATAAGGCAGTTACAGCTATATTTACAACACTGCTGTGCTGGGAACTCGATTAAAAAAACTGTCTAGAACCCGAGTGTGGGCGGGGCCCGGGCTGCCCTAACCCTTCGGGTCACAGTGAGTGGGCATTCCGAGACAAGACCTCAGTGGGGAGCTGGTGGTAGAGTGGTACCGTTCTTGCCCCGCAAGCAAGACGTTACGGGTTCGATTCCCGGGCCGGCGGAAGTTGTTTGGACACTCTTCCTAGTCCCTTTCGTCCCTGTTCACCTAGCAGCAAAGTAGGTACCTGCTGTAAGTCGAAAGTTGCGAATTCGTATTCAGGGACAAGTTGTTGGAACTTCCAATAACTTGCTTAGACATAAACCATTGACTCTTCAGGCTTCTACGCCCTCGACTCTTCAGGCTTCTACGTCCTTAACTCAAGAGACATAAGGCAAGCATGAACTTAGCATGCTTCCCTGTTGGGCGCTGTAAACGCTTCTGCGCTTCACCTTATACAAAGATGTAGGGGGGTGCCCAATAATAAAAAAAAAAAAAGACCTCAGTGAGACCAGCCATGAAAGTTATTTGGGAGCAAGTGAAGATTGTGAGGATCTATCCTCCGTTTTCCACCCCTCCTGAGAAGCTGAACCTCCTCGTCCCGAAGAGGTTTTTTACTTGTTCAGGTATAGAGGGTGTTACTGAGGTTGTCCGCCGGACAAGTGGAGGCATTATGGTCACCTTCGATGACTGAACAACGTTGAAATCATCAATGACGCCCCTTTAAGGTGCAAGCAAACTTCGAAGACAAAGCAGGGTGGGGAGTTATTTCCCACACCGAAATACAATATATAGATAAGGCCGATATAAAAGAACTCATAAGAAAAGAAATAGTCATGCAACGAAAAATGAGGAAAATCCTCCTCAGCTCCAGTTGAATTTTCCACAAACTTCCAGAGACGGTTATACTGGGATGGGGGCACCGTCTTATAGAAACCTTACGTACCACGACCAACCAGATGCTTCAAGTGTCAACAGTCCGGTCTCCCAGACAAAAAAAGCAAGGCTCCAGAGGAAGTGTGCTCCAGATTGCGTCTCCTGGACACCAGCACGACTGCTGAAAGATAGAGAACAAGTAATGAGCTGCCTGTGGTGGTCCTCACTCATCTTCCCACCGGGAGTGTCCCAAATGGAGGGAAGAATGTAGGATCGCGAAGGTGAAGCGCACCAAGAACCTCACCTACAGGGATGCACTCCTCCAAGTGAGAAAAACCAGCAAGAAAGACCAACCAGAACCAAGAAACCATCAACTAGAACCAGAAGAAACAGACCAAGAACGACAAGAACTAGACAAAAAAATGGGAAGTGCAGAAAAAATGAAAAGAACAAAAGGAAGATACAAGACAAGACTACAGCTGTAATGACAGTTTTGTACTGTCCATCACTAAAGGCACCAGAACTGACCTCTGACCCTCAGCCAGTGCGGACCTGTGTTCCTGTCAGTGTTAATGAGTGATATAGTGACATGGCAGCTGCTGACGAGTACTCGACCACCTCTCACGTTCTCCAGCTTTGTCTTGCCTTGCAAGACCGACTGGAGAAGGTTGAGAAGGAGGTCCAGAGTCTCAAGGGCGAAAACTTAGCCTTGAAGCTAGTTTTAGAGGAGAAGAAAACCTTTGCCAGTGTCGTGAAGGACGGTGAAGTTGAAGTGGATTCATGGAAGGTAGTTGCTGCTAGTGCTACAAAATGCACTCTAAAAAGGCACTCAGCTGTAGACCTAAACAACAGGTTCAGCACCTTAAGTGACGAGTGTGAGGAAGGTGCTAGTAACACCACGAGTGCTACTCCCTCTGTTAGTGTGGAGAGAGGGAGTAGCGCAGGTAAGAAATCACCACACTCAGGTAAGGTCAAATGTGTTTCTGTCATGGGAGACTCGATGGTGAAGTATTTAGGTAACAATCTCTGCACTAAAGTTAGGAAGCTCGAGTGTCTCCCCGGGGCAGGGATAGGTAGAGTACTGGAGAGAGTGGAGAACGTCATTGATGACTGTGGAGACAACCCCATAGTCTTACTCAGTGCAGGAGGCAATGACGTAGGTAAGCTTACCAGTGTCGAACTGCGTAAGCTGTATAGGGAAGCTCTAGATAAGATTAGGGTGAAGGGTGGAACTCCTATTGCTTGCTCTATCCTACCTAGACGTGGTGCCAGTCGTGAATGGATGTCCCGTGCAATCGGTTTCAATTGCTGGTTGGAAGAACAGTGTAAAGAGCTGTCGACGCCATTCATTGATAATTGGAGCCTGTACTATGGTAATGATAGTATGTATGCAAGGGATGGGGTGCATTTAAGTAGGAAGGGGGTGGCCGTGCTAGCGAAGATAGTTGACAGGGTAGTAAAGGTGGGGTTTTAATATGTCCAAATCCCATCAATGGTAAAGAGAGGAAAATACCATGTGAAAAAAACAACAGTGAAACAGAAGTAGATAATGCTGAAAATATAGTTAGTCATAATAACAAACATCAAAGTAATAAATGTAAAACAGATAGAAACGGAAGAAATATATTGAGTGTTTATTATACTAATAGTAGAAGCTTGTGTAACAAAATGGACCAGCTCAGAGCCATTGTTAGTAAAGAGAACATAGATATAATTGCAATAACGGAAACATGGATAAATTCAAACAGCAAACATTTTTTAGCAGAATTTCATATTCCAGGATATAACCTATTTAAATTTGACAGAGTAGGAAGGAGAGGGGGCGGTGTAGCAGTGTATATCAGGGTGTCATTAAAAAGCTGCAATAAATCAAACATTAAAACAAATAGTGACAATGAAAGTATTTGGGTAGAGATTGGTGAGGGCAGTGAATCCGTAGTCATTGGTGTTATATATAGACCACCTAATTTGAGTAGGAACGATGGTAAATTGCTATGGGAGGAAATAAAGAAGGCATCTAATAGAAACAATGTATGTATTCTAGGCGATTTCAACTTTTCAGGCATAGATTGGAAAAATCAACTTAGCGATAATGATCATTATTAAAATGGATTAGGTCATGGTTAACTGGTAGGAAACAAAAAGTCAGCATAAATGGATTTAAGTCAGACTGGGGTGCGGTCAAAAACGAGTTCCCCAGGGATCTGTATTAGGCCCCCTGCTGTTTGTTATATTCATTAATGATCTTGATTTAGGTATAACTAATAGCATTAGTAAATTTGCAGATGATACCAAAATGGGGAGAGTGATAAATTCAGACAGTGACTTTGAACACCTTCAAAGAGATCTAGATACCTTACATGAGTGGTCAGTAGACTGGCAAATGAATTTTAATACTAATAAATGCAAGGTACTACAGATAGGGAAGACGAATACAAACGTTAAGTATAAACTAGGTAACACGGAAAAAGAAAACTCAGATTGTGAAAAAGATCTAGGTGTATTTGTTAGCAACGACTTGAAACCTAGAAAACAATGTATTAGCGTTCGCAACAAGGCAAACAGGATTCTTGGGTTCATATCTAGGAGTGTGAGTAACAGAACTGCTGACGTTATCTTGAAACTTTACCTAGCATTAGTGAGGCCACACATGGATTATGCGGTTCAATTCTGGTGTCCTTATTATAGAATGGACATAGATTCTTTGGAGAGAGTACAAAGAAGAATGACAAAATGATCCATAATATTAGAAACCTTCCATATGAAGAAAGACTGAAAAGCTTAGGCTTGCATTCATTAGAGAGGCGTAGAGTTAGGGGAGATATGATAGAGGTGTTCAAGTGGGTAAGTGGGATTAACAAGGGTAAAATGGAAGATGTTCTGAAGCTCAGTAATAACGAAATAACTAGAACAAATGGCTTTAAATTAGATAAATTCCGATTCAGAAAGGATATAGGCAAGCACTGGTTTGGTAATAGAGTTGTGGATATGTGGAATAGGCTACCGAGTGCTATAGTAGGATCGGGGACGCTAGGGAGCTTCAAGACGAAGTTGGATAGGCACATGGAAGTGCTGGGATGGGTGTGAAAGGGATCTGCCCTGTATGGGCCAGTCGGCCTCCTGCAGTATCCCACTTTCATATGTTCTTATGTTCAAAGAGTGAGCAGGGAGCCTGATCTACAAGAAAGTGATTTAGGTGGAAGAGCTTTCAGCCCATCGTGTTTGTGGATAAGCTGCCTGTCTGTGTCATTCTGGTGGCCCGGGTTCGATCCTCAGAACTCATAAACAATTATTGTTTACACACACGTACACACATATACTGTATATTACTTTATTACCGTGACTAGATAGCTTCTCGCCTAAATTTTCTCATTCAGTCTAATAGAATCAACTTTAATTCCTGATCTCCCTGGTGACAGCAAGCAGCCTTGATTTGTTACTCACACACTTTCAATTTTGTTTTTCCAATTAATTTCTTTCTAGTTTCTCTATCTTGCAAAGCCTTAGGACCTGATAAGTTTCTCCCTCCCACCCTCAAAAAATGTGAACCTAAGAGCAAGTTGTCCTGTTCTACCCAAACCTTAGTCTTTTCTTACACTTCTCATTCGGTTTCCTCGTCAAAGAAATTAGACATGTCCAAGCCTATTCCCATAAAAAAAACTATCCATTTTCTTCTTCCCAATACTGACCCATCACCGTGAAACACACTAGTTCTTCTCTGGCGCCCAATATAGTTAGTTCTATCTTAAATGTACTCTTGATAACTGGTGAATCTTGAACCCTTATTATATCTAAAGCTTGTGGTGAGAGATGACACAAAGTTCGCATTGTCTGTCTCTGATACTTTACTTCCTTGATCTTGTTCTCTATTTTCTTCAGCTGCCACATCTGTGTTGTCTCGAATGGTTCACACTAGGATTTCTTTCCTATGAATGCAAAGGTGCCGCAAAACTCTGTTCTATCTCCTACCCCTTTCTCATTCCACCTTGATGAACTCCTCTATCCCTTCTAGCAGCTTACGCTATTTTGTTGTTGACGAAATACACAGAAGTCGTCTATTCTACTGCTTCAGGGCCTACAATCAATTTAGTCTCCCAGTAAACTCAACATTGATCTTATGTCTATAGCCTAATGGGGCACAAATAACTTGGTTTCACTCAATACTTCCAAGATAAAAATTCTTGCCATATCTCGCATACAAGAACATTTTCAACTTCTATTTATATTCTTACTATAACCAATAACCCCATTGAATTAACACAATTCTAACACTGCAAAGAGTGCATCCAAAATGTTTCCTTTTTTAAGAGCGATATGTTCTCGACTCACACAACTTATTTATTAAAATAACCATGTCTAACTCCACATGAAAAAATCCTGTACTGCTTTCCAGTTTAGAGCCACAGTCCTATTTATTATAAGACGAATCAAATTTAAACAACCTCCTCATAAATGATCAGTCTATCATTTCCCCTATACCACTCCTTTAAGTAGTACGAGATGCCTCTTCCCTCTCTTTTCTGCAATGGTCAATGCCAATAAAATCTAACATATTAGCCTTCCCTATTCTTAATATAACTGCATCACTTACCTCCTTCATTCCTTGCACTTCTTGTCTATGAAACCCATACAGAACTTATATAACACTTTAAATGTAAGTCATATACTCTCCTTTTATTACACAGTTAAATCATGCATCTTTGTCTTCTTATCCATGGTGTGACAGTCAAGGTCGAATTTGGGTCGATCATCAGCCTTATTAATAGCCCTTCAGAAGTGTCATGTGTACCTTACCTTGCAAGTTTTTAATGTTAGTCATCTTAAATTCCACGATGGCTGTCATACAGACTTGAAAAATGTACAATGAATATATTCTACATAATAATTTGTTTTTCTCAATATAACAAGAACTGAGCATAAACGTTATATTTCAATTACATCATCGATATCGGTCACTCAATACCCTATTTCTGGCGTTGCGTCGAAGTGATGACACCATTAAATCAGTAGGTAAAATTCACCTTAATAACCAATGTAAACACATTTTATCTAGTTGAAGACACCTTAAAGAACATAGAAATACCAAAACAAGTACGGAGGAAAAAGAGAAGCTCAGTTACTCCAAGCGGCTCAAGGACTCTAAGGGAGGAAGTTCGTAAATCGTACACCTTTTAAATGTTTTAGTATAAAGTTTCCTTTACAGGGTAGGACGAGGTGATGATGAAAGCTTTCCTAACGATGTTTGGATACAGAATGTTTCGTATTACGACAACAACGGTAAAATGATAGTTGAATTATATCCAAATCGTATAATGCAAAACTAACCAAATTATTGGTAATTTATACAGAACATATTTACATTGAGATTATAAAAACTTGATTCAACACAGTAAAATCTTGGTCGCTGAAGCTACATTACAGTGCTTGGGGTTGGGTAACCAATGGAAATACTGTACAGCATTACGTACACTATAGACGGTAAGTAGAAATTCAGTTATTATTAATATCAATAATGATATAAATAATAAACTCACTAACACACAAACAGTAAACGTAGTGTACAAAAATATCACAAAATAATTGTGCATGATTTCTGTACATATTCGTAAAACAACTGAAAATATTGTAAAAAAAAAAACAAATGAAAAATTCAGCGCCATAATATTTACAGACTTGTGAAAAGGATGAGAAATAGTGGCAACAAATAACAAGGGTCAAGGATCCAAACAACTTGTAATGTTAAGTAGTCACAAGGCAATGGGTAGCTGTGACGACTCTAAACCTTGGTGGAATAATAACTGGAGCTCACGTCAAAATACTTTTATTGAAGTACCTGACAAAATAAAGAGTATTTACAGTCACACATGGCACATCGTCTCTGACCTAGCAGAGAAGGCTGTGTGGTAACATATAATTAAAAGAAAACCACAAAAAGCATAACAATATTATATTAAGTAATTGAAACTTGCAATATATACAATATGTATGGTACTGTACTATAGAATGTTACAAGACTACAGTGAGCCTCTCCCACATTTCCTATAAATAGAAATTATAGAATATGAAAATGACAATATGAGAACCTCATTATAGTCGTCTAAACACATTAATTTGCTTCATACAGATGATTCATTACCCGAGACCCCTACTCTGTACCACTAATTAAAGAATCTTACCTTGTGTTAAGTATAAGGGGTGCAAGATATTAGATATTCAGTATATATATATATATATATATATATATATATATATATATATATATATATATATATATATATATATATATATATATATATATATATATATATATATATAGTAACAATATAGGTCTTTTAAATCTATACATATGTGCAACAACAGTAATTTTCCTTACGTAAAAAAAAAAGACATTGTAGAGTACATGTAGTAAGTGTTGTCTATGGCGATACTGCCATTGTTATGTCGATCGCACAGTGGGCGACTAAGATAAAGCATCAACACTGCAGCACCATCAACAATGCTGTGGTGTGTGACTTATACTTACGGATGGGCATTTTAGGAATGGTTGTCATTGTACTTTCACATAATTACGAATAATAAAACCGTGTGATATTTACTATTGATATACGCACACAAATTGAAATTATTAATATCATAAGTTAAATATTTTATAAAAAAAAGATGTATGAATAGAGAGCAATTATGCTTTCCACAATTCCACATTATCATACCCTGGCTATGCAGCAATGAAAACCTAGATGCTACAGTGCTAGGTAATAAATGAACAACGACAGTTCCTGTCAACCTGGTTAAAAAGTAGTCTGCAATTTTTTACTGTATAATCCAGAGCTTCCCCAGGTATCGTAATAAACTCACCGTTATCTCCTTTAACAGCTGTTTACCAACATCTATGGGACGCGGTCTACTCCTGGACCTAGTACACCATCAGCACTCCTAAGGCATGTATATCCATTCACACATGACTCCTGATGAATAGACATGTGTCTTGATCTAAAGCATACACCCAACTGTTCGAGTTAAAGAGTATGCTACTCCTCGAACTGGTACACACACTTCTAGATGTGATAACCAAGCTTACACCTCGAATTGATACACTACTATTCAAGGTAGAGCATACTCTCCTGCAATACTTGAACTAATGAACTCTAATAAACACAACTATTCCTCGAAGTCATCTTCAGGTTTAACAAGCTTGGCGCCATTGATGCCCCTGACGTAGACCTTGCTGGGCTTAACCATGACGCCGTGGCGTGGGCGGCAGGAGAAGTATCGTCGCCCCCTCACAGTTCCGTCATGCCGCCCCTTGGCTGCCCGGAGCTCCACCCCGAGCCAAGTCCCAGCCTCAAAGTCTACCTGACCAATATACTTGATCACCCCTGAAATACAAGGAAGTGCAATAGTTAGTATATATAAAAATAAAAAAAAGACATTAAAAAACAAAAAAAAATATGTGATTACACTAATTACTTTTCTGAATTAAGGACTAAAAAAGCTTGTGTAATGTAAATCTAGAAATACAAATTCTTATGAGCAAAAATAAGAGATAGGTTCTCTAGTTCCATGAGCAGCCGTCATAATGGAAAATAAAAAATACCCCACACCTAAAACCAATAAAGTACACATTATATATACAGTATATATATATATATATATATATATATATATATATATATATAGTGTATACATATGCTGATAACCACAAGGAAAAAGAAAACACGAAGTTCCCAAGCGCTTTCGTGTAATTCACATCTTCAGGGGTGAGGCTAAGGAGAAGTACAAAACAAGGTGTATATATACAGAGGAGGGTGAGATCAGGTCCACAATGGTCAGGTATTAGGTAATGACCCTACTAATCTTTAAAAAGCACTGCATCGGTCGGTAGTCAGGTCTCTCACACAGAGGGTAAGGTGACCCAACCTTCTCACCTGGTTACAAATCTTCTTAATTACAAAATTGTTCAGTTTGTACATACCATTACTCAAATTCATGTTGACTGCTTCGGTATGTTTAATGAGACTAGATTCTATATGTTCCTACTGTCAATTGAATTACAAGGTAATATTGAGGAGGCATTATCCCAGTCAATACAATGCTTATTATCCCTCAAATGAACAAACAGAGCATTGGATTCCTGGCCTGTCCTAACACTATATTTATGTTGTTTAAGTCTAGTTACAAGATCTTTACCTGTCTGGCCTAAGTAAAACATATTACATTCCTTGCAAGGAACTTTATAAATGCAACCAATTGTGTTGTTGGGGGAGTTCCTGATTAACATTTGTTTAACAGTGCACGAGTTTTTAAATGCCACATTGGCGTTCCAGGTTTTTAGTTGTAAAGGAATTTGAGAAAAATTTGTGAAATGGTAAGAATAAGAGATTCTTATTCTGATGTGAATTACACGAAAGCGCTTGGGAACTTCGTGTTTTCTTTTTCCTTGTGGTTATCAGCATATACCTGTATCACGTGCACCTACAGTGATTTATTTGCATATATATATATATATATATATATATATATATATATATATATATATATATATATATATATATATATATATATATTTCACACAAAGCCTGTTCAACGAGCTTAAGGTGCCGTGAACCTCTAATGGGGACGACTCGTATCACGTAGGTGGTCAGAGTAACGTTTTACCAAATCCGGCTTCGAAACACGAGGATCCATATATATTTCATGAGCCCAATAAAGCACGCGGACTTCTACATACAATCAACACCTCAATCCCCCAGGATTCGAACCCACGGCCCACGAGCCCATGACTGTGACCGATATGTATATGTGTGTATATATATATATATATGATATATGTGTATATATATATATATATATATATATATATATATATATGATATATGTGTATGTGTATATATATATATATATATATATATATATATATATATATATATATATATATATATATATATATATATATATATATATATATATGAAAAACTCTTCATGAACAAGTTTTTGAGATATGGCTTTTAATTACTATCATTAATACAGCACAGTACTGTACTGTACTATGTTAATAAGGCGGCGGCGGCGGCTAGGTCGACCTGATGCTCTACTTCTGGTTCAATGCCAGGGCATACACAGAGGTAATAATGATCTCAAGTAATATTGAAAAGTACAATAGTCGAATTCTCTGTAGGCGATATTAAACATAGGAGAAAGATATATTTATTAGTATTTTTGTGTATTTCACTGATTACTATCATTACTATCAAACGAATACGGTATATTGTATTGCATATCATGAGGCACTGTGATGTGTTGGTTGTTATTTGTTACTATAACAAGTATGCACCGTATATCATTAAGGCAGGGTGAAACTATGGGCAAATTTCTTTACGTCATTTGCTTCCGTCTACCCAGCAGTAATTGGGAACCTGGATGTTAATCGATTTGCGGATCGTGTTCCGGGTAATGGTTAGCCAGTGCAGTTGGCGACTTGTCCGATCTTCTCGGACTATTCCTTGTAACTGGGTCATGCAACTCGTTAACTTAGGGTGTGGTTGATTTGCTGGCGACAGCTTCTACAGCTTAAACAAATTCACGCTTAAGTGGCCCTTGGGTCATCCATCCATCCTCGTTACACAAGGGGCAACCATTATTATTATATATTGAATACTCTTAGCTATCATCGAAAGTATGTACTGAATTTCATTATCTACTATTACAAGTATGTACTGAATATTGTTAGTGACTATTAGAAGTATACACTGCACGTCATTAGTCACTGTTATAAGTATGTAAAATATATCATTCTTATCAATCATACCTCTTCATCATGTCGTAGATACGTCCTTTGTACTAAATGCTAAATCTCATTCTCAAAATCACATATAATCAGTCACACACATGTACTTAATGAGTTGAGTTACAAAGACCAGCATATAATTAAGGTGCGTGTGTGTCATCAGTTATCGTCAGGAGCAAAGACTGTGTTTAGAGCGAGTAACACAAGTAGGTGATGAGTAATGTGTGTAAGGCTCAGAAACCCCCGTCCTACCATCATGATGTCATCAAATAAAGCGGTGCTCTTGTCACGCAGTCACTGGTAGACTAAATGCCACACCAACAGCATGTGACTCATCAGCTCCTCTAAAGGTCACTGCTACCTTCCCTACGCTGGTATAGAGTAGTGGTTCTCCCCTTGTGACTGGCCCCACTCTTTCTAACCCAGCCAACTCCTATCTTGCCCCCTCTCGCACTAATCCTACACACGGTTGATGTGTTCTAAGGTGTATTTAGATCATATTAAACAAATACTGTATATATCATAATAGTGGCGGATCTAAGGCGATGCATTTTTTTTCCTTACTCGGCAAGTGACATGGTTTGCCGTGGTAGTGACAAAATTACTGTTCAGTATGTCGAGGACCAGTGCCAAGGAGGGAATACTTCAGGTGAGATCAAGTCAAATGTGTTGGCCCTGTGACGTTAACCTGACCTTAAATGACCCGAGACCAAAATAATGCATTTGAAACTTTGTCACCATATTGCTATACAGTCTTCAAGTCTACTAAATTTGCTTATAGTAACAATCTATATTTAAAAAAAATTATCTTAACCATTGTGTTTTTATTAATTATTCATCGTCTTTATTAATTTCATTCATTCATTTATCTATCATTTATTAATTTCATTCATTCATTTATCTATCATTTATTTTATTCATTAATCAAAACAAATCAGGAATGCAAAATACCTACTAAACATACACAGAGAAGCATTGCAATAAACTCTTTCTTAAGATATCCAAAGGTGTTGCAATCAGCCAACAACATCTGGACTTGAGAAGGCAGGGGTGGTGTTTGTTCGAATTTCATGTCAGGTCATTGTGAGAATAGACCACTAGAAAGAGGATGATTCAACCGAGACGTTACTGAAGGTGCAGGAAGCACCTGGGATTTCCTACCAAGTCAGGTTATTGTGTGAACATTAAAGTCAAGGATCAGCTCAATATGGTCAGGGTTTCATTGAAAATCCGAAGCCAGACCCGTGGCCTTCGAAGCCAAATCCAAGCCAAAAAGAACTTGGCTTCCAGAAGTACAACCTATGTTGGGAACTTAAAATAATAAGACCCCTTAATTTCAGGGGGATAACAAACCCCCATGAATGAAGTAATGTAGATAGATTCATAGTACAGTACTCATTACACGAACATAAGAACATAAGAATGAATGAAACTGTATCAGGCCTATTGGCCCAATGGCCCATGCTAGGCAGCCCCGTTTACACCCAACCCGTATCGCTCATACATTTGTCCAACCTATATTTGAAGTTATCCAGCGTGTTCGAGTTAATGGTAATGTTCAGTGTCTTGTTCCACTCATCCACTACTCTATTTACAAGCCAGTGTTTACCTTTGTTTAACCATGTCTTCCATTTATACACCTCAATCATATAACGCCTTTCACTCTACGTCTCTCGAGGGAGTGCAAATTCAAATGCTTTAATCTGTCTCTGTACTCAAGGTTCCTAATGCTTGGGATTAATCTTGTCATCCTCCTCTGAATGCTTTCTAGGGATTCTATATCCATTCTGTAGTACGATGACCAAAACTGAACCGCATAATCCAAGTGAGGCCTCACACGCGCAAGATAAAGTTTTAGAATAACCTCGCTGATCTTGTAATCCAAGTAATTTGTTAGCCTTGTTTCGAGCAAAAACACATTATTGTCTTGGTTTAAGATTCCTACTAGCATTACCCCTAAACCTTTCTCACAGTCGGATTTCTCTATATCAACGTTGTTCATCTGATTTCTGGTTTCTCTACTGACATCTCCTAGGCTAAGTACTTTACATTTTCCACATTAAATTTTATTGGCCACTTTTTTAGACCATGCAAAAAATTTTTTTCGATCATCCTGTAGTTTTACTAAGACCTCGTCAGATTTAATTACACGCCCTGTTTTAATGTCATCAGCAAATTTACTTATGTTGCTGTCTACGTTTATATATATATATATATATATATATATATATATATATATATATATATATATATATATATATATATATATATATATATATATATATATATATATATATATATATATATATATATATATATATATATATATATATATATATATATATATATATATATATATATATATATATATATATATATATATATATACAGTATATATACAGTATATATATATATATATATATATATAGTAATGGTCCAAGTACTGTGCCTTGGGGTACTCCACTAGTGACCTTACTTCAATCCAATTTAGTGCCGACTGTTTCCTGTCCTGTAACTACGCCCTAATCCAATTTAGAATATCTCCTCCAATTCCATGACCCTACACTTTACGTATTAGTCTTTCGTGGGGAACCCTGCCGAAGGCTTTGCTAAAGTCGAGGTAAATCACATCATAATCGTATCCGTCATCCAATGATTCGAAAACAGTTGAAAATTATGTCAATAGATTTGTCAGAAATGAACGCTCAATTGTGAAGCCATGCAGGGAGTTACTAATCAATTTGTGTTTCTCAAGGTGATTTGGAATTGAGTTTGAAATTATTGCTTCCAGCAATTTGCATATAATTGATGCTAAACGGTAGTTAAAGGATAGGGATCTATCTCCCATCTTGAAAATCGGTATCACATTTACTATCCTCTAGGATTCTGGTACTGCACTCGTTTTTAATGATATGTTAAACAAGTTTGCTAGGGGCATACTAAATTATTCCTTATAATCTTTTAATACTCTGGCAAAAATCTGTTCGGATTATAATTGTTTAATTCTCCGTCGATATCAGTTAACTCGCCGGTATCTGACGGTATTGGTCCAATCATGTCTCGAGTTTTAGTTTGATACATTTGGAAGAATCACTTAGGGATTGACTTCACCTCTCTTACACTTTTACTTAAATATTTCTCTTTGCTTTTCTTATCTCGGTTTTAACTTTAGAATAATCTCTAAGGTTAACGTCATCACGATTGATTCTCCTACATCCTGTCTCTAGCCTTTCTTTGTTACTTGATCCGAGTTTCTGTATGGTATATTTTGTCCTTGCGCATTAAGTGATTGTTTACATTGTTATGGTACTCGTTGACCTCAAGGTCAGGTGACTCTCCACGATCATGTTTTATGAGGTTATTGTGGTCAGGTCACCTCGTAAAGTACGGTCACCCTCTGCAGGCACATTATGTGAGGTCACTTTATTTACACCCGCTTGTGAGGTCATGTAGTTCACCCCCAAACGTAAAACTCCATCCCTCAGTTGTCTTTTTAACCCTTCAAAGTTTGTCCTTCGGAAATCCTATTATGTCTAAATGTCCTGTGCATTTCATCCCCCAAAAGTTGCCATCAACGCTATCAAGATTAGGAGGTCAATATATTACTCCTATGATTTTTTTCCGTACTATCGGCTAATTCCATCCAAATTGTTTCTGTATTCAATTAAGTTTTAATTTCCTTATTGATTTCACACTTCAAAATTATCTGCCATCTACATAAATTTTCTTAGCCTTGAGTGCAATTTATGATGTGATATAATTTCACTTTAGCTTTTTATTATTATTATTGTCTTGTGTCTTGGTGCCTTGACGTAGCGACAAGGACTTTAAAGCTCATGGCTCAACTGCTTTCCTCATATACCTCAGTGTCTGGTGTGTGGGGGCTGAAGGGGGTGGGGTGATGATGCCAACCTCTGTAACCTCTAACTTTATTCTGAGGAAGAAATCACTTGGCTATTGACAGGATGGACAGTATCTTGTATGGTAATGGGAACAAACCCATTATCCGCCTCGGTGCAGAAGGCAATTATATTGGCCAGTGTAGGAGTGAGGATCTACTTGATAAATTCAAGACCGCTATTGAACGTATTAGGGTGAAGGGAGTGATCCCTATCATATGTGGTGTCCTGCCTAGAAGGAAAGTTGGCAATGAATGGTTGTCGAGGGCAGTTGGTCTCAATTGCCGTTTTGACAGATATTGCAAGTCAATATCAGTCCCATTCATTGACAACTAGGACAACTTCTATGGCATAAGGGACCTTCCTGCTAAGGATGGGGTGGCAACCCTGGCTGGCTCTCTCGATGGGGGCAGTTCAAAAGATGTCGCAGTCTTTAAATTGCTAGGGGAACATGTGAGCACGGGAATCGAGGAGACTGCAATGGGAGCAGATAAACAAAATGAAAAGTTAGAAAAATAGTGCTAGGAATGATGGCAAAACTAAATTAGGCAGGGAGTTAAAACCTAAATGCGACAAAGGGAGGACTCAGATAACGACTAACTTAAATGACTACTACGCAAACAGTACAAATATGAGAAACAAAATGGATGAAATCAGGGCATTGGTACGTCCCCAAAAAATCGATATACTGTAATAGCATTCACCGAAACATGGATAAAATTAGACTCACGTGAGTTACCTGTCGAATACAAAATTATAGGTTACAAATTATTCCATACCGATAGGCAGATTAAGAAAGGAGGCGGAGTAGCAATCTGTCAGGGATAATCTTAAGTGTGAAATAAATAAGTTAATAAAAACTGAACTGAATACAGAAACAATTTGGATAGAATTAACCGATGGTAGGGAAAAATTAATCGTAGGAGTAATATACCTCCTAATCCCGATAAGAGTTAATGCGTGACTTATTTGGGTATAGTTGCGACTTTAACTTTAGTCAAATAGATTCGACTGACCATACGGGAAACTCAGAATAGGGATTTTCTTGAAACGGTTCAGGGCTGTTTCCAAAGTCAACATATAACCGAACCCACCCAAGGTAATAATATACTTGATTTAGTTCTGCCAAACAGAAAAAACTTCATAAATAATGTTGAGGTAGGGAACAAACTAGCTAACAGTGATCACAAAGGAGAGATTCAATTTTGAATTTAATGGCAGTCGCAAGAATAATTCCATTAAAGTCCCAGAATTCAGAAGGGCAAACTTTGATAGTTTGAAAAGGCAGCTGAGAGAAGGGGTATTACATTTGGGGGTGATTTACATGACATCACACAAGTACCCACAGAGGGCGACCTCACTTTACCTGGTGAACTGACAACGATAACCTCACAAAATATGACGGTTGAGGATGACCTGATCACGAGATCTGAGGCTGACGAGTTCCACAAGGCAGAACATAAACAAAAAACTCAGATCAAACAACAATGACCCCAAATGGAGATAAATAATTATTTAAAGAATATTATTAGCCAAAGGAAGGCTATAGGTAGGAGAATAAATCGTGGTGAAGTTTACCTCAGAGATTATTATAAGGTATTGGCTAGTAGGGTTAAGACCAAGATAAGAAAAGCAAAAAGGAATAATGAACTGAAGGGAGGCGAAGTCAAACCCCAAGGAATTCTATCAAATGTATCAAACTAAAACACGAGAAAAGATTGGACCAATACAGTCAAGTTACCGGCGAGCTAACGGATAATGACAGAGAAATGAAGAATAATCTGAACAGATATTTTTCAACAGTTTTCATCACCAAAAATTTAAACATGATAACCGAGGCACCGACTATATACAGAGATAGTGAAGAAAATAAATTAAGCGAGATAGTAGTGACTAGTAACTATGTTAGTATGCAAATAGAAAAGTAAAGCCTAGTAAGTCACCAGGTCCCGATAGATAATTGCCAGAGCTTAGTATGCCATTAGCAAAATTGCTTAACGTCATTAAAAACGGGTGTAGTACCGGAATCCTGGAGCACAGCGAATGTGATACCGATTTTCAAGGAGAGAGATAGACCACTATCCTCTAACTGCCATCCAATCAGTTTAAAATCAATTTTAGACAAATTGCTGGAAGCAATAATTTCAAACTCTATTCGACATCACCTGGAGAAGCACAAGCTGATCAATGATTCCCAACACGGCTTTACAAGTGGGCGTTCATATCTGACAAATCTATTAACATTCTTTTCATCGGTTTTCGATAAGTGGACGACGGGCACGATTCTGATGTGGTATATCTGGACTTTAACAAAGCCTTTGACAGATTCCCCCACGAAAGAGTAATACGAAAAGTGGAGGCTGATGGCATTGGAGGAGATATTCTAAAATGGATTAGAGTGTGGTTACAGAACAGGAATCAGCTAGTAAGCATAAATGGCACTAAATCCGATTGGGGTAGCGTCACTAGTGGAGTACCTCAAGGTTCAGTACTTGGACCATCATTATTTATTATATGCATAAACGACATAGATACGGGCGTAGACAACAACACCACGACCTCATCTGCAAATTTGGTAAGAAGCTTCTGCACCATCCTCGACACCGGCTCCTACTACCACCTGAGATCCTTAGCCCGAGAATTGCTCTTCGACACCACAACCGCATCCAGCCCATACGTGCACGAACTGATCACTATAAGAACAGCCCAGTCCCAACCATTGTAAAAATTATCAATAACTTGTAATAAACCAGTGTATTCACTCCCAGTAAATACTACTACTTGCACTGTCACTATGTTGAAATGCCCTGTAGTTTGAGCTTTTCCCTATCTAGTTATTATATATCTTATTTATATCACTTACGTTATTTATATATTATTTATAATTCGAAACCCATTCCCCAATTATGTAACTGTATATTTTCAGCCTTCTGGCTGCCAAGCTCTTTCAATAAACCGTTAATTATTATTATTAAGTTAATTTGCTGGTGACACTAAAATAGGCCGTGTAATTAAATCTGACGAGGACTCCACAAATTTTTTTTTAATGGTCTGAAAAATAGTAGATGAAATTTTATGTGGACAAATGTAAAGTACTTAGTCTGGGAGATGTAAACAAAGAAACCAGATATCAGATGAACAACGTTATCATAGAGAAATCCCACTGTGAATAAGATTTAGGAATAATGATTAGGTAGGAATCTTAAACCTCTGCTGACGCTTTTTAGGAAAGTCCATGAAGTAGTAGATAATGACGAAAATTACGATGTTATTTACTTAGACTTTAGCAAAGCATTTGATAGAGTACCGCATCAGAGGCTTCTGAGAAAAGTTAGGGCTCCTGGTACCGAGGGGAAAATTTTAAACTGGATAAAATCATGGCTCACCGATAGAACACAGATGGTCTTAAATCTGAGTGGGGCTGTGTAACTAGTGGGGTTCCCCAGGGGTCAGTACTGGGCCCACTCTTGCTCATAATCTACATAAACGATCTAGATACTGGGATCAGCAGTGACATAAGCAAGTTTGACACCAAAATAGGGTGGCAGATTAATTCAGGGCAGGATGCAAATGCACTACAAGAGGACTTAAAGGAACTGCAAGAGTGGTCAGAAAAATGGCAAATGAAATTCAACACCAGTAAATACAGCGCACTTAATAATGAAATAACAAATACTGTCAATGTATACAGCCTTAACAACATCAACCTAGAGAAGTCGACTTGTGAAAGAGACTTATGGGTACTTGTAAGCCTAGAAAACAGTGCGTTAATGTTCAAAATGAGGCAAACAGAGTATTAGGTTTTTATATTTAGATGTTTAAGTAATAAGAGTGCGGAGGTCATATTGCAATTATATCTTACGCTTGTCAGGCCGCACCTCGATTATACTGTCCAGTTCTGGTGCCCTTATTAGAGAATGGATTATCAATTCACTGGAGTCGGTGCAGTGAAGAATGACGAAAATGATTCCGGGACTTGGAAACCTTCCATATCAAGATAGATTAAAGAAACTAAACTTGCATTCCCTGGAAAGACGAAGAGTGCCGGGAGATATAATAGAAGTATTTAAGTGGGTGAAAGGAATCAATAAAGGAGATATAGATAAAGTTCTTATAATATCCGAGCAGGATAGGACTCGTAGCAACGGATTTAAGTTGGATAAGTTTAGGTTTAGGAGGGAGATAGGAAGAAACTGGTTCATAAATAGAGTGGTAGACGAGTGGAACAAGCTTAGCAACTTTGTACTGTAGTACGTGCTGGGGCGCTGGAAAGTTTAAAAAGAAGGCTAGATAGATTCATGGACGATAGAGACTGGTTGTAACTCTCGACAGGAGCTGCCATGCACAGGCCAACCGGCCTATTGCAGACTCCATATTTTATTTTCAATGTTCTTATGTTCTTTTATCTTTTGCTTGTGAAACCTCACTTGGATTATGCAGTTCAGTTCTGGGCACCGTACTACAGAATGGATGTCGAATCCCTAGAAAGAATTTAGAGGAGAATGACCAGACTAATACCGGGCATTAGGAACCTTGAGTACAGAGAAAGGTTAAAGCATCTCAATTTGCACTCTCTTGAGAGACAGAGTGAGCAGCGATATGATCGAGGTGTATAAATGGAAGGCATGGCTAAACAGAGGTGATATAACAAAGGTACTCAAACTATCCAGCCAGGAGTGAACTCGTAGCAATGGTTTTAAATTAGACAAATTTTGATTTCGGCGCTAGATAGGTAAACATTGGTTTGGAAATAGAGTAGTGGATGAGTGGAACAAGTTACCAAACATCATCATTAACTCGAATACGCTGGATAGCTTCAAACATAGGTTGGAAGGATATATGAGCGATAGGGGTTGGGTGTGAATTGGACAGCCCAATATGGACCAATAGGCCCACTGCAGCTTCCTCCATTCTTTTGTTCTTATGTTGTGTACTGTACTTTATTACCTTTAAAGTAATCCTCGCCACACCAGATCTGTGAATGGTGAATCATATACATAATCACAATCACTGGAAAAATCCTTTTTTTTTACATCAAAATTATTTCGCCATTATTTCCAGGCACTCGTATGTCTGCTGCTTCCTCCCAATTATCCCACTTAAATTATTTTCAAGTTCCCTCTACAGTCACTAGAATCAATATGAACTCTTAACTATATGCACACTACACTCTGATCGTCCCGTGGATGGTCAACCACAGCCATGGATATAATTAATTGAAATTTTTTGTTTATAATATAACCCAATAATGTACTTATCACATTTTATCGAACTGTGTACAAAACTTAATTTTAGAAGAAGGTGCATGTCAGGTCTCTTGGTCCAAAGTGTCTTTTTTTTTTTTTTACTTATTATGGGCATTCTATTAGCTTTAGGTATGGAATAGTTTGTTGTGTGTATTAAAATGCACTAATAAGGATGATATATTCAGTAATTAAAGAACGTTCTAAGACAGTAAACTATCGGATACTTTACTTTGCTAGAATTTACAGTGAAAATAAACTCATTGAAGATGAAGTACACTGCCTAGCTAGGTTTCATAGACAGTACGCGGTCTGAGATTGTTGGAGAATGATTATTTTTTCATCTGCTCACATTTTATAGCAATCAATCAACATTTGGGGATGGTTCTTACCACAGAGTGACCTTCATCGATGACGTCTGTTATCGAACCTAACCGGCAATTTCACAGTAGTAATTTTTTTTTTTTTTAATTTGAAAAGAATCAATCAAAGGAGATTGAAGTTAGTGCACTGAAACTGAAATAAACCAAAGCCAACAAACGACTATATAATGTACATGTAGGTATAATACGTGGTTTACAGTTAAACGAACATCACAAACATATACAGTAAAGAGTATCGGAAGACATCCATCTACTAAGTAATGATTACCAGTATATCAAGGTTATATGAACTCTGGAATAACCACAGTTCAACACCTCAATACCCATCCAAAAACACCCAACAGTAATTAGCTCATTGTAAACAATGTCATCAAGGATCATCTCTGTTGCAAGTGACTCACCAACTTCGTTCTTGTAGAAGACATTGTGCCCGATTTCGAGCCAATGTTGATTCTCTCGCTTCTTACGCTGGGCCTTGGGCGTGACGGGCAGTACTGGGGGATCATACCAGGTCTGCTCCTTCTTTTTCTCCTCCGCTGCGCGTTCCAACTCCTCCTGACGCTGCCTTGACGTCACGTAGCTGTAAACACATTATACACAATCAACGTATAAGATAAGAATCTGCAATCTGGTTCCTACTCGGCTACAAACAGCATTCTCGTGAAATCATATGTTAAAAAATTACAGCAACTGGTAAAGAGGGAAATCGCCAATTGTGAGTCTTGATACAATTTTGACGAAAATATGGCCACTATCTTTTTGATTTAGCTTAAATGAACCGATGTGTTCTCACATCAACTATTGACAAGAAAATCAACACACTAATCTAAAAACTCTGGCCCAGACAACAACACTCCTTCTTGGGAAGTATACAGTATTGCAAAAGAAGTACAGTACTGTACAGTATCTGGAATCTGGTATGACTTCCAGAGAACTACTGTACAGTACTTCTAACGTGGATATTAACACTCTTTATAAGAATGGAATACTGTACGAGAAAGTCAACAGGATATATTTACAATAAAAAGAAAATGAAAAGAAATTACACAATGAAAGTGAGAAAATAAACGGCAGAAAAAGGGAAAATGCAAGACAAAACAAAAAAGAAAAACATCATATAGGAAAAAAGTAGAATATTAACATTATAAGACAAAGGGCATAATGATATTAAACAAATAGCAAATAAAATAGGAGCATAAAATCACATTAAAGGTAATTAATTCAACGAACCTTTCCTAATAGACCCTAATTTAACCTAACCAATAAGACTTAGAGGCCATAAGAACTTGGGGGCCTATTAGGATTAGCTCATATTGAAGCACATAGGGACTAGGGCTCATTAGGTCTGTTTACTTGGGAGTTCATTAAGGTTGGGGCCCATGTGACCGATCTCAATAAAATGAAACAATTGAAGAGGTGAATAATTGTACACGAAACAAAGGTATTGATTAAAAAAAATGAAGCGAGAAATAAAACAAATATAAATAAGATCACAAGAAAGAAATGAGGGAATATCTTAATAAAGATAATGGGAACAACAATTCGAGATTATAACATTACAATTAAGGGAATTTTAAGGTAACAAAAAGAAAGTGAATATAAATTGACAACAGAGATAGGGTAGAACA
Organism: Homarus americanus; assembly: GCF_018991925.1. Classification (NCBI taxonomy): domain Eukaryota; kingdom Metazoa; phylum Arthropoda; class Malacostraca; order Decapoda; family Nephropidae; genus Homarus; species Homarus americanus. Next base: position 10,727,303 of record NW_024748109.1, read on the forward strand.
CGATGATGATAATAATAAAATAATAGAATACAATAATAACAAACAGAGGGAACAGCAAGTTAACACACAGGGAGAATACAACATAATAACATAAAGGTGGAGAACAAGATAACACAATGGAAGGATACATGATAACACAAAGGAAGAATACAGCATAAGAAAACATAAAACAAGAGAATACTCTACAATGACAACAAAAATAAATGGAATAACAAGCTAAAAGAAAGTTATAATGTAAAATAAAACAAAACAAGACGATGATATAAAATACACAAAGACTATACTGGGATACAATAAAGGAAGAGAATAACACCCTGAATAATATATATGTAGATCGATGAAAGGCAAGGAATGCGATATCCTGTCTCCCCATTTATGTCTGCCTGAGGCACAGACAGGCTCATGAAATGGTTTCAAACTTAAGCCCAAAAGTTGATCGTAAGGACTGTTAACATTGTAACCCGGTACTCTCTTTAAATATTTGCCAGTAAAGGCGACGTAAACTGCACATCAAAAGACGTTTGATAGGAAATTCAGCGAGAAAAAGTAAATTATATCCAAATGTCAAACTTCAGGCAAAGAACACTATTCTTAAGTTAGGGAGATTCCAAATACAGTACAGTATGCAGAAAATGGGCAATGGCGAGTTTATGTCTGCAGGAAATAAAGACCTAACTTACGTAGAAATAGAACAAAACAATTCCAGTATCCACAATAATGGTCACCAGACCCTAAAGCCCTCGAGATGCCTGATCATAAAGTTAATATTTTAAATTCTAGTTACTGTACAGTATATCACTTGAGGTGACGACTTGTGCATATCATCATCCCTGTGTAACCCAAAAGTCCCCCGTTGGCATGAAATGACTTCCGTAGATGCAGTTGACAAAATGATGAAAGATGATAATTCTAATCTTCTGTCGTAATGAGCATCGATATGACAATGAAAATGTGTTTTCAGTCCGGTGAGAGGAAACTTTAATATCAGAAAATATCATAAAACACTGTAATAAAACACTATCAGTAACCTAAATACTGTACCTCGAAACCTCAATTGTATTCCTAAATGCGGTACAGGAACACCCTAGAGGACGTCCACGCTCTAGGTATTGCAGTTATAAGCTAGAGAATACAAAACTACATACTATATAATAACCCGTATCTTTACATACTGTTTTCAAAATTCGGCTGAATTCATTTTAATTTATTACTTTTAATGAGGCTGTCAAGCACTTCAGGTGATTTAGGGGATTTTTTTTTATACAAGCATTAAAATAGCGCGTGATGTCTGAAATAAGTCAGATATATACAGTATATATAACCATTAGTTTCCATCGATTCACAACATTACAACCAATAAAATATCCTTGTACAAAACACAATAATTCGTTGATCTTTTAAGGTAACAATGTATTATTGTGTATACATTTTATATATATATATATATATATATATATATATATATATATATATATATATATATATATATATATATATATATATATATATATATATACAGTTTGACAACCCCTTATCCGAAATTCCGAAAACCGAAAAGCTCTGAAAACCGAATTTTTTTGGGGAGCAATTATTATTATTTTTTTTTTTATGGGTATTAGCCCACCCGGGCACATGTCACTGACCCACATCGGGGCCTGGGGGGTGAAAATGTAATAGTAATAATAATTATAATAATACAGGTAATAATAATAATGATAATACAGTAATAATAATAATTATTCATAGTAAATAAAATTTTTAATAAAAAATACACAAAATAAAATAAGAATGATAACAATAATAATAATAATAATAATAATAATAATAATAATAATACTGTAATAATGAAATAATAATAATAATAATAAAGAAATAAAAGAATGAAAAAAAGATCAAAAGTGAGAAACATGACCTAGACCTATGAATTATTATTATTATTATTATTATTATTATTATTATTAGCCCCCAAGCCCCAATGTGAGTCAGTGACCTGCTGTGCCCAGGTGGGCTGATCCCTGTATATGTGTGTATATATATATATATATATATATATATATATATATATATATATATATATATATATATATATATATATATATATATATATATATATATATATATATATATATATATATGTATATATATATATATATATATAATACAAGCCGAACCGCGATAATTTCTGACTAATTCAATGGGCAAGAAAATGTGAATACAGTACAGTACAGTACAGTACAGGTAAATAGTGTTTATTATTTGCATCGGTCTTTAATTTTTTCTACAATTTCCACTTGACTTTTCATGCGCAAACAAGCCTGAAGTAAGAATAAGTAATTACTCGCTGAACTTGGAAAATATGATTTTAAATGTTTTAAATGGTGACAAAAGTATTTTTTCCATTTTTTTTACCATATTAAGTGATCATCTGAATGAATATTATGAATGTAAATTATCGAGGTTCTATTACACACAGTGCCTGATAATCGTGAATGCTGACCCGTCTTGAGCCTGTTTGTGGCCCAGGTGTTCGACTCACCGGGCGGAGAAGGACCTGTTGAGGCTGGTCATGGAGGTGTTGGGTGGGTAAATAGCCGTCTTCGCCGACTGGGCACTTTTGACTGACCCATACACCTGGTTGTCTAGCAGATGACATGATGATGAACAGGTCGCGCAACACTCATTCATATTCTGAGTCATGGCTCCATTACAGTCTAAGTTAATGGTGGAACTGGAGCCCACACCCATTATGGTGCCACTTGAGCCGAGACTCATAGGGCCATGAGAACTATAGCTGATGGGAGCCGGGTAGCCGAGGCTGAGGGAGCCACTGGAGATCATGTTGATGGTGGTGTTGGAGCCATGTCCTGAGCTGAGCGAGTGTCGGCTGAATCTAAGAGTCGACGGTTCGCATAAATCCAAGCTACCGTCTACGTTTTGTTCTGTGCTGATCCTGGGGGGTGATAGAGAAGTGGGGGAGGACAACAGGGAACGGGGAAGGATACGGAAGAGACGAAGGAATTGGTGTTAGTATCATTGCAATTCAACTCAGAAGTCATGTGAGTGCATTCCTTTTGCAGTTACAGTATAAGCTACAAAACTACTATTATTTTATTACTAATATCTTACTGATTAGTACACTATATGCTGATGATCTTTTAATACTAATCCCTAATCTATTATTAAGGTTTTATGGTTTATGATTTAACTTGAAGGCCACATTATTTAACATCTTACGATACACCATTAAATACAGTATTAAAAGAAATTTACCGTAAAAAAAAAGAAATTTGCCCGAATTAGCATGTCAATTTTGTAACTGTGTTCAACTTTCTTTTTTCATGGTTATGATACAAACGATATGTCCCGTATTCTACATAAGTGCCCAAAAATATAGGTTCGTGCAAAATGTTGAAGCTTTATCTAAAAACAGTATCACCATAAGCATCAACTGCAAGGTTAGTATTCAGTAACACTACATTAGGCTTCATTATTAAGTTCTTCAGCCAACTGATTAATCTACTATACTGTACATGCACTAAATATAACAGATCACCAGTTTTAGAAGTAAAAACTTTGCAAAGCAAGTTTCCAAATGGAACAGTACCTATGCTGTTCCAAGTCTTATTTTGAATTGTTGGAATACCTGCAATAATGACAAAGATTGTGCTTAGAGAGGCAGTTCCGGCTGTTTACATACAGATGAAAGAAGCTTGGATAGTGATGTAATGGTGTTTATGACGGTTTGAATATACATTAACTACACAAGACCCAGAATCACTTAAGCAAATGCTGCACGGATATATTTATTAGTGCTAAAATACTTCTCCATTTCTTAAACTCTGTATTAAGCAGCAAGAAATGTAAGGCTTATCGTAAGATTATCAGTTCAATGCTTCGGCATGTTGAGAAAGGAACAGGTTGCTAGCCATATCATTAAAGACAAAGAGGTGATCCGTCATATACGTCCAATACATTAAACAAAACTATGCACGCGATTTTTGTTCTAACAGACAGTTCATGTAGCTTCTCATTAGTCAGCTTCAGCTATTTTACAGTTTACTTGCTTTTTAATTGCAAGCCATTAACTGGTGGTACTTACTTGATGATTCTGGAGGGGGAGGCGAAGATGCCGTGTTGTGACCTGCAGGTGAAGTATCTTGTGCCGTTGACGGAGCCGTCATTGGTGCCACGAGGCACGTCCAACTCCACACCCACCCAGAAGCTGGAGGCGAAGTGCACACCTCCTGTATACCTCACGACACCTGTAACCACCCGCGTCGACCCGCTCCCCATCCCCATGTCCACGTACACGCGGTCACCCACCACGATCTTGCGGGTTGTGTTGTGTATATCTGTCGGTACAGCAACCTTAAGTAATGTCACACAGGTTATCAATCTCAACCTTTGCCGAGGTGTAAAAATAACAATTACAAAATGACAATCATTATAAAAATTTTAAGTGTATTACAGTACTCAAGACTGGTGAACTCGTGTGTAATTTTAAAATTATTTTCTACAATATCTCTGAATCAAACATTTCTATCAGCTTGAAGATTTGATTTTTATTGCATCAGTGGTCTGTGGCCGAGTGACTCCTAATTATAGACAGGAGACGAGGACGAGGACAAGGAAAACATGATAACAAGTAACAAAGAACAGACCAAATGCCAGAACGGCTAGTAAGGTGATATGTGGTAAAATGTTGAAATAAAATAGCAATTAAGTCTTACCCTGAGCCACTCGGGACGACACCCTCGAGACGTCAACGCGGCCATGGTTGACGCGCCCCGGGGGAAGGGAGACAGAACGACGAGACATGGTTTTGGCCCTCTGTCGCTGAGACACAGACGTGGAGCGACCCTGACGACCACCGTTAACGTGGGGGATCTTTGTCAGGCGATTCACAGGCACGAAGATACCTGCAGGCGACATACAAGAAGAGGTAACAGATAAAAGTATTATCAGAAAATAAAAGTTTTTCTTACACAACGTGTAGACGAAATATGATTAGGTTATTAATCTGTAGGAGATCATTAATGCTTCTCTTTTAAATACTTCATCATTATTTGACATTTTTCCCTATATACCCAGAGTTAAGTAAATAAAGAACTAGATTGAAGTGTTCTGAACACCCACGCATATTAGAGCTGAAGATGTGTCAGTTAAGAAAATTGAGAGAGAACACTCAAAGATGGAAGCACAAAATAAATATATAACAAAATTAAATTCATATGGATTATATTTATCCTATACAGCACACTTTATTTGATAAAAAAAAACATGACAGGCAGACACTGACTGACCATAATTCTTGGCGCAGCGGAAGTACATGACGCCCTTGACAGTGCCGTTGTGGCGACCTGTGGGTGTCTCCAATTCCACCCCCGCCCACAGCCCCGTCGCGAACTCCGTCGTACCCACGAACCTACACACGTCAATAACAATCAATATTCTACACATCAAAGTAAAATATCAAGTAATCTTGCGAATGCATTCTGAAAACATGCTTATTCACATGTCATAATTAAAAAGGTTAAGAATAAAAATATAGTAATACCCCACCCAAAGCTGTTTTGCTAAAGAGCTCTTGATCCTGGAGACCATTAAACCTTGTTCTCTCTTATACAACTTATTTTCGGACAATATTTTGAACACCTTACATTTAAATGTTGGGGAAATGGTGTGCGAGCGATAATGCTGGGAAGAGTCCAAAGTGTCAAGAAAAAGGACTACATGGATGGAAGCAAGTGAGGGTAAGGTTGCCGTGGGTAATTTATTAGGTAAATCTTTGAACTTGGCTACATCGACAATTAAGATAATATTGAAGAATGCAGACAAGACGAAGCTTCTGCCAAAGCCACTAGTCTATTAAACAAATACGTTAATTATATAAAAATGTGTTTACCAGTTACTAAATAAAACATTCACCTTGTCGCACATGAACAAGTGTAATGACTTTAGGAATAAATTTCCATATAGTACATCATGTTATAAGACCTCTTTTTGGGCTGATACAGTTAACACTCTCTTCTCCAGGAACACACCCAAAGTGCTCTGTGGGGGTATTACTGTACCCAACATTATTTCAAAAGTAACAAACTTATCTGGTTGGCTAGATTTACCGTTATCAATTCTCGCTGAGAATGTAATGATGTAATGGCGGAATTTATACCAGCAGGCCTCGAATTATTCGTTTACTTATTTTGAAGTACATAAATAAGATTAGTGCTTAAATTATGATAAAAAGCCTTAAAAATGAACATGTGGTACGTAGAGATAAAGAAATAAAAAGATGAAAATAAAGTATTATTGTTAATAACGCAAGGGTCGTCACCTGAGGGTGCCTGTCTTGACCCCACTAATCAGGACGCGGTCACAAAGTTTGAGTCCCATTGCCTTGAGCACTGCCTTGCCTGATGACCCCTGGCTGCTGCTGTTGTGGGCGGTGTAGGCGTGGGCGGCCATGTGCACGTGGGAGGCCGTGGGAGAGAGGCAGGAGCGCAACTTAGCGATGACATCCTGCACATCTGGGACCAACTCGTACTGGTCCGGGGTTGGAATGCACTCTGGCGGCAACATAAGTTTAGCTTCCCATTAAATCTGCCACTTACATTCATGAGAACTTATATATATATATATATATATATATATATATATATATATATATATATATATATATATATATATATATATATATATATATATATATATATATATATATATATATATATATATATATATATATATATATATATATATATATATATATATATATATATATATATATATATATATATATATATATATATACTTTTTTTTTTTACAGGATTAGCCCACCTGGGCACAGGTCACTGGCCCACATCGGGGCCTGGGGGGCGAAAATGTAATAATAATAATAATATGAATTCGTTCAAAACAAATAAAGCTTATAATAAATACAAAAAGTAAAAATAAAAATAAAATAGTAATAGTAATAGTAATAGTAATAATAGTAATAATAGTAATAATAATAATAGTAATAATAATAATAGTAATAATAGTAGTGATAATAGTAGTAATAATAGTAGTAATAATAGTAGTAATAATAGTAGTAATAATAATAGTAGTAGTAATAATAATAGTAATAATAGTAATAATAGTAGTAATAATAGTAGTAATAATAGTAGTAATAATAATAATAATAATAATAATAATAATAATAATAATAATAATAATAATAAAAAAGAACCATAAAGAAATAAAAAATAAACAAAGATAAAAAGTGAGAAACAATATAAGTATGTTGTGTTGTCAATAATAAGTGAAACAATTGAAACCCTGCAATTGTGTGTAAATGAGGCAGAAAGTTAGATCAGCAACCTGGGATTTGGTCACAATTTTTGTGATGCCATATGGCAGCAGGGTCTACCATTAGACAACACATTATGCTTCCAATATCTTCCCAGGTAGTACCTCCTGTTTGGTAGCTGCCTACTACCGCTGAGCGTTAAATTCTATAAGAAGATTAATATACTAATATGACTTTTAACCTAATATTATCAAATAAGCAAATGTTGGATAGTAGGCACTAGGACAGCAATCAAACGAGGACGTACTACCGCCTGAAAGATGTTGGAAAAACATAATGTTGTCTAATAGTGAAACTGCTACTGTATCTAGAAATTATGATCAAATTATTTATGGTCTCATTACACACAATTACAGAGATATAATTGTTTCTCTTACTTTGACAACACCAACTGCTATCTTTCTATCTTGATGCGTTTTATTTTTCTATTTATTTCTATGTCAGTTGATATTAATACTGAAGCGGGGCCTTCTCGGATGGGTCCCACTGGTCGGGAAGGTTGTGGACCCCAGGGCCGACCTGATCATCATCAAGCTACTGGGGCCTCAACTGACGCCACTACGGTTGCTGGAGGATCGGCTTTTTTCACACTTCATTTTTCCAACATTCGCGGACTGAGATCCAATTTTTCTTCTGTGGAGCACCATCTATTAACCTCTTCCCCCGATCTCTTACTACTCTCCGAACTTCAACTGACCAAAGCAGCTTCACCCAAACCTTTTCAAGTCTCTAACTACAACCTTTATACCTACTTCCGTTCTAAGGGAGGTGTATGCGCCTACTGCAACACACGTACACCTATAGCCCGACTCACGGATCTTGAATCTTCCCTTTATGATGTCATCTGGCTCAAAATATCTCTACCAACTATGACTATTTTTCTTTGTTTCCTATACTGTTCTCCCAACTCTACCAACTATTTCGAACTCTTTGACTATCTCACTTCTTGCCATGAGTCGTTGCTATCCTCACACCCCAACACCGAGATCCTCTTCCTAGGGGATTTCAATGTACAGTCAGCCAAAGATGCACCGACCCCACCCTGGGTCTCTTACTCGCAATTTTACCTGGCAATACTTGGTAAAGGAAGGCTGTATGTAAAGGTGATTGTGATTGGTGGATCTATTTTCGGCTGTATCACTGTCAGGATAAATATTAAACAAACCAAAGGTAGAATTTTTATAATAAACTATTCATTGTTATTTAAGGTCATGAGAAGTTTCCAAATGTTCGTATATTTGCTTTTTTCGGGATCCCCCAGGGCAAAGGTCACTGACCACATCGGGGCCTGGGGGCGAAAATGTAACTACTACTACTAATAATAATAATAACTTTTTTTTTTTTTTTACGTGGCCTCCAGCCTCCCCTAATAGCCACACCTTCGCCACCATTTATTTACCTTAATATTAAATATCCTACTACTACTACTACTACTACTACTACTACTAATAATAATAATAATAATAATATATAATAATAATGACTTGGCAACTGAACTACAATCACAGCTGCCACGAGATTCTCAGGTGCAGTTGAAGGTATTTTTTTCTTACTTAATGATCTGAAACAAATAATTAAACATCCTACACGTGTTCCAGATCGACACGACCAACTGGCTAACAGTCTTGATCTTTGTTTTACTTCTACAGTAACTATTCTTATTCAATTTCCGCGCCCTTAGGGTCTTCTGATCACAAACTTATTTCCATGAAATCAAACTGGGCACGACCACCTCCCCCACTCCCTTCTAAACGCCAACTATGGCACTATCGGAGGGCACACTGACAATCCTTGAGAGAATTCTTCTCCAACTTTCCCTATGACGAATGTTGGTTTTCCACTCGGGACGCCTCGGTATGTGCTGACAGCACTGCTGGGGTTATGCAGGGTGGTATGAGTGCATTTATCCCATCTTATACGAAAACTTTCACTTTACAATCATGGTTTGATCGCTCCTGTTCTCTTGCACGTAAGGACAGAGATAAGGCGTATCAAGCTATGAAACTATCTCCTCCTCCTCTTACTCACCTCTTTCATTACATCTAGGAATCATTGTAAGGAACAAGCGGAATCTTATTAAAAAAATTAAAGAAAAAAGACCGCTGACCTGACTAACCGTTCTTCTGGTAAACCCTTCTGGTCCTTAACCAAAAACATCTGTAATAACTTTTGCACTCCCTCTTTTCCAACTCCCCCTCCGATAAAGCCAATATCTTTGGCACCTTATTTCCCTCTAACTCCACCTTAAATGATTCCAACCCTAACCCCCCTACACCTACTCCTCCTACTGAACCTATGTACTTTCTTATAATCTCCACTCGTAGGGTTGCTGGTGTGTTATCCAATCTGGATGTGAGCAAGGCGCATGGACCAGACCGTATACCCCCTGTGCTTGTTCGCCTCTTTCGCCTTTGCCCCAAAACACAAACTTTTCCTTCTTGGAAGCATGCCTCGGTTCAGCACATCTCGAAGAAGGGTGGCCATTCTAATCCCTCTAACTATCGTCCCTTTGCCCAATCTTCACCCCTCTCTAAGATTTTCGAAACTATCTTAAACTCTCATTTTCTCCGTCACCTTGAACGTCTTTCTCTTTTGTCGGATCACAAATATGGCTCCGGCAGGCGAGATCTGCTCTCCTACTGCACCCATCTTAGGTCACCCTCTCTTAGGGATTTTGGGGAATCCTTTGTAATGGCCCTCGACATCTCCAAAGCATTTGACAGGGTATGGCATAAGTCTTTCTTTCTAAACTTCCCTCTTATGGTTTCTCTCCTCCACTTTGTTCTCTCTTTTCTAGCTTCCTTGAGAACCTATCCATGGCCATTGTTGTCGAGGGATCGATAGCGTTTTCTTTCTCTACCAATAGCGGTTTTCCACAAGGTTCTGTTCTTTCACCTACTCTCTTCCTTCTTTTTATCAATAATTCACTTCACACTACGAATAATTCTATTTCTCTTACGCTGACGATTCTACTCTTCACTCTTCTCATTTTCCCCTTCCCCCTAACTCTCAAACTAGATCTGTTTCTAGAGTTGATATCGTTTCTTCTATCAATGCGGATGTGTGCAGCATCTCTGAATGAAGAGGTTGAAACTTGGTTAAATTCAATAGTAATAAAACACAGTATTTACCAATATACTTTCTAAAATAGAAGATATCCTCACCAATCACATTTCAGGACCCAACCATTTTGCCAAATTCTAAAACAGATATGCTAGGCCTCACCATTCCCTCTAATGTGTCATGGAAGCCACACGAAAGTTGGGGACGTTGTACAGGTTTATAAGGGATTCATTCGTCTTGACTTGGAGTACTGTCAATGTATACAGCCTTAACAACATCAACCTAGAGAAGTCGACTTGTGAAAGAGACCTAGGGGTACTTGTAAGCCCGGACCTACGGCCTAGAAAACAGTGCGTTAATGTTCGAAATAAGGCAAACAGAGTATTAGGTTTTATATTTAGAAGTGTAAGTAATAAGAGTGCGGAGGTCATATTGCAACTATATCTTGCTCTAGTCAGGCTGCACCTCGATTATGCCGTTCAGCTCTGGTGCCCTTATTATAGAATGTATATCAATTCACTGGAGTCGGTGCAGCGACGAACGACGAAAATGATTCCGGGACTTAGAAACCTTCCATATCAAGATAGATAAAATAAACTAAACTTGCATTTCCTAGAAAGACGAAGAGTGCGGGGAGATATGATGGAAGTATTTAAGTGGGTGAAAGGAATCAATAAAGTAGATATAGATAAAGTTCTTATAATATCCGAGCAGAATAGGACTCGTAGCAACCGATTTAAGTTGGATAAGTTTAGGTTTATGAGGGAGATAGGAAGAAAATGGTTCACAAATAGAGTGGTAGACGAGTGGAACAAGCTTAGCAACTTCGTAGTAAGTGCTGGAACGCTGGAAAGTTTTAAAAGGAGGCTAGATAGATTCATGGATGATAGAGTGGCAGTAACTCTCGATAAGAGCTGCCATGCACAGGCCAACCGGCCTATTGCAGACTCCTTATTTTCTTATGTTTCTTATGTTCTTTTCTTCTGTTCTTATATCTAGGGTGGTTCTTCTTCTTTCGTCTTATTAACTCTCCTCCTTTAGTCAATAATTTCTCTTCCCTTTCTCTTCGTCTCTCTCTCTCTCTCTCTCTCTCTCTTTTATAGGCACTTTAACGGGCAATGTTAGGTGGATTCGGCGTCCTGTGTATCGCCGGCAAGGCAGTGGTCTCGCAATACTCGTCTTGCCTGCGGTGCCCACCGTTATAGTACTGTATAATATGAACACGAAGTAGTACCTTAAGCTGTGTATTATTATATTACTGTATTAATTATGTACAGTAAAGTATTACAGAAAATGTATTAATTCTATGTAATATTTTAATGCACAGCTTAAGGTACTACTTCGTGTCCATATTATACAAGTACATCCTTCTTTCCTCACACAGCCAACCTGTGGTATGCTTTGTCTTCTGTGTTTCCATTCTCTTACGATCTGTCTTACTTCAAAATATGGGTTTCTCAGTATCTTCCTGGTGTAGATTAACATACTCTTTTTCTCCTAATTTTTGCTTTTCTCTTTTTATCCCCCCCCCACCCCCCAGGTCCTTATGTGGATCGATGACCGGTACCCAGGTGGGTATTCCTCATAAAACAGTAACTTAAGGAAAGTATTCTCTGGCACAGATATTCTCCCTATCTCTCTGCCTATACAAAGTTCAACTTACATTTTTATTCTAGTTTTCCCACTAAAGTACGAAACATACAGTATGCAGCTGCAACAAAGATCCACCTGGATATCAGTAAGGTTCTATCAGCGCTCCAGGGCTTACAAGGGTATACGGTTTGTGTGCTGTATGAAAGTGAGATGTACGAGGTGACGTTATATTTATTAACAATTACTTTATCAAATGTAAGTTACATTCGCCTGAAGAAGCTATCAGGATTAAAAACTTTCGCTCGTTCAAAAATTCCTCGACCAAACCTATATAATTAGTCAGTTTAGCTTAGGTGGGAGCAAGATCAACTCGTTTCAACGTGTTTTAAACATAATGCAATACATACATAGAGGGATGTATGGAAGAACTTAATATGACCTTAGCAATATGCAGGTGCTGCAGGAGATTAACTTACGGAAGGGTGTGCGTCCCTGGGTGTCGGTGAGGGTGGGTAGGGCGCCATGTTGCAGCAGTACGCGCACAGCTGCCAGGCTCAGGTTGGCTGCTGCGATATGCAGAGGAGCGCCCCCAGAGTACTCCAGACACGCATCGTTTATACACACTCCTGTCAGAAGGAAGGAAGGTCGCCTTATACTACATGACACTTACAACCTCTTCTAACGCATGTTCTATCATACTGTAATATACATTCACCGAGTCAGCGTACCTAAACAACAACTATAATGACGGAACAAGTCAGTAAGAGTCGAGGACTTACCCTGAGGATCCCGGAGCAGAAGGTCTAGTACGGGGGCCACGTCGAAGTAGGCAGAGTAGTGCAAGGCTGTCATGTGGGTCCATCGGCATCTCTGGTGGACGTCCGCGCCGTCCCGCAACAACTGCTTCGCCACCTGCAGTAATGAACACCACAATATTAATCTTAAATTTACTAAACATGACCATCCGCTGCACTGCCTGTAATAGCCGATAACAATTTAAATCTTTAAGTTCATCACCAATAGCTGCGTCCTCCTTCACATACATCAATAATGACCAACTGCTTCACCGTTTATTTACACCATCACACAGGTGCTACTAATGCTATCTCCCATCTTAGTATGTAAACTTAATCCGGAGACTATTGTATGTCATGTAAGATTGAATCCAATGAAATTTTATTCCTTCGATTGCTTGAATTTTAATTTTAATTCGAATTCTGACTCGTCATGCAACATGTCTGTGTTTTGGTGAAAACTCAGAACCACACCTATAATTTACGATATTTTACAACGTATCATTCTCACATCAACCCAAACTTGTTCACTCAGTAAATTTTCACTTTTTTTTTTTCAGTAATAGATTACGGGACTAGAACGTTCTGAAAAATATCTAATGATTTTCATAAGTGGGTTCAAGTCACCTTAATGGCCCCAGTATGATACCATGTCAGTTTGAGATTACATGACAACATGAAGCTGTTTTGGCGTACTTTTATCATTGCTATGCATAAAAAATAAATAATGGTTGCCCTTCGTGTAACGAGGATAGCCGGCCCAAGGGCCACCTAGGCGTGAATTTGTTTAAGGTGCAGAAGCTGTCGCCAACACAACAACCACACCCTAAGTTAACGAGCTGCATGACCCAGCTTCAAGGAACAGTCCGAGAAGACCTGACAACTCGACAACTGCACTGGCTAACCACTACCCCGGAACACATCGAGGTCCCCAATTACTGCTGGGTAGACAGAGGCAAATGGCGTAAAGAAAATTGCCCATAGTTTCACACTTCCCGAAGATCGAACCCGGGTCCGCTCGCTTGCGAGGGGATCATGCTGACCATTACACCACAGGTCACCACTTGCTATACATATACTGTACTGCAAAAACCATGCGGCCATAACCAGATAGGTGTTTCCCGCACGTTTGTTCCTTTTAAAACGGTATTGACTTATTAAATTTTTCAAGGGAGACTCGGTCGTGCATACGACATTGTGGTCTCGGAACTATCGTGATGCCTTCCTGTTTGGAGACGTGTTACCACAGGGGATGTAGGGACACCTTTCCGCTACTGTACTATGTTGTGTTTTTTACATATATGTTAAATGAGGCAGACTGGGTAGACTGAAAAACAGAGGAACACCATAGTGACAAAAAACTAACGTGACCATAGTTATGTGCAGTTAGTATTGGTCCATTCGCTTAGTCAAAAATAGACTGGTAAATTAGTTAATATTTTAGTGCAGTGTACTGTAAAAGAATTTTTCAAAATGAATGAAAATTAAAAAAAAATGCTATAAAGACTGTCTGAGGAAGTTGTAGATAAAATCATTAGTGTATCGCAGGATACACGGGATATGATCCAGACTTTCCAAATGATGCAAAAGTGGATCATAGAAAAGTGATTTTTAATTGTGTGAATTGGCAATTTAACCAAAGTGGAAAGCAAGGTAGGGTTCCATATTATGCACGACAAGTTCATCTATGAGCAACGCAAGAATGGCAAGTATCCCTGTTTAAGAGGTGACGCGAGTTGTTACACAGAGACTCTTCCGCCCACCTATAACACCAGATAAAAATGAGTCCCGAACAGTACTGTGCAAAAAGGGCCTAGTTTATTGTTTATTGTAATACGTACAGTACCACCACCTTAGAGATGTACGCCTACAGTATTGTCTACTGGCCCATACAAGGTAGCCTTTGACAGAGTCCCCCACGAAAGACTAATACGAAAAGTGGAGGCTGATGGCATTGGAGGAGATATTCTAAAATGGATTAGTGTGGTTACAGAACAGGAATCAGCTAGTAAGCATTAATCCGATTGGGGTAGCGTCACTAACGGAGTGCCCCCCAGGTTCAGTACTTGGAATATTACAATTTATTATATACACAAATGACATAGATAGAGGCGTAGACAGCAACATAAGTAAATTTGCTGACGACACTAAAATAGGGCGTGTAATTAAATCTGACGAAAACTCCGCAAAACTACAAGGAAAGTCTTAAAAAATTTTTGCCATGGTCTGCAAAATGGCAGATGAAATTTTGTTTAATGTAGAAAAAATGTAAAGTACTTAGCCTAGGAGATGTAAACAGAGACACCAGATATCAGATGAACAAAGTTGTTATAGAGAAATCCGACTGTGAGAAGGGTTTAGGGGTAATGATAAGTAGGAATCTTAAACCAAGACAACAGTGCGAATTTGCTCGAAACATACTAACAAAGTACTTGAGTTCATACAAAGCAGTGTTAGTTACAAGACTAGCGAGGTTATCCTTCAACTATATCTTGCGCTTGTGAGACCTCACTTGGATTACGCGGTTCAGTTCTGGTCACCGTACTACAGAATGGATATAGAATCTCTAGATAGCATTCAGAGGAGGATGACAAGATTAATCCTGGTCATTAGGAGTTGTGAGTACAGAGACAGATTAAAGCATCTTAATTTGCACTCTCTCGAGAGACGTAGAGTGAGGGGCGAGATGATCGAGGTGTATAAATGGAAATCAGGGTTAAAAGGTGATATAACCAGGAGCGAACTCGCAGCAATGGTTTTAAATTAGACAAATTTAGATTAAGGCGCGAGATAGGTAAATACTGGTTTGGAAATAGAGTAGTAGATTAGTGAACAACTTACCGAACTTCTTCATGAACTCGAAAACGCTGGGTAGCTTCAAATATACAGTAGGTTGGATGGATATATGAGCGATAGGGGTTGGGTTCAAACTGGGCTGCTAAGTATGAGCCAATAGGCCCGCTGCAGTTTCCTCCATTCTTATGTTCTTGTCTCTCAAGAGAATGCGAATTCAGTTTTGTTAATGTCGCCATACTCAAGATTCCTAATGCCCGGCATTGCCATCTTCTGAATGCTTTTTAGGGAATCACTATCCGTGGAGACAAAAATTGGACAGCATAATCCATAGTTCTAGGGTAACATCATTTCTCTGTTACTAACGCTCCTAGATATGAACACTATTACTTTGTTAAGCCTTATTTCGTACAAAACGTATTGCTGTCCAGGTTTTAGGTCCTTAATAATTTTTTCTCACAATCGGATTTCTCTATACCTATGCTGTTAGTTTGTTCACTTGTTTCCGATTCCTAGCCTCAGAACTTTACACTTCTCTACACCGAGTTGGATCTGCCATTTTTAAGTTCACACAAAAAAAAAATATTTTTTAGGTCTTCCTGTAATTTTCCAGACTTCATCAGATTTAATTATGTTCTATTTTTGCGCCGTCAGCAAAGTTAATTATGTTGTTGTCAACGCCTATGGTCATGTCGTTAATGTACGAGTACAGTATATAATAAACAGCAACACTCAAAATACCGAACCTTGTGGTACGCCACTCGTGACGTTAACCAAGTCGGATTTTGTACAGTATCATTTATGTTGGTTCTGTTTCCTGTTAGTTAACCTTGCCGTAAACTAATTTAGAATATTGCCTCCACTTTCCGTTTTAGTTTTTCGTAAGGTAGACCGCATCATAGTCGTTTCCATCGTCCACAGATTCGAAATCACTTCAAAATAATGATAACAGATTTGTTAGACACGAAAGCTTTCTGTAGTAAAGTCATGCTGATTCATTATTCAATCTGTGTTTTTCAAAGTGAATTAGTAACTTTTGCTTCAAGGAATTTTCTCTCAATTGATGTTAAACCGATTGAGCCAGTTTGAAAATACAAATCTCTCTCTCACTTAGAAAACTCGTAATACATTCGTTACCCTCTAGGATTTCTGTTTGTAGCTATACACGATTTTAATGACATTAAACAAGTTCGCCAAAGGCATACCGGTAGTAAGCTCTTCCTTACATTTCATAAACGGGTGTGATTTTTCTTCAATATGTTGTGTGAGGGAAGTAAACTATATATAATGAGGGATTAAACTATATATAGTGAGGGAAGTAAATTATATATAGTGAGGGAAAGAATGATGTTATGCACTATACGCTATGCAATCAAATTTTCTATAATATCGTGTCAGTGAATTGCTGGATTTCGTGTATGTAAACTCTGTATTTTTGGCACACGTTGACGGAAAATTACATGTAACTACAGTACTGCATTTTATGTGAATGCTCTATGTGCATATAAATTTGTAAGTTACCATGTTTTCTATACATAAACTACTATATTTCATGAACGGTACAAGTAAACTAAATTGGTAACAAAAGTCGTTCAGTCACGGCAACGATACCCTCAGGTGCCAAGCCTTCCTTGACTTGTATCAATGATAAGATAATATCAAGTGCGGTGTTCTTACAAGATAGCCTTTATCAGTCTACCTCCATCCTCCAGGGGGCATTAAGATGTTATACCTTAACCTGCTGTCATGGATAACAATAGTAACAGCACATGACACCAGAGAGCAAACACGGTCGAAGGAGTACACCAACAGTCAATTATTACAACATCAAAAATTTAATATTGCTGTAGAAAACCACAATAGAAGTAGTTCTTCATTTCTAACAAATTTTACGAAACGATCCTCTACAGCTTCCTAATCAAGGATACTATGTCTAAATTTTAAAAAGTTATTATATAATGTGTTACAGGATAATGTTGACCTGGATCTTATAGAAGCTATTAATGCTACGAACATATAGCGTTGCTTACTTTGCTCGAACACAGTGTAAGGTGTAAACATACAGTATAAATGTGTCAAAACAGGATCACAGACTCTTCTCAGATTTTCAGATTTGACCCGCGAGGGGGCTAGTTTATTGGGCACCCTCTTGCCTCATGTGCAAGGTGAAGCACGAAAGAATTTACAGCGCCCAACAGGGAAGCATGCAGAGTTCATTCTCGCCCTCGTGATTCATGCAATTTACGACGCTAGTGCCTGAAGGATACACAGCAATCTGATCAGTTCAAAAGAACGGCCCTGACAGGAAATGCCAAGCGACTAATAAGACTGTAGATTTTACCGTATTAGCTCATATACTCGCTCTAGACTCAAGAGGTGGCGTTGCTGCCTCACTAAGTATCAACTGCTGTAAGAACAATATATCGGGCACATCCTCTCACGCCTCCAAATGTGACGTCACAGTAAACAACTTTCATCAGCTTACAATGCCTCATGTTACTTTTGATACCATACTGAATTTTAGAGAACATAAAAGAAAATAATTATATTCAATTACTTCAACGAAAATGAGAATATTCGTAAGGTTTCTTTATTTATCAGGATGATGATATCAACTTTATTCAGTTTTTGGTCAATTGCTTAACAATTCCTCACTCGTCTGGGTCTGGGTCTGACAACAATCACAAACTGTTGGACAAGTTATCCCAAATTGTACAGCGTTTTCTTCAAAACAAGAACAACGATCGAGAACACACAAGACATATTTGTTGTCTGTTACACAAGATGTTGAACAATAATCATCACATGATACCCCAGTACTGCGTCACTCCTAGAGTGATTCGCCAGGCAGAGAGTATTCATCCTTATTGTATAAATGAACCGAGATGAAACAGCTCAGTGTCTTTGATGAATAGGTTGCTAAGTTTAAGAAAGAGATTAATGCACTTCTTTGGGGTAAATAATGTGACTGGTTACCTTCCTCAGGGTGTACTATACTGGGCTGGGTGGAGCCTCTTATTGTTAACTGCCAGTGACATTTATTAATCTTACTTCACGTTACACTTAATAAGTAGATGGGAAATCTGAGACTTACAAGAAATGCCAGTGTTATAAGTAGTCCATGAACTGTATTGTAATCTTATTTTTAAACATACTTTACAACCTCTCACCACAAAAAGGTGTGATATCAATGATCGAGATAACTGCTGCTGATATTAAAGATTTCAGCACCAACATTCGTCCTCTACATACAGCACAAAGAAATATTCAGAGAATTATGTATTCACTTCAAAAAATATTTGTATGGTTTTATATATACATAAACACACTTCATTTTTTTGTTTACTATTTTTCATTTTTCTTGCTACTCCAACAAGTTCCTTGGCAGCGACAGTTCTGACAAATATTATGAGTTCTCCACAGCTCATAATATTATTGTTAAAATGAACCAGCAGTTCTGCTTTAGTAAGTCCACACGTAACGATTTCTTTCCTCTGTCCAGCGATTCATCTTTACGCTGAAGATACGCTCTACATACGTATTTCTGGTTAGTACGGCAAACACATGCTGCACGTTCTGGATTAAGTTTGGGGGACTGACGGTTTGGAAATTTGTAACCACAAATCAGAGGAACTTGCTCGTTTCTGTGATCTCTTGCGGTAATGCTGTGGACGAAACTTGTCAAATGTTCTTCATAACGTGAGGGAATGTGTTTGAGTTTAAAAATACAAAATATTTAAAACTAATTAAAGAAGTTTTACTGTGATCGGACATTTGGCGTCCGGTCAGCACTTTTGACCGGACATGGCATAATCTCCATATATCACTAGACATCCCTGTCGAAAACTGGACATCTAACATTCATAAATAAGGTCAATTTACATGATGCTCGTGGGTCCAGTCGAGTCCCTATTTTTTTTTCAACGATGATTTCCATGTTTTTCTGATAATCGGAAAGGTTATTACAACAGTTCACAGCCTGGAGTAAGTCCCGCATAATAAATATTTATTTCGCAATTTTCTGACAAGACCATTTATGAAAATAGCAACACAGAAATTTGATAAAAATTGGAATAAAAATGACAACAGTAAAACAAAACTATAATTAGCAGCATCCGCTTGGCGAGGAAATGCAACCCACATAGTATTCAAACTACTTAGTGTTTTGCTCACTAATTACAGGATGTGCATGTTTTGTTCGCTAAAATACGATTACATTTCTTCACCTCATATATAATATGTTCGTAATACGTTTGAATGTTGATACATGTTCAGATTATCTATACGGATCTTCCTCTTTGTGTCAGAGGGAAGGTTAAAGGGTGTAGCGAGTTGCTAGCATACATTTATACAACAGCGGTCAAACAGAATACCGTCCTCATATCTGAGGGATGGCGACGACAAACCTCCACTCGAAACGTTTTCATGTTGATTTTACTAATCCTCCAAGATTTTGTATCTCTGGGGACCTAGTTTCAAATTTGATTCGTTCATCTCAGCCTCTGCCTTCCCCTTAACCTTGTCCATTAATATTCCTATTATTATTCCCCCATCACCTAATTATATGACCAAAGTATCTCAGTTTCTTTTTCTGTACATTTCAAGTATTTCTCTTGAAGCTTTTGCTAACCTTAGAACTTCATCTGTTTTCCTGTCAGTGCAACTTATTCTTAACATTCACATATAACACCACATTTCAAGGGCTTCCAGCCTCTCTGGTGTCTGCTGAAAGTGTCCACGTTTCTAACCCATACATCAGTCCTTTATCTCAAATTGAAGATGTCCCTTTTCATTAGGTCTTTTTTATTATTAGATGCTTGTTTTGTTTGCCCTATTCTTGTTTTGATTTCTTCCGTACACCTACCATCACAGCTAATGTTATTCTCAAATATATATAAAAAAATCCAAATATTTAAATATCCTGTTGCCTACCATAACTTTTATTTTGGAATAGATTTCCAATTTTGAATCAAGAATCGGTTTCGCCTTTACAGCATTAAATATTAACTCTTGTTCTTCACCTTTTTCCACTCGTCTTTTAGCCGGTTTTGCGATGCTTCATCACTACCCGCGATAAGAGCAATACCATCCGCATAGCGTATATTTGATCTTACTTTAGCATTAATTTTATTCCTTCGTTGTCACTTATAACTTCTCTTATTAGGAATTTTGAATATATATTACACAATGTTGGAGGCAGAATACAGCCTTGTCGTACTCCCTGTCCAACTGTGAACCAATTAGTAAGTTCTTTATTTACTAACACTGCATCCTCCTGTTGTCAGTAACGATTCTTTAAAATTTCAATATCTCCTTCATTAATGCCTATGTTTTCCAAGATCTCTATAAGTTTGTTTTTTCTTATCAAAAGCTTTTTAAAAATCAACACAACAGATATCACCTTTGGGGGGTTCTAAAACCCCTTCACCCAAGCCAAATACTGTATAGCTTCTTTAGTTCCTTTTCCCTTTCTAAATCCATTTTGCTCTTCAGATAAATCAATATCTATTCTAAATTTTATTTTATTTAAAATTATGTTTCATAAAACTTTGCAGTTATGACGTATTAAGCTTATTGTTCCAAACTGGGTGCGCTCGAAGGCTTTTTTTGTTTTGTTTTAGTAAAAATACAAGTTGATTTTTTTAATCACAGGGAAGGTCACCTTTGAAGTATATGGAATTACACATGTTAGTCAAACATTTGATCTCATTCTTGGCCATCTGCTTTATAAATTCTGCTGGAAGCTGATCAACCCCACAAGCTTTATATTTTATTTTATTTATTTATTTTTTGCTCACAGCTGCCTCAACTTCCGATTCCAGAATTAGTAGTTCGATATTTATTTCCTCTTCGTTCCTTACCTCTACTCTATTCTTATCATTGTATAGTTCTTCTACATACTCTGCTCATCTCTCCTTTATTTATTATGTCTTAAACAGGATCTTACGTTTTTGCTTTCAAAAGTCCCATCCCCTTCATTTCCCTTTTTCCGTATTTATTTTTTAATATTATTATATGTATCCCTACAGTTATGCCTTATGTCATATCTTCTACCTTTTTGCATTTCCTCTCTATATCACCTTTTTTGGCCTGTCTGCATTCCTTTTGAATTTCTTTATTTTTTTTAAAGTTTTACTTCGTTTTATCATATTTCTTCGTCTGTTTATTTCTTTCAACTTTCATTAATTTGTCACCCACCCACTTTTTGCATCGTTCCTGCTATGTCCTATAAGTTTCCCCCCAGTCTCTAACTTTACTTTTGTAATTATTAAATTGTTGTGCTGGTCCTTGTTCATCAAAGTCATCCTCTAACAATACTGAAAATCTGTTTTCGGTCTCCATTTCATATTTTATCCCTGCCCCTGGTTTGAGCTTACCTAAATCCCATTGATTTAGTCCATAGATTTTAATTTTAATTTTTGAAGCTTTAGCCTCACACTCATTACTGGGACGTGATCTGACCTACAATTCGCTCCTGGATAGGTCTTGGTTCGGGTTATCGAAATTATAAATTTTTTTCTGAATTAAATGGTGATCTATTTCATTCCTTACTACGTTGCTTACATTATCCTGGGGTGAGATCCATGTATAGCCCAGGGTGCTGTTCAAAGCATGCATTTGCAATTATCATTTTGTTTTCCTTACACAAGTCAATTAATATTTCTCCTCTCTCATTTCGATTACCCAACCCCCGTGGTCCTACTGCTGCTGCTACTTTCCTTTTCCCCAGCTTTTGGGTTAAAATCACCCATTATAATCAGACATTCATTAAACTTCACGGTGTCTTGCTTTCTTTATACCTTCATACATTTCATCCTCTTTTATTTGCTGGTGCATAAATTTGTATTATTACCAAGTACGTGGACTTAGCATTAAATTTGACTAACAAAACTCTATCTGACACTGCCCGATATATCTTTACACTACTGTTTTCTGGTTTACAAGAATACCAACACCTCTCTCATGTTTATCACCAACTGAATATATGAAGTAAAAATCATCACCGCTAATGCTATTTAAACCTGTCCCTGTCCATCTTACTTTACTTAATCCCAGAATGTCCAATCTTTTCATTTCCCGACAAATATTTGCGTACTTACCAGCCTTATATAATGTCCCGTTATGATTTTGTGTTTGTTAATTTTTAATATTTTCGTAATTGTGTTTAATGTCCAAGATTCTGTGTTTCTCTGACAGCACTTGCTAGCTCTCGGTGGCACACTGCCCACAAGCACGGGAGGCAATACAGTTGGACCTTTTGGTGATGATGATCCAACAGGAACGCCCGAAAATCGTTTATTGTGTCTTTCCATGGATGTTCAAGGGCAATAAATGAAGTTATTGAGAATGGATGTCCCAAACCTTTTATCAGAACATTAATTAATAGGGAGTAGAAAAGGATGGGAATAAACTATGTGGTGTAGAGGTCGCTCATACTCCAAGCTGGTAAGGAACCAACCTGTGGAATTTGCGTGTTAAGCGACGATCCACTTTCAACCTCCCTTGAGATTACAAGATGGGAACTTTCTACCCGTCTCATTTTACTCACAATTTCCAAAACTTGATTTTATTGCAACAGTTTCAATCTATTGCCGAATTTACAATATCCATTTTTTTATGATTCCAGGTCCAATATGATATCTTGTACCAATATCCAAAAACAAATTCGCCCTCTTATCTTGAGTAATTTGTACTTTGGCTTTAAACTAAACGAAAGCGCTATTGAAACACTTTCCATAAAGTTGAGCTTAGTGTTAGCAAATCCTTACATCATAGCTTAGTTTATCCTACCAGACAAAACCATTTTCTCTAGTCATAGTTTCGGTGTAACTAAAGAAAAATCTGGTGGCGCCCCCTTTGCATAGTTGGCAATTTAAAGTATAAACATCTCGCTATAAAAGAAATAAACGCCCGTACTTAATTTCTGAGGGTATATTTATGTAATGCGCTTGTATGCATTGCCTACATTAAATTAAACAAACAGTTACAAGACATCTAACAAAGCAATTAATCGACAGGTTGCCCGGCTAGCAAGATGACATATGAAGAGAAAAAGTAACAAAGGATCACCATCAGACAGTAAATACGCAAATAAATAAATAAATAAATGTGTAAACATAACAGAAAATTACAGCAAATTTCACTTCATGTATACCAAACAGAACAGATAGGGGGGAAACGGCACCATATACCTCGCGGGTGGATGAACTATTTACCATGTCTTTAACAAGAAAACAGGACTATTGTGCGCAGCTGACGCTGTAAATCGACTGAAATTAAAAGACACAATCCTCAGCAAAGGACCTGATACAATGAGTCCAGACTACAGCACCCCAGCACCGTGGGAGTCCCCGCCAGCAGTCTTCAACATTCTACAAACTGGGACAAGAAAGGCTGACTGTAACCCACATGAGCTCCGACAGGTAGCAGAGAGAAACATGAAGGCTCTAACACCACACAATAGTAGTGTATTATACAGACGGTTCCGTTGAGACCGCCAGTACGAAGGCAGGAGCAACCTTCACTATAGAAGAAGAAGGTAACACGTCCCTTTGGAGAACCTCAGATGGATGCTCTACTTTGCAAGTTGAGCTAGCTGCCATACTTGGAGCCCTAAGTCACGCTTCCATAAACAGTCAACAAGGCGTTGTAATACACACTGACTCACGATGTGCTATTGAAGCACGACAATGCAGAGAGCCTAGAGACAACATTCATCTCAAACATCCGTTGTTGGTCTACTGCAAGGGTTAAAACTACAAGATCGGCAAGTTATCATTAACTGGGTGCCTAGTCATATCGGAATCCCAGGGAATGAACGAGCTGATGCTGGTGCCAAGGCTGCTTTAGGACAGCGAAACACTGAGATGAACATCCCGCCCAGTCAGGAGCAGATAAAGAAGACCACAATAACACGAACTGCCCAGAGGAAAATGTGTGTGATAGACACACATAGAAGATTAACACCAGTATCACGATCGGCCAGGCGGTACTATCTGGTCACGAATTATGAGAGACCACCACTCATGAAGGATATAAGAAGGGAAGAAGTCAACTTCCACCGACCGAGGCCGGGATACCCATGCAGTTGGGAAATCATTGTACAGGTACCAGCAGAGCAGCGCATATGCAAGACCTGCGACAGCAGAGCAGCGCAAATGCAAGACCTGCGACAGCGGAGCAGAAAACACACTGCAGCATTACCTCATAGAGTGCCCTAGAACACAATTAGCTAGGAGAAACATACAACCCCCTATCACAACAGAGAAGGTTGCCAAAATGCTAACCACCAACCACTCTCAAGAAACCCTACAGTTTCTTACCGAGCATCCACCCCCACGCTAGTGGTGGAGATGTACAGTTAACTAAAAAAGATGCTGGTGTTTTATCCCAGCAGTGGGTGGACCAGCATTTAAGCTTAAGGTCCGAATAGGTAATATTCCTACAAAAAAAATACCCAATGGCCCCAAACTAAGATCAGTCCTATTGTAATGACCACGGTCGTACACGTCAGTTAACGTAAAATCAGATGATTCATATTACGCTCAATAGCCCACAAAACATGTAGCTATGCTTTCCTTATTTGAGTACCCCGTCTGAGGAGTCCGTTTTCTCATCGCTTCAGGACGCCTGAGTTCTCCGTTTTCTCTCAACCTTCGAGTGCACCCGAAACTTCGTTATTCCTTAGTAATGACACAGAATTTGAAATTGCAACTGTGGTTGCAATTGTTGAGGCAGCTTAGATATGTCTGATTACAGTTGGAACATTCAAGATCCATTGTGAGTGATGTTGAAAGCTTCAACTGTCCTTATAACAATAAGTAAGTGAGTGTTGAATTTGTCAGTATGAGTGGCATATCCTTATATCGTCCTTGGGGATAGTCATGAGTTCCAAGTGCTACATAAATTAAATTATTTTGTTAATGCGTGTTTAACGTCCATTTCACTTTTTCCTTACACACTCAATCTCTGATTAGATTATAGGGATAGACGTTGAAAATTAGCCTGACCCGTGACACTGATTTTCATAGTTGAGTGTACAACGACCGAGTTGAATATAATTTCTGTTGTTGGTGAGATTAGCCTTTCTGGTATGTATGCGTGGGCTGGAACTGCCCCAGGCTCACGTATATACGGATGCACAAGGAAGAATTACACATTAGTGACTTCCTCAACGCATCTCCAGGTATGTGAACGATTGTTTCCCGCCGCCATGTTAAGTCAATTTAACTTTGTCGATTTTGTGAATATCAGTGTTCATGTTTTAACATAGAGAAGTAATCATGTGCCAAGTAATTCGAGTAAAGTAAGTGTCGTCTGCATTGCTGCCAGACCTATAGTATGAATATTTGAGTTAGACATTAACACGTTCTGACTTCCTCAACGCATCTCCAGGCACTGTCTGTGTTGGCACCACTACTGAGGTTCGGTAGCCGCCTATGGTTCTTGAAGGATGTCTTTAATATAGCGAGGTTAGAATCTGAGGAAAAGATTTCCCAGGAAACGCCGTGCGGAAACACTGCAACGAGTCTAACCCCCCCCTGGCGCTTCTTGCGAGCGAGTTTCGGCTGTCTGTGGAGTAAACAACTCCCGTCACTAGTGGACGCAGTCTTGTCCGTCCATTGATCTTGTCTACGTATATGTATTGAGCAGTATTGGTATCTATGATTGGGGATTAACTAGCAGAAATAGTTATCCCAGGTTAATTATTGAACCCATGAATGTTGGTGTTACCAGTGGTACTGTTGTTGAGTCCACCAACAGGTGTACTACCACTGAATGCTAGTTAAAGTGCCATGTTATTCATGCCGAACTAACTGGATGTGTTTGATACTATCTTAATTTTGGATTTTGTGAGTGTGTTATGTAATCATCTGTATTGACAATGAAGTAATATCATGAGCATATTATGTTGTAATCAAGAAATGATCTATTTTGCTATAAATGTAAATTAAGACCTAAGCGGTCCAGTCTGATCTGAGTAATTAATTAACATCTTATTCACTCCATATGTTAATAAATATTGGGTAAGTAAATTACAAGTGTAATGGTTACGTAGTTATGTTTTTAACGCCTTCAAGACAACATTGCCAAAATATCCACAATGCCAAGGCGCCCGTAGTGTTTGAAAGAAAGTCCAATCTACACAAGGACCAATTATGTTGATATGTGTGTGTGTGTGTGTGTGTGTGTGTGTGTGTATATTATGTGTATGTACTATTATGTATGTGTACTATTTTTGTGTATGTACTAATTATGTGCATGTGTATTGGTTATACAGTATGTGTGTACCATTGTGTAGGTTACATGTATAAGTAATCAAAGTGAATTATTTTCTGTGTCAACTGTAACTTGTATAGTTTATAAATATACGTATATATATCCAAAGAAAATACAGCCGGGGCACATACATACATGCATGCATAGATACATACATAACAAACGAACACACACACACACACACACACACACATACATACATACATACATCACACCGAGCAAGCATAGGAAAGTCAAACCAGTACTTGAAAGACAGTGTACTCGCTATGAAGTGCCGCGACTATGGTACAGCCGGTTACAGGACAAAATCCCAGTGGACAAAATCCCAGCGGACAAAATCCCAGCCTCTTATCCCAAAAGTGGACAAAATCCCAGTCTTATAAATAAGGCGTTCTTCAAAGGTTTTCTGAGCTCTGCGGACACGTTTCTGTGGTCGTTCACCAATCTGGTCTTGAAGCATTGTTGTTGCAGCTAGTGCCTGATCATTTCTGAAGGCCTCGATCACAGTCCATATGCTTGGATGCTGGTGACCGATGAGAGGACGGAAGGAATTGTTCCAACCTTCGCAGATGTTGTTGGTCCTATCACCTCGGGTTATGGTGGATTCAAAGACATTCCATACAGCAGGGGGGAAGACAGGAGGACGATGTCGCAGGCGAACAGGTGGAAGTGGATTGTTGGGGTTTGCAGGTGGGTTTGAACTCGTCTGAAGGTACTAGAAACGTACGTAGCATCAAAATAGTCTACAAGCTCCTTGAGTCCATCAGGTGTGTTTTCTTTCAGGTATTCCATACCAGCAATGACATCATCCAGTGGAAGCAGAGCCAGTCCATCCAGCATGCCACAAAACTTCTTTACATTTTCATTAGATTTGTAAAGTGGGACTAGTCCTAGATCTTGAATTTTGCGCCATGTGCTCTGAGTTAGATGGTAGAAACACCCTTGAACTGTTGTGTGCTCCCCAAAGACACTACTCACAGCTTTGATTGTAGTCTGTTCGAAGTCTGTTATAATGGTGCTGGGGTCTGGGTAGCAGCCAAGATGTTCACATTGGGTTATTACTGCCTGGAGCAGCTCCTCGTAGATGGATTGGGTTTTGCCTGGCAGCAGAGCTTAGACACAGGAAACAGAAGTCTCACCTAGAAGTACCCGGATGACATACACTTGCTTGAAGATTTTGGGTGACATGGCAAAAGTACCATCCATGTGCCATTGGCTACTTCTTGAAAGGAGACGAAGAGATGCTTCAGTAGCGAATATGATGACTCGGTCATTAGTATCAGCACCACTATCATGTATCAGAAATGGCCTCGGATTGTTACCTCCTGTTTCAGTCCACTCTTCATCCAAGTGAAGTTCTGCAAGAGAGGAGGGTTCCTTGGGTCTACAACCACGCCTCACCCGCCTAATGTCACGGCGTATGGTATCCGGCTTCCCAGCTCTGGCACGCACTTCATCAGTGGCCTCCAACATGGCATCCGCAAAAATCTGAGTAGTTTTGGCTTTCTTTGTTCGAGAATCATCCTTGATCTGATGGCGTAGTTTGATAACTGCAACATGGACTGCATCTGGATCATGGCTGTGCTCTTTGACACTCAGTGGAACTGATATAAGAAAATAAGGAGTCTGCAATAGGCCGGTTGGCCTGTGCATGGCAGCTCCTGTCGAGAGTTACTACCACTCTCTATCATCCATGAATCTATCTAGCCTCCTTTTGAAACTTTCCAGAGTTCCCGCACTTACTACAAAGTTGCTAACCTTGTTCCACTCGTCCACCACCCTATTTGTGAACCAGTTTCTTCCTATCTCCCTCCTAAACCTAAACTTATCCAACTTGAATCCGTTGCTCCGAGTCCTATCCTGCTCGGATATTATAAGAACTTTACCTATATCCCCTTTATTGATTCCTTTCACCCACTTAAATACTTCTATCATATCTCCCCGCACTCTTCGTCTTTCTAGGGAATGCAAGTTAAGTTTCTTTAACCTATCCTGATATGGAAGGTTTCTAAGTCCCGGAATCATTTTTGTCATTCTTCGCTGCACCGACTCTAGTGAATTTATATCCATTCTATAATAGGGGCACCAGAACTGGACCGCATAATCGAGGTGCGGCCTGACTAGCGCAAGATATAGTTGCAATAAGACCTCTGCACTCTTGTTACTTACACTTCTAGATATAAAACCCAATACTCTGTTTGCCTTATTTCGAACATTAACGCACTGTTTTCTAGGCCGTAGGTCCGGGCTTACAAGAGCTGATAGCTCCTTTACAAGAGTGATGCACGAGTGGCACATTCCCAGCGAATTGTATTCTTCGTCTTGGTTTCCTTGGTGTACATATATCCTTCATAGCAGAGTTTCTGGCCTCCCTTGTTGCTCTTGATGAGTTCCATGGGTGAATGAAAAGTAATACTGATAAGAAGACCATACAACAAACTTGTATATACCCCCTTAAGCTGTCATGCCAACTTAGCCTGTCACAAATCGTTAGAGTTAATCGAGTTAATCTGACAGGTCAGGTCAGTCCAGGTGGCTACTCTGAGGTCAGATTAACTCAAGATGAGGTCCGCTTAAATTCCAAACAGGTAACAGTTCTCAAGGTCTCCCAGAAATTAGTACAAATTTAGATGAAGAGTATAATTATTTTGTAGACACCCTTAAGGAAATTCAAAGAGATTACACCCCTATGAAACAATTTAGGTCAACCAAGAACGAACCAAAATGGATGAACAGTAGGATTAAGCAACTTACGTTCTTATGCTGTTATGGAACAACAATCATAGGTGTTATTATTTTGTGTTTTTTTTGCGACACAAAAATTGTATACGATACCTTAATACAATACAATATAATATAATATCATATTATTAATATGATAACAGGCGAATGGTCTTTACACCTAATCTTATTAATTAATCTTATATGAGGCTGGGTTTTTGTCCACTTTTGGGATAAGAGGCTGGGATTTTGTCCGCTGGGATTTTGTCCACTGGGTTTTTGTCATGGAATCGGTACAGCCTACCATCTCTACTGCTGTCCAATGTCACATCTTTATGCAGCAAGGTGGAGGAGGTCAGTGTCACAGTGAAGTCAGTTGGTGCAGGTATTGTGGCGATTACCGAGGAGTGGCAAATTGTTCCTGAGATCTGTGCTATAGAAAACTATGAGTTATTTCACCACCTTAGAAAGGACAGGAGAGGTGGTGGTGTAGTTCTGTATTGTCGCAGTGACCTCAAACCATCACCCCTAGGTGTTAATGTACCTGAAGATGTAGAAGCCTTGTGGGTTCAGGTCACTCCCACCTCCCACCCCCGCCAGCTTGCCTCCCTCATTGTCTGTGTATGCTATCATCCCCCCCGCGCACCAACCGCCAATGTACTGATTACTCATATTATAGACACTGCTGACTCCCTGAGATCCAGATTTCCATGTGCTAAACTAGTGATATGCGGTGACTTCAATGAGTTAGACATCAGTGACATCACCCAACACCTCCACCTTACACAAATAGTTGACTTTCCCACACATGGCAATGCCACCCTTGACCTCATCATGACTGATCTCGGTAACCACTACCTTCCCCCCCAGCCGCTGCCTCCCATGGGACGCAGCCCCCACCTGTCCCTGCTGTGGTCACCTACCCCCACCTTCTCACCACCGCCAGTTGCCACCAGGACTTTCCGACCTACCCCAGACTCTGCTATGCGGCGTTTTGGACAATGGATAACCCGGTATCCCTGGACTGAAGTGATCACGGTAGACGATGTGCAGAACAAGTGGGATAATTACCTGGACACTATCACCAAAGCCTACCACCACTTCTTTCCAGCCAAAACACTGAGGATCCACCCCGATATGTCCCGTGGATTACACCCCGCATAAAAAGGCTTATTGAGCAGCGCAACAAGGCATACTACACCAACAACTGCCTGTACAAAAGTCTACGTAACCAGGTCATCAGGGAAATCAAGTCTGCCAAGAAGACTTATAATCCCAGGAAAGTGCACGGCCTCAAGGAAGTCGGCATCGGTCAGTGGTACTCCAAGGTAAAAGGTCTCTGTGGTCTCAACCGTCAGTCTCCCACACTTCCTTTCATCTCACATTTACCTAGTGAGGAGGCAGCTGAGATAATTAATAACCACTTTGCTACCATATGTCATACCTTACCCAGTCTTGACCTCACTCTCCTCCCAGCTTACTTACCTTCCCCCTCCCCCTTCCCAGTGTTCAACCATATGAAATCGCCAACAAACTCCTGAAATTTAAATCCAAACGCTCCACGACCCCAATTGACCTCCCAATCAAAATATACAAGGAGTTTGCAGTCGAACTTGCCACCCCCCTCTGTTCTATTATTAATGCATCCCTCAGACAAAGCAAATGCCCTAATGAATGGAAAACCGCATTTGTCACCCCCATCCCCAAGGTCACCACCCCACAGTCCCCTAACGACCTCAGGCCAGTTGCCATTACCCCCATACCCAGTCTACTTTGTGAGGACTTTGTTTTTGAGTGGGCATTTGCCAGTATCTATCAGTCAATTGATTCACAGCAATTTGGCAATATGAGGACCTCCTCTACATCACACTGCTTGGTGAGCTTTCTGGATTTTCTGCACAAAAACTTGCAGAAACGTAAGACATCACTGGCCGTTGCCCTTGTGGACTTCAGGAAGGCCTTTGACCTTGTTGATCACTGCACTGTTATCAACAAGGCTATTGCACTAGGGCTGCCCACCAACCTGGTCTCATGGCTCACTGATTTCTTGAGTGGACGTCGCCAAGCAGTGAGGTATCAGGGCTTGGTCTCTACATTCCAACACCTCACCTGTGGTGTTCCCCAGGGGACCAAGATGGGACCACTGTGCTTCCTCATCCTGATCAACGACGCTCTATCGGACACTCCTCACAGGTGGAAGTACG
This sequence comes from Homarus americanus, assembly GCF_018991925.1. Taxonomy (NCBI): domain Eukaryota; kingdom Metazoa; phylum Arthropoda; class Malacostraca; order Decapoda; family Nephropidae; genus Homarus; species Homarus americanus. The sequence goes on from NW_024748109.1 coordinate 10,759,099, forward strand.
TGGATGACTGCACTGTGGGGGTTTCAGTGGACAACACCGCACCAGACTACTCATCGCTCCAAGGCACCCTGGACAGGCTACAGGCATGGACTACGGAGAACAAGGTCACCATCAACCACACCAAAACCGTAGTCATGCACATCAATACCGCCACCACTCCAGTGCAAGCCCCAGCAGTCACAGTGGGTGCCCATCCTCTCCAGCTGGTGCAGTCTGCCAAACTCCTGGGTGTAACTATAGACAACAAACTTGACTGGAAGGCCCATGTAAATAACACAGTCAAGGCAGCCTCGTGCCGTCTCATGCTGCAGACTTAGGTCGCCGGGACACCACGCCAGAGCTGAGGACCTCTGCAACGCCTTTATTCTCCCCAAACTAACGTGTCGTCGCCAGCCTGGTCGTCTTCTCTCAACTCCACCCAACTACATCAGCCTAGAGAGTACAGAAAAGGGCCTGCAGAATCATGCTCGGCACGAGAATACTCCGGCTACCTGCTTGGCTCTCTCTCCCACCCTGTGATGCCATCCCTCGGTGACCTCTACCAAGCACTGGAAAGGTTTTGGCCGTTGACTACTGCACCGCCATCGCCACCTCCTGCAGCCCCCTACCCAACTCTGCAGTCATACTACATAAGTTCATAGATGGAAACTGGCCCGGGCCTGGCCAGCCCATACTGGGCAGTCCCGTTTACACCCCAACCCCTATTGCTCATATAAGCATCCAACCTATATTTGAAGCTATTCAAGCGTATTCAGGTAATATTTGGTAACTTGTTACATTCATCCACTACTCTGTTTCAAACCAGTGTTTACCTATTTCACGCCTAAATATAAATTTGTCTAATTTAAAACCATTGTTACAGGTTCGCTCCTGGTTGGATAGTTTGATACCTTTGCTTAATGTCACTTTGCTTAGCCCTGCCTTCCGCCCATACACCTCCTAATGAGTCTTCCCCTCGCTTTCACGTCTCAAGTGCAAGTCAAAGATACTTTAACCTGTCTCTATACTCAAGGTTCCTAATGCCAGGATTGATCTTTGTCATTCTCACTGAATTCTTTCCCAAGGATTCTATATCCATTCTCTAATACCCAAGTGATAGAACTAAGACTTCCATAATCCCAGGTGTGGTCTCTGAGCCGATACAGTTTAGGATGACCTCGCTAGTCTTGTAACTAACACTCCTTTATACGAACCAAGTGCAGTACTTTATTAGCCTTATTCTGAGCAAAAACACATTTACTTACAGCTTAAGAGTTCCTACTTGTCATTACTCCTAAATCTCTCTCTACGGTGGATTTCTCTGTAATATTGTTCATCTGGTATCTGGTTTCATTTACATCTCTATACTGAGTACTTTACATTTGTCCATTGAATTTCATCTGTTTTTCAGACCATTCAGAAACATTTGTTTAGATCTTCCTCATAAATTTTTGGTCCTCGTCATTTAATAACACAGCCTATTTAGTGTCATCAGCAGAATTTGCTTATGTTGCTGTCTATGCCGATATCTATGTCGTTTTATGTATATAATAAATAATAATGGTCAAAGTACTTCGGGCCTTGGGAACTCCACTTGTGACACGTTGCTCCAGTGGGACTTAGATGCCGTGTGCTCACTTCGCTGTTTCCGTCCTGTAACACGCCCTAATCCATTTAAGGATATTACCTTTGATGCCATGTGCTTCTACCTTTCTAATTAGTCTTTCGTGAGGACTCTGTCGAAGGCTTTGCTAAAGTCGAGATATACCACATCATAATTGTGCCCTAGAGTCACAGTTAACTGGTGAAAAGAATGTTAATAGATTAGTTAGACATGAGCGTCCGCTTGTGAAGCCATGCTGGGAATCATTGATCAATCAATTATACTTCTCAGGTGATTTCGAATAAGTTTGAAATGATTGCTTCCAGTAATTTGCCTACTATTGATGTTAGACTGATTGGGCGGTAGTTGAGATGATCTATCCCCTTCTTGGCTCAGGTATTACATTCGCTATCCTCCAGATTCACCAATTTACTACACCTGTTTTTAGAGGACATGTTAAACAACTTTGCTAAGGGCATACTAAGCTCTTCCTTACATTCCTTTAATACTCTTGCAAATATCTCATCGGGACCAGGTGACTTATTAGGCTTTAGTTTGTCTATTTGCTTACTAACATCGTTACTAGTCACTACTATCTCCTTAATTTGTTTTCTTCACTATCTGAATAAATTAATTGCCCCAGGTATCATGTTTAAATTTTGGTGGTGAAACTGTTGGAAAAATATTTATTCAAATTATTGCTCATTTCTCTGTCATTTATCAGTGAGCTCACGGTATCTGACAGTATTGGTCCCAATCTTTTCTCGTGTTTTAGTTTGATACATTTGGTACAGAATCCTTTGGGTTTGTCTTCGCCTCCCTTGCTATCCTTACCTCGATATTTCTCTTGGCTTTCCTTATCTCAGTTTTAACCCTATAGCCAATACCTATAATAATAATCCAAGTGCATTCGCCACGATTTATCCTTCTACCTATAGCCTTCCTTTGGCCATTATGTTCTTTAAAATAATTATTTATCCACTTAGGGTTAATGTTGTCACGATCTGAGTTTTTTGTATGGTACATGTTCTGCCTTTGTGCATTAAGTAACTCATTATTTAAATTGTCATTAGACTCGGCAATCTCAGATCTCGTTATCGAATTAAGTGTCATCTGTCAGGTTCATGGCCATGTAGCTACCCCTCTCTCAGCTCTTTAAACTGTCAAAGTTTGCCCTTCTGAAATCTGGTACTCCAGTGGAATTTTCCTTCATCTGCCTGAAAATCTAACTGGAATCTAATTTCTTTGTGATAAGCTCATTTTAAGAGTTAGACACTACCTCGATATTGCTAATGAAGGTTTTCTATTTTGACAGAACTAAATCGAGTATATTATTACCCCGGGTGGGTTTCGGTTATATATTGACGAAAACAGTCCTGGATCGTCTCGAGAAAATCCTCCTGATTCTGAGTTACCTGTAAGGTCAGTCCAATCTATTTGGACAAATTAAAGTCACTACTATACAGACTTTGTTGTGTATGGAAGCCCTGCATTTCATCCCAGATAAATCGCTCATTGACTATCAAGATTGGGAGGGTCTATATATTACTCCTGTGATTAATTTTTCCCTACCGCCGATTAATTCTATCCAAGTGTTTCTGTATTCCGCTCAGTTTTTATTTGTATTTCACACTTCAGATTATCCTAACATAGATTGCTACTCCGCCTCGTTTCTGGTCTGAAAATTAATTTATAATATTGGAATTTGTTAATTTTACCACCACACCACCCCGTTAAGTACTGTACTGCGGTGTCCCTCAGGACTCATTTAGTTTAAAACTCGGGTTGAAACACGACGACCCTCTTCAAGGGAAGATGTTGTTTAATAATACGGGCGTTAGTCATCGTACTCAAGGGGCTAAGTCATTGTACTCAAGAGCTGCCTTCGTACTCAAGTGGCTAAGCCATCGTACTCAAGGATTTAGTTATCATACGCAAAGGGTTAAGTCGCCGTACTAAAGGGTTAAATGAATAGACTCGAACAATCTTCCTCAGCCTGTTATAAACATCGCGGACGAATGGACCCAAATTAACCCGATTTAGACTAAGTTCATCCTAAATCACCAGCGGCCCTCACAGTGTTGGTAAGAAGTGCCAGAAACGTCAATATTATTTAGATAGTAGACATAAAAATGGAAATGCATTACCTATAAAACCAAACATAAACTAAAAAGGAGAAGTAATTTTAATTATTCTATGTTATCAGGTTCGATCATAAGATTTCGTCGTAGTACCGAAATTTTATGAATGTACGCTCAGTGAAAACAAAAACAAAGTACAGGTTGTTAGAGGCAAAACACATGTCACCTTGTTACGAGAGATAGGCTAAACAGCTGGGCAAAACAAGAGGGTTATACTGACAAACATGAAGCCAAACTCACCCCTGAAAAACAAACTCTTCTCTCGTGGAAACTAGGATATCAATTTCTATCTTAACTCGTGATGTTGAACCGTACCCCCTTCCTCTCCGTCGTCACACACACACACACACATCCACAATACACAATAAAATTAAATGATCCTTTACCTTAAGTCTTGAAAATAAAAAGAGATAATGGAAATGTTTGTGTCCGGTGGGTGTAGCAGATATCTCCTGTTCCTCTACACCTGACCTGACGCGCTACCCAGATGGACCAATACAAGACACAGACAGACAGACATAGATATAATATCACACACACAACATGCATACACATACAAAAAAATTTAATACGTGTAATGACTGTCTGGTTTGGTAGAGAATCAGTGTTTAGTTTCGTCCTTCTTAATTATTCGTGTCTTTCTTTATCCTTTAAACCCTTACACGAAAACAAAACTCTCTCTCTCTCTCTAACCTACTCAAATAAAACAAAGGCAATTTCGAGAGTTACAAAAACACATTATCTCGGTACTGCTGGAGACATATAGCTTAGTGGGCGGGATTATAGCGTCTGACTGTAAGATGTATTTGCGGGAGGGAAGGAGGAGGAGGAGGAGCAGGAGAAGGAGCAGGAAGATACGAGTTTGGAGAGAGAGAGAGAGACTGTGTCGACATGTTCGTGTGTGTCAGAGAGGAAGGATGGTAGGATAAGATTTGGAGGCGTGGCGAGGACTTATGGTCGGCGCGGGACTTGCAATGGCACCAGCACCACTGTCTAATACTCTGCCCTGGCACCACACTCGGCCTGGAACCCCACTCGGCCTGGGACACTATGCCTTGAGACCCACACTGCCCTGAGACCAACACTCTGCCCTGGGACCCACACTCTGTCCCAGGACCCCACACCTCTGCCCTGGGACCCCACACTCTGCCCTGGGACCCCACACTCTGCCCTGGGACCCCCACTATGCCCTGGGACCCACACACACTGCCCTGGGACCCCACACTCTGCCCTGGGACCCACACTCTGCCCTGGGACCCACCTCTGCCCTGGGACCCACCTCTGCCCTGGGACCCACACTCTGCCCTGGGACCCTCCTAGGACCCCCACTCGTAGTATGGAAGGTTTAAATGCTGCCTTGTTTCCCAATACAACGCTCTCAGATCTTTGTTTAAGTACTCGAGTCTTTTGTTTCAGTGATGTTGATTCTAGAAATGGAAGAGGTGTTGGAGGCTTTTGTTGGAGGGTGATATTGCCTCTTATAGAGCCAGGTAAATACACACACACACACACACACACACACAAACACACACACACGCACACACACACACACACACACACACACACACACACACACACACACACACACACACACACACACACACACACACACACACACACGCACACACACACACACACACACACACACACAGAACTTTCCAGCAAATTAAGAAGAAAAGAAACTAAATGCAACCCAAGATACAATTGTATATTAGAATTTTACCAGGAAGAGCCGACCAAAGAGTTAGCGTGAGCAGTTTTCGTCGGATGAGTTTTCTCAAGCGCTTGTCGTGTTTATGACTACAACTGTGAAAAGACAAACGAAATATTTCCTGAGAGTTGTAGGTGAAGGAGAAACGGAGGGAGAATAAGAAGGAGGGAAAGGAGGAAGAAAGGAGGAAGAAAGGAGGAGGAGAAAGGAGGAGAAAGAAAGGAGGAGGAATGAAAGGAAGGAAGGAAGGAAAGGAAGGAAGATAAAGGTCTTGGTTACTATATAAGCCTTACAGACGCTAATCGTTTCAAATAAGGTATAAGAATAATAACAAATGGGATGTGGGTTTATTATGGATAACAGAGACGGAAGAAAAGTACCCGTACAAGAAACAAGAACATAAGAACATAAGAACATAAGAAAGTGGGATACTGCAGGAGGCCGACTGGCCCATACAGGGCAGATCCTTTACACCATCCCAGCACTTCCATGTGCCTATCCAACTTCGTCTTGAAGCTCCTAGCGTCCCCGATCCTACTATAGCACTCCGGTAGCTATTCACATATCCACAACTCTATTACCAAACCAGTGCTTGCCTATATCCTTTCTGAATCGGAATTTATCTAATTTAAAACCATTTGTTCTAGTTATTTCGTTATTACTGAGCTTCAGAACATCTTCCATTTTACTTGTTAATCCCACTTTACCCACTTGTACACCTCTATCATATCTCCCTAACTCTACGCCTCTCTAATGAATGTAAGCCCTAAGCTTCAGTCTTTCTTCATATGGAAGGTTTCTAATATTATGGATCATTTTTGTCATTCTTCTTTGTACTCTCTCCAAAGAATCTATGTCCATTCTATAATAAGAACACCAGAACTGAACCGCATAATCCATGTGTGCCTCACTAATGCTAGGTAAAGTTTCAAGATAACGTCAGCAGTTCTGTTACTCACAGACCTAGATATGAACCCAGAATCCTGTTTGCCTTGTTGCGAACGCTAATACACATTGTTTTCTAGGTTTCAAGTCGTTGCTACTAACATACACCTAGATCTTTTTCACAAACCAGGTTTCTATTTCCAAGTGTTACCTAGTTTAAACTTAACGTTTGTATTCGTCTTCTATCGCGTCGCATCAGTATTAAAATTCATTTGCCAGTCTACTGACCACTCATGAGGTATCTAGATCTCTTTGAAGGTGTTCAAAGTCACTATCTTAATTATCCTCTCCCCATTTTGGTATCATCTACCAGGTACTAATCCCTACAGATTATGCTAAATCCAAAGATCATTAATGAAACCGCCAACAACAGCAGAGACTGCATGCAGATCCCTGGGGAACTCCGCGCAGCCGCACCCCAGTCTGACTTTAATCCATTTATACTGACTCTTTGTTTCCTACCAGTTAACCATGACCCTAATCATTTTAATACTGATCCACCTTTTCCATGTGCTTCCTTCCTTATCAATCTCTCATGAGGAACTCTATCGAATGCTTTACTGAAATCTAAAAGCAATTATATCTTCATGACTTATCGTATCTACCGCTTTAATCACTTCTGAGAAAAAGCTAAGCAAATTGTGAGACAAGAACGTCCTGGGTGAACCCGTGCTGGAAAGAATGAATCGAGTTGAATGACTTTCGGAAGTCAGCTTCTGATTTTTGTAGCAATAATTGACTCTAGCAACGCCTGATTGACGTGAGACTAATGAGTTGATAATTTGATGCTTTCTGATTTATCACCCTTTTGAAAAATCGGAACTACATTTGCAAGTTTCAAAGCTTCTGTACTAGGCCGATTCTAATAAACTTAAATAAAACTGCTATTGGATTGCTCAACTCATCTCTACATTCTTTTAATATTCTACTTATATACCTCGTCTGGACTTCCAGAGCGATTTATGAAACTCCGGTTTGTTAATTACTTTAAGCACATCGTTACTAGTAATATTGATATTCATCAACATATTTCTATACTGTCGTTTATATATACCTTATGAACTTCTGCCGACTGTACGGTTTCATTTTGTATGAATACCCAGGCAAAAATGACTATTTAACGTACACACATTTCCTAACTCATCATCGATCATTTCTCCTGTCGTAGTTTTAAAGGACCCTATTGTATCTCTAACCTTTGGTTATACAGTTGATAAAAAAGCTTTGGGGTTATTTTTCGATTCGTTTTGCCTACCTTGATTTATAATTTCTCTTTGCTTTCACTAATTTCTGTTTTTTACCTGTCTTGTTAGAGTTCTAATCATGCTCTTAAGTAAGTGATTTCGCCTTTCTTAACTTTTCTATATACTCCTTTCTTTTTCCCTAGAATCTAAGAGTCCTTATTCATCCATTTTGGTTGGTTCCGTATCGATCTGAATTTTTTCTTTTAGGATGTGTTTATTTTTGAGGCTGTTGATTGTCGCAATAAATTGTTCATAAGTAGCTGCTAAATTAAATTCAGGGGTTATCCCGTCTAAGTTGACAGTTTCCGGAAGTGTGGGGATTAATCTTTTGACCATAGGGTCATCTGGTCTCCTTATGCTACCGTAAGTACCGTAGTGGGATGTTAATATTATAAAGAATTACCAAAAACATCGTGGAAATGGGTGGAGAGAATAGGTTAAGGGTCGTGAACGTGTGCTGTAGACACAAGGACTGGGAATCTATGGAAGACGTAGCCACAAGCCAGAAACACTACGGAGAACAACGATGGTCCTGACGATGTCTCCATGGGGCATCTTAACACTACAGGGGTTCAACAACACTCCGCTGGACAAAGCAATGAATATATGACCACGATAACCCAGATACGTGCTAAACTAAAAAATAAAACAGCGTGGAATATAATTAACACCCTTTTAAAAGTTAACATTAATCCTAAGCCTAGAGTAATACAATAGCATCTTTCATTACAGTGACATCGTAAAGACTTGCATCAATGGTAGCCAATGAAGAATAATTCTGTAGCTATTATGGCTTATGACGTTACCAGTCATTAAGTATTATTGTGCTGGACTCGCAATGTTACGGAAGGCAGACAGAAGTCTTGATCACATAATTATGAAAAAGAAAGAGACCAAGCAAACAAGCAGGCAATACAAAAGGATAATAAACTAGTGACGAAAACTTGCTAATAAATAACGAATAAACGGTGTATAAGGCAGGCAAGAAGGACAAAAAATAGAAAATGAAAAGAATAAATTAGTAACAGGAATCAACATAGCCAAACAATTTAATTAACTCGGCAATTAGGGACATCCTCTAAGACGCAAACGGGCACAGGACTGATGTGAAGGCGGCAGGTGGTGGTTTTGCGCGTTATACCGATCCGGGGAGTTAAGAAGGGTGAAGACGAGCCAGGGAACGATCCTATATCACTGTAACCACGGTACTTGAACACGAACATGACCCTGACCTTAAACTTGTCCTAACTTGTCACGTACTGTATGTAACTCTAACTATCCCTAACCCAATCTATTTATTTCTAATATTGGCTTCACCCTATGCTTTATCGAAACTAATCACTTCCTCATGATGTAACAGTCCATGACTTTGCTGTGACATGCGGCCTGTCTGGCGCTACCTATCCTAAACCTAACCTAAGATACTACCTGTAACCTTACTGACCTATCTGTACCCTACCCTATCCTTAACCTAAACTAACTCAACCCATCTCTAACCTAACCTAACCTAAGATACTACTTATACCTCCTATCTTTAACTTAATCTATCCCTACCCCTAACGTGAACTAAGTAATCCTGTCCTGAACAAAACCTATCATAACCTATTCTCTCTACCCTACCCTGGCCTACCCTACCCTTAGCTATCCTAACCATACCAAGGCCGCAGCAATACTATTAAACTTCATGGTCGGTCCGGTTCTGGGTCTGGCTCACTCACCACCTATAAATCATATCACCTGAACTTTCACTAATTTCTAAGACATTTTTATCCACATACATCAGTTCACATGCAACTTTTATGACCATTAAAGATATATATTCCCGTATTTATGAACTAACATATTTACCACATTTAACACATAACCAGTTCACACACACAAGTTATGAACTCCTTTAGTGCCCGTATTAGGGTTAACTACATAAAACAAAACATAATACACATGCCGACGTGAACATGAACGCGTCTGTATGCATTTTTGCATGAATACGAATATCTAGTAATACATACATTCACGTGCAATCAATCGTACATACATATACATACGATCATATATATATTCGCATACACAAATACGCACACAAACATTTATATATACACACTCGTATACACATACGTACATGAACACACAATAAGCAAGTTATCGACACTCCTTACAAATAATATACATACACCTGTAACGACTTGTAGGAAACGCTGCGTATCTGATTTCACTGGAATATATTAAATTAAGAAATCCCCCCCCCCCCGTGACATGTGAAAATATAAATGACAACACATCTGAGAGAGAGAGAGAGCATAAGAACATAAAGAGTCTGCAATAGGCCGGTTGGCCTGTGCATGGCAGCTCCCGTCGAGAGTTACTACCACTCTCTATCATCCATGAATCTATCTAGCCTTCTTTTAAAGCTTTCCAGAATTCCAGCACTTACTACAAAGTTGCTAAGCTTGTTCCACTCGTCCACTACCCTATTTGTGATCCAGTTCCTTCCTATCTCCCTCCTAAACCTAAATTTATCTAACTTAAATCCGTTGCTCTGAGTCCTATCCTGCTCGGATATTATAAGAACTTTATCTACAGTATATCCCCTTTATTGATTCCTTTCACCTACTTAAATACTTCTATCATATCTCCCCGCACTCTTCGTCTTTCTAGGGAATGCAAGTTAAGTTTCTTTAACCTATCCTGATATGGTAGGTTTCTAAGTCCCGGAATCATTTTCGTCATTCTTCGCTGCACCGACTCCAGTGAATTGATGTCCACCCACACCGCCAGACTTCCCAAAGTAACATCTAATCTCACTTACAGAACCACGAGGGAAAAATTATATAAACGTTGACATCAAACAAACTCTCCTAAAAGTCACCATAAAAAGAGTTAACACTGTCATTAACTCTTATGAAAGGAGCACAAAAGATACTGACTTAATGACGGTTCTTATAGCATCAGGGGACTCTTACAGGTAAACCCACACAGGTGGACGTCTTCACACGGTTGCGTCCTCCACCTCCTGGATGCGTATGCCTTTACGCGCGCGCGCACACACACACACACACACACGCACCCACACACAGTCACGGTCAATAGTTAGTCACAGCTATTGCTCTGTTTCCTGACCTAGTTACTCACCTATGAATCATATGAATCATACGCCGGTCGACAGGTCAGTTTGGCCCCGCCGTGGAGGAGGAGGAGGAGGAGGAGGAGGGTTGGGCGCAGAGGAGACGGAGGGGAGGAAATGAAGGGTGTGGATGGGAATGGGGAGGGTAGAAGGGAAGGAGTGGGAGGTGTGGAGAGGGGAAAGCAGGGATGGAGGGAGGAGAAGGGAGAGGTTTGAGGGGGAGTAGGAGAAGAAAAGAGTGGTGAAGGGGAGGAAAGGGGGGGTGGGGAAGTGAGCTGGGGGACGGGAGGGGGAGGGGTAATAATGGGCGGGGGGGTATGATGGCACCAAGGAGTGACAAAATACAGTGCCTCACGCTAGTTGGCAGTGGCCAGTGACGAGCATTACGCACACCTCAACACCGCCGCTACTGTTAGTCCTCGCTGTCAAGGTGCCAGCCAGGGGAGATGAGATAAATAACAAACTTTCTTCCCGGATTTCATTACATAACACTAATCTATTTTATGGGAATGTTAAAAGAGCTATTGTGGCCATTGTTGAAGAATATAATGGTATATTGCCTCATTTTTCCCAAGTCAACGAATTTTGATACTCTAGCCGACGTACACAGACAGGCTCGCCTCTCACAAAAAACCAGGAAGTACACAGCTCTAGAGAAAACGTACATGACGTATATTTGAAGGGGTACAACAGGAATAAGGACTGGGATGACCTATCTAACTTTAATTTGGGATTCACAGCTTGGAAGAAAAGAGGGAAAAAACGAGTATTTCTTTCAAATGTTATAAAAGGAATAATAACGATGAATAAATCTAAATAGAATCATCAATATCAGAGATCGATTTATTTCTATAAATTTCATTATATGAAAGTTGACAACAGAATAAAGATACAGTAAATAATTACATATACTCGTGCCATCAGTCATCACCTTTCACCATTTGAATAAATCGTATTTTAGTATTAAATAAAAAATTAAAAAAAGACGAAACAAGAAAAATATAAACCTTAATTATTTCCCCACCATTATCTATTATTGTCTTATATCGTCATCGGTAAAATACCCAGAGAACCTCCACCACTATTATGTAAATGAACCAAGATGTAACACAGCTCAGGGTCTTCTACTGAATAACTTTGATGAACATATTGTGAAGTTTGATAAAGGGTGTATTACACTTCCTAGGGATAAATATTGTGACTCATTATCTGAAGGGTGTACAGTACGGGCCGGGTAACTAGCCAATGACTGTTCACTTAAGATCAGTCATAATAATCAATGGATAGGTTACACAAACGTACACACATTCATGAATATTATCACTCCCTCACATTACTTAACACAAAAGCTGGATTCTTTCAATGTTTATCAAAAGGAAAGCGAGCAAGCCGGCGATTATATTATAGATTACTGTACTTAAAGAAAAATCAAGAAATATGTCGACCTACAAGTTTACGCTGAGTTTTCATAATTATAAATGTACTTTACTAATAAACAAATGTCCCCTACTGAAATTGTATACCACAGTAAACCTGCAATAGTCGGACGTAGTTAAACAATATATTAACTAAATACGATCGGTACACTTCACTCACTGGCCCAAACCTTCGTTCACTCCAGACCTTGAGTGTTGTCCACCTCATCCGAAGAATAACAAAAAAATATATAAAATTTTATCTTACCCGGTACTCTTGACGACTCCACAACAGAGAAGTTCAGAGGGACTTACCTGGAAAGGGAAAAAAATGGAGAATTAGGTACATGGAAATAAATAACACCTGAATAATTGGATGGTTAATACGCTTATAAATATACTCCTGGATAAGATTATTACTTTGAGGGAATATTATTATTATCAGAGAGACGCATGTAGAATATGAAACAACAACAACAACAATAATAATAATACTTTGGAAAATAAAATAGAACATTAATATACCTTAACTAACATAGTAAGAACGAACCACTGAGCATGACCGAAAAATATTTAATAATCTGGCGTACTCACAGCCGTGGTTCTGAATGTTATTATATAACCCTTTGCGGTTTTTTTACCACATAAGCCAAAGTCTAAGTGATTACAATAATTTTCTGTTAGATAAAGTTGAAATTCTGAAGGCCAAGGCAAGAAACGGGTCAAATTTTCTCTCAAAGATTTAGTGCCTATGATAGTTCTTGTAGTTACCAACATTCTTGTAGTTACCAACATTCTCGTAGTTATCAACATTCTCGTAGTTATCAACATTCTTGTAGTTAACAACATTCTCGTAGTTATCATTGTTCCTGTAGCCATAATTTTTCTTGTAGTTATCATCAGGTAATTGCATATATTTTGTCAAGGCATTTTATCATTCAGAACGTCACCATATAATACGGAATAATTCAGGTTCATTTCTCTATGCCATGTGGTGGTCCCCCTTCAAGTCCCACCAGCATCCCCGAGTTTACGCAACAGCCTTCCACATTTCATTTACCATTTTCACATTTGTTTATATAATTCCCTCATTAATATAACAAGTTGTTAGTCACGGAACGACTCATTTGAAGTGATTCGCTGCCAGCTGAGTCGTCATGGTGAAGTGGATGCTGTACCTTCAGCTACTATACAGGAATACAGTAAGGTAATAATATATACCTGTGTTTTCCTTTGTAATAATATACTGCAAATAAAAGTTAATTAAATAATTTAATTGAGAAAAAATACACAGATCAATAGGAGGAGGAGGAGGAGGAGGAGGAGGAGGAGGAGGAGGAGGAGGAGGAGGAGGAGGAGGGAGGAGGAGGAGGAGGAGGAGGAGGAGGAGGAGAAATTCGAATAGAATAAAAGAAAACTGATTCTGTAATACGATTTACATGAACTGCCGAAAGACGAACTGAAGAAGACTTGGCAAACCCTGGGCAGGACGCTGAGAGAGAGGAGGGACTATGGACGAAGAACTGAAGGAATAAAAAAGGAAATACAAACTGCAATTCTTATTACACAGACACAAACCCAGGTAATAAATGTAACTCTGCAACACAGGTAAGAAGTATAACCACAACCCAGGTAGACATGTGAGCCCCATCAGCACAGGTAAGACACGTGGCTTTCGAAACAGGTAGACACGTGAGCCCCATCAGCACCGGTAAGACACGTGGCTTTCGACGCAGGTAGACACGTGAGCCCCATCAGCACAGGTAAGACAGGTGGCTTTCGACGCAGGTAGACACGTGAGCCCCATCAACATAGATAAGCTATGCGACTCTCAACACAGGTAGACACGTTAAGTTCCATCACAGCAACCATCAGGTGGCCGCGGGAGGGAGGGGGGGGGGATGTATCACCAGTAGGGACAGTAAGCAGACCACGTATAGGTATGCAGGACCCTGGGGGACAGACAGCACGCCAGTCTCACATCATGGTCAGGTAGGGCGGCGTCTCCTGGGAAATTATGACAAAGGTGAACCTTAGGGAAGGACCTTGGCTCGCTCACATTCATGGGCTCTCGTGTTCTCCTCAAGTCAATGTTGTGTTCATAGCTCTCTCTCTCTCTTTCTCTCTCTGCCCCCAGTTTATCCTATCTCTATGTCTTACTCTTTCACTCTCTTTTCTCATTCTAAACAATAAACTATCGCTTCACATCCACACTAAAACTTTATAAGCGAATCTTCATATAAATACACACGTACAAACCTACACAAATCCACACACAAAAGATGACCCACACAAAAAGACCCTCCACAAAAAGACCCTCTTCAAAACGACCCACACAAAAATGACCCACACAAAAAGACCCACACAAAAAGACCCTCCACAAAAAGATCCCACCACAAAAAGACTACCACATAAACGACCCACACAAAAGAAGATCCATACAAGAAAGACCCACACAAAAAAGACTCACACAAAAGAAGATCCATACAAGAAAGACCTACACAAAAAAAGACCCATACAAAAAAGATCCACAAAATACCCATATAGAAAAAAATTCACCAAAATAGACCCATACAAAAAAGACCCACACAAAAACTCACCAAAATAGGACAATCAATAATCCGTATGGGAAGGACAAACAAAGAAAATGATCTTTTGTCACTATTAATAAAAAAATAAAATAAAACTCATAGATAATACAACTATTCTCTTAGAATTCGGCAATAACAATTTGGTCTTCTCCCTTTACCACAAGTATACGATTTACCATGTGTACGGACAACAACTACTGCCTGAGAGGTAATGTGATGAACACTTGTACACTCGCCCTCCGCCATCTGGTTACTGAAGTATCCTGGAATCTTCTGTGCCTTGTGGGATGCAGTCACTTCGAAACACTTCCCAAGTCACTTTTCCTCTTTATGCATAGACAAAAATAGGAACTTATGACATGAAAATATAAGAAGGGTCAGTGTAGAAGAATACGTGTATGTGAGGGTGAAGGAATGAATGTTCACTGAAGTCTCAGCAACACTGAATGACTCATGACCTTCATCGTCAATACGGTATATAAATATCATCACCAAATTATAAAAGATTGTGACTAGTCGATGGTAGAGTGAGACTCGTGCTCCTCCTGCCTCGCTGGTCCGCTGGTCGCACCTGGCCCGGAGTGTGTTGGTGAGCGACGTTTGGCTGTGATAACAGGGCACCTTGTGTGTGTCCCTCCCTGGGATCACTTCTTTACGAAATATGGTATGATGACACTTGTGCTGTCATATCATAGAGGAGTGGTATGGGCCAGTGTGTGACTGTTACCATAAAGTTAAGTTCCTCTCTGAGGAAATGTCGTGTTTGGGGTTCACGATTCTCAACGTCCCCCTAGGTAACACTCAACATACACGCCCACCAGTAAGCAGTCCGACAAAACTCACAAACACATTGGTGGTTTTTTTTTTAATATTATAATTATAATTTTCTTCAACTTGTGGTTGTGACCGACGGCCATCACTGTACCAGCCTTGTTGACTAAACTACCAACAATGCCTGAGTCAACCTCCACGAGTCCACAAATTAAGATTCCCGAATTACACAAAATTAATTTCCTCGTATACCATGAACAAGAACTATATGTACAGTATGTCCACCTGTACATTTTGTTCACTTGTACACTATGTTCGCCTATACACTATGCCCACCTGTATACTTTGTTTACCTGTACACTATGACCATCTGTACACACTGCCCATATGTAGACTATCTTCACCTGTACAATATGCCCACCGGAAAACTGTGTTCACCTGTACACTATGTTCACCTGTGTACTATGACCACCTATACACTCTGCCCACCTGTACAGTACACTGTGTCCACCAGTACACCTTTTCCATATTTACACTACGTTCATTTGTACAATATGTCCACTATGTCAATATGTACACTAAGTTCATGTGTATAGGTAAAGAGTCTCCAAGCGAGTGTATAATTTTTTTGGATGAGACAGTCTAGTAATGTATTTAGAAACTCAGATACTTTAAAATCAGTGATCAGAATTTATGGGTTTTTTGGTGTTTTACTCTTTAGTCTATTCTATGTAATTAACTGGGAGAGTAATGACTGTTTACACGTTTTATTATGTTCACTTTATTACAGATTCGGGAATTTTAAGAGAATGGCGGAACACTTGTGTTGCAGGGAGACAAGTTAAGTTGTGGTTGGATCAACTCACTCAAACAACGTCTGTTATGGTCTTCATATTCAGAGAATATTAACAAGATCCCTCCAGCTTTCATAATATAATGGATGCCCCTCGTGTAACGTGGATGGCCAGCCCTAGTGCCAACTAAGCTTGAGTTTGTTTAGGTGTGGAAGTTATCGCCAACTCAAACAACCGCACCCTGAGTTAACGAGTTGCATGATCCAATGTCAAAGAATAGTCCAAGAAGACCGGACAACTTGCCAACTGCACTGGTTAATCATTACCCCTAAACACGATCTACAAATCTATTAACATCCAGGTTCCCAATTACTACTGGGTAGACAGAGTCGAATGGCGTAAAGAAACTTGCCCATAGTTACACCCTGCTAGGGAATTGAATACGGGACCACTTTCTTGCGAGCCGAGCATGCTGACAATTACACCACAGGCCCAGCGTTTAACGAAAGAAACACACACACACACACACAGCTGAAAATCAACGTAAAGGAGAAATACATAGTTTTTACTCTTTCTTAATGGTCGCATGGGTAATCCATGCCAATACCAGAAGTAACAGCCCAGATCCCAAAGGTTGACAGAAAGTAGTAGGAAAAGTTACCTTGGCTATGAGACAATAACAACAATAAATGTCAAAAGTCAACCTGGATTATAATTTATACTACTGATTACTTTACATATAACTTAATTACATTACTGAGGAACATTACATTACTTCCACACATTATATCACAAAAGGTTTACCCAATTAGAGGTCTTTACCACGCTAAATTTACCTTGGCCCAAGACCTCTATGACGAAGGTAGGATACACTCACTATTGACGATACTCTGACACATAGCTTGAAGTGCACCATACTAATGGTGATAGTAATGGTGAGGAGAGGTGTAATGGTGAGGAGAGGTGTAATGGTGAGGACGGGTGTAATGGTGAGGACGGGTGTAATGGTGAGGACGGGTGTAATGGTGAGGACGGGTGTAATGGTGAGGAGGGGTGTAATGGTGAGGAGGGGTGTAATGGTGAGGAGAGGTGTAATGGTGAGGAGGGGTGTAATGGTGAAAGACGGGTGTGTAATGTGGTGAGGACGGGGGTAATGGTGGAGGACGGTGGGGAGGTGGTGAGGACGGGTGTGGGTGTAGTGGTGAGGACGGGTGTAGTGGTGAGGACGTGGTGGGAGACGGTAGTGGGTGAGACGGGTGTAGGTGGTGAGTAGTGGTGAGGACGGTGTAGTGGTGAGGACGGTGTAGTGGTGAGGACGGGGTGTAGTGGTGGGAGGACGGGTGGTGGTAGTGGTGAGGACGGTGGTGTAGGTGTAGTGGTGAGGATTATGTAGTGGTGACGGGTGTAGTGGTGAGGACGGGTGTAGTGGTGAGGACGGGTGTAGGTGGGACGGGTGGTGAGGACGGTGTAGTGGTGAGACGGGTGTAATGGTGAGGACGGGTGTGGTGTGACGGGTAAGGTGGCGACGGGTGTAATGGTGGAGGATAATGGTGGAGGACGGGTGTAATGGTGAGGACGGGTGTAATGGTGAGGTGTAATGGTGGGACGGGGTGTAATGGTGAGGACGGGGTAATGGTGAGGACGCGGTGTAATGGTGAGGACGGGTGAGGACGGGTGTAATGGTGAGGACGGGTGTACGGTGAGGACGGTGTAATGGTGGAGGACGGTGTAATGGTGAGACAATGGTAGGAGGACGGTGAGGACGCGTAATGGTGGAGGACGGTGTAATGGTGGGTGACGGGAGGACGGGTGTAATGGTGAGGACGGTGTAATGGTGAGGACGGGTGTAATGGTGAGGACGGGTGTAATGTGTGAGGAGGACGGTGTAATGGTGGAGGACGGTGTAATGGTGAGGACGGGTGTAATGGTGAGTGACGGTGTAATGGTGAGGACGGGGGTGTAATGTGGGAGGATGGTGAGGACGGGTAATGGTGAGGACGGTGTAATGGTGGAGGACGGGTGAATGGTGAGGACGGGGAATGGTGAGGACGGTGAATGGTGAGGACGGGTAGGAGGACGGGTGTAATGGTGAGGACGGGTGTAATGGTGAGGACGGGTGTAATGGTGAGGACGGGTGTAATGGTGAGGAGAGGTGTAATGGTGAGGAGAGGTGGAGAGGAGAGGTGTAATGGTGAGAGGGGTGATGGGGAGGATGGTGTAATGGTGAGGACGGGTGTAATGGTGAGGACGGGTGTAATGGTGAGGACGGGTGTAATGGTGAGGACGGGTGTAATGGGAGGACGGGGTGGTGAGGACGGGTGTAATGTAATGGGAGGACGGGTGTAATGGTGAGGACGGGTGTAATGGTGTGGTGGAGGACGGGTAATGGTGAGGACGGGTGTAATGGTGGAGGACGGGTGTAATGGTGAGGACGGGTGTAATGGTGAGGACGGTGTAATGGTGAGGACGGGTAATGGTGAGGACGGGTGTAATGGTGAGGACGGGTGTACGGTGAGGACGGTGTAATGGTGAGGACGGGTAATGGTGAGGACGGTGTAATGGTGAGGACGGGTAATGGTGAGGACGGTGTAATGGTGAGGACGGGTGTATGGTGAGGACGGTGTAATGGTGGAGGACGGTGTAATGGTGAGGACGGTGTAATGGTGGATGGTGGAGGACGGTGTGAGACGGGTGTATGGTGAGGACGGGTGTGTAATGGTGAGGACGGTAATGGTGAGTGACGGGTGTAATGGTGAGGACGGGTAATGGTGAGACGGGTGTAATGGGTGAGGACGGGTGTAATGGTGAGGACGGGGTAATGGTGAGGACGTAATGGTGAGGACGGGTGTAATGGTGAGGACGGGTGTAATGGTGAGGACGGGTGTAATGGTGGAGGACGGTGTAATGGTGAGGACGGGTGTAATGGTGAGGACGGGGTGTAATGGTGAGGACGGGTGTAATGGTGAGGACGGGTGTAATGGTGAGGGCAGGTATAATGGTGAGGACAGGTGTAATGGTGAGGATAGGTGTAATGGTGAGAGCAGGTGTAATGGTGAGGACAGGTGTAATGGTGAGAGCAGGTATAATGGTAAGGACAGGTGTAATGGTGAGGACAGGTGTAATGGTGAGAGCAGGTGTAATGGTGAGGACAGGTGTAATGGTGAGAGCAGGTGTAATGGTGAGGACAGGTGTAATGGTGAGGATAGGTGTAATGGTGAGAGCAGGTGTAATGGTGAGGACAGGTGTAATGGTAAGGACAGAATGGTGAGGACACGTGTAATGGTGAGGACAGGTGTAATGGTGAGGACAGGTGTAATGGTAAGGACAGATGTAATGGTGAGGACAGGTGTAATGGTGAGGACAGGTGTAATGGTGAGGACAGGTGTAATGGTAAGGACAGATGTAATGGTAAGGACAGGTGTAATGGTAAGGACAGGTGTAATGGTGAGGACACGTGTAATGGTAAGGACAGGTGTAATGGTAAGGACAGATGTAATGGTGAGGACAGGTGTAATGGTAAAGACAGAACTCATAAGAAATAACCTAAGAGGAAAAAGAATTAGTCATATCAATTATCTTAATGAATCTTGTGTAGGAAACATACCCTAAATAATAACTAAACCCACATAACAAAAGGTCTACGATACTTTTATTTGTGTGTCTTTACTATAGTTCATAACCTTAACTGCTGTGCAAACAAATCAAGAGGCCATCCTCCTCCTAGCCAAGCGTTCTATCTAATCCAAATACAGAATAGCATCACGTTTACTAATCTAATGGTATAATCTTCAGTGTCTGCCATCACGTCTTAAATGCTATTTATTCATCTAAACAAACATCTTCATAATAAAATAGGAGGAAGGTCGTGTTTTTCTCCAGTGATGAAAGACCAGGCGCCGGGGAAACATTTGCATATATAAATAGGTCTCCGTTGTTTTTCGGTCTAACTTGAATATTTACGGAGACTAGAGAGTTGGAATATGTGTTCGTCCGTCCGTCCGTCCGTATTTCTGTTACTTTATTGTTACAGTATTTGGTTTCGTTATTCCTCCAAAACATTATTTCCTTTGACACGATTGGTGGTAATTTGTGACAACATTGTGTAAGACGGAGCAAGAAGTTGTGAATGATGTTTCCTGTTGTGAATTTTTTTCTTCATTTCAATTAATGATGGACGAGTGCCTGAAACAGAGCCACGTAGGCAAGGAATAGAGCCACGAGGGCCATTAATTTTAGCTGATCTTCCCTCCTATGACACACCCTATTGTGGTATTCCACTGAGAACCTTTTACCATTCTGAATGTACTTTGTTATTGACCAGTCTTTGTTGCCTGTCTTCCAGCCAGTTGTTAATCAACTTAAAAATTTCGTTTGTGACGCCATGTGCCCAAGTCTTAAATGGCGAGCCGTGATGTGGGGCATTGTCAAACACCTAAGTGAAACTATGCAATTTATAAAACGTAGACCTCTAATAATGTGTTTAAAGTACGTACAGCAAAACAAAACTACCATGTTTGTACTTCACTGTGATTTATTAGTTATGGTTTTGGTAGTGTGGTAGTGAAGGAAATAACTAAGAGATGAAGCTTTACTCTTAACGTTTCATTACTAGACCTTTACAAAGTCTTCGTAAGTCTTGGAAGTCAAATTTAAAAGCCAAGACGCTGACTGTTAGCTCGATTCCCTGAAGTCGTTTAAGTTTTTAACTGATTCCCATTACAGAATAACACTCGATGACGTAACAGTACTGCCAAGAAACAAATCCCAGGAAACTATTACTGTACAGAAATTCAGTATTACTAGTGTATTTATCTAAAAAGTGCTACTCTCTTTTTGCGAGGTATAACAGTAATCTATGAACAAACAAACAAACACACACCTACTACTACTCTGCTGTCACTTGGAATCGAGTATGACGATCATCCAGCTATGATACAATGATATGAGTTATTAGGGATGACACCTAGGTTGGTGAGTTTTGAGGTGACTAAAGAACCTGATACGGGACCCACAGGGTCGTCCACATTCGTTGCAAATGTGGGGCCACATACTCAAAAACATTTACGGGACTGTATCTCTTTGTTTACCCCGCAACTGGACTTAAAGTCTCCGATCTGTATACTCAAAACAAATATTTGGCAGCGGACTCCATAAGTAAGCGGACTCCGTAAGCCAACCTCTTTGGCACCTTATTCTCCTCTAATTCCACCTTAGACGATTCCCACTATCCCTCCTACCCCTGCACCTCCTACTGAACCTATGCACTTTCCTATAATCTCCACTCGTAGGGTTGCCGGTGTGTTATCCAGGTTGGATGTGAGTAAGGCGCATGGACCGGATGGAATACCCCCTCGTGTTCTGAGGGAGTGTGCTGAAGCCCTGGCCCCTGTGCTTGCTCGCCTCTTTCGCCTTTGCCTCAAAACCCAAACTTTTCCTTCTTCTTGGAAGCATGCCTTGGTTCAGCCCATCCCGAAGAAGGGTAACCATTCTAATCCCTCTAACTATCGCCCCATTGCCCTAACTTCATCCCTCTCTAAGATTTTCGAAACTATCTTGAACTCCCATTTTCTCCGTCACCTTGAACGCCTTTCTCTTTTGTCGGATCACCAGATGGCTTTCGCCAGGCGAGATCTACTGGTGATCTGCTCTCCTATTGCACCCATCTTTGGGTCATCCTCTCTTAGGGATTATGGGGAAACTTTTGTCGTGGCTCTCGACATCTCCAAAGCATTTGACAGGGTATGGCACAAGTCTTTGCTATCTAAACTTCCCTCTTTTGGTTTCTCTCCCCCACTTTGTTTTCTCATCTCTAGCTTCCTTGAGAACCGATCCATGGCAGTTGTTGTCGAGGGATCGATTTCTCGCGCTTTCTCTACCAACAGTGGCGTCCCACAGGGTTCTGTTCTTCCACCAACTCTCTTCCTTCTTTTTATCAATGATTTACTTCAAACTACAACTAATTCTATCCATTCTTACGCTGATGATTCTATTCTTCACTCTTCCTCACATTTTCCCCTTCCTCCTAACTCTCAAACTAGATCTGTTTCTAGAACTGATATCATTACTTATATCAACGCGGACCTGTGCAGCATCTCTGAATGGGGAGGTACAAACTTGGTTAAGTTCAATAGTAATAAAACTCAATATTTACCTATTACACTTTGTAAATTAGACAATCTCCTACCAATTACATTTCAGGACGCTATCATCCTCCCAAATTCTGAAATAAATATGTTAAGCCTCACCATTTCCTCTAATATGTCCTGGAAATCACACCTCCTTAGTATAACTAAAGCTGCCTCCCGAAAGTTGGGAATGCTGTACAGATGCCGCAGCTACTTCACTCCTGAGCAGTTGCTCTAAGTACAGGTACTTTAACGGGCAATGTACGGTGGATTTGGCATCCTGTGTACCGCCGGCAAGGCCGTGGGTTCGTAACACACGTCTTGCCCGCGGTGCCCACCGTTTCTCTGTGGATATCGGTCACACGAGAATAACCCGTTATAGTACCTCCTCCTTTCCTCACACAGCCAAACTGTGGAATACTGTGCCTTCTTTTGTGTTTCCATGCTCTTACAATCTGTCTCAATTTAAGAAGCTGGTTTTCCGGCATCTTCGTGGTGTAGGTTAATACAGTATAACCTTTTTTTTTCTACATTTACAATTTCTTTCCGTTCTTTTTGTTTTTCGCCCCCCAGGCTCCGTTGTGGGTCGTTTGACCTGTGCCCGGGTGGGCTAATTCCCGTAAAAAAAGAGTGAGCCCGTAACTTAAGGACCTCCTGAGGTGCTGTAACACAATCAACCTGGATATAGTAGTCGCTATTTCCCGATTGCATAAGAAAAATTAATAATATATGTTATAATAATGCTTGTTAGACTTGTTTTATTATAGAATAATGAAGAAAATGTTTTGTACATCAACATACTACGATATTACAGTTTGTCTTTTTAGTTCATTTCCATTTGTCGTGGAATGGAAGAGACGCATCTTTTGTTCTTCTTACAACTTTTCAAGTAATTTGTACCAAAATAGAAGATTTTTTGGGCCACATTAATGGTAAAATTTTTTTACGACACTAAACTTGCAGATAGACCATATTAGTGTGGTATAGCTGTAAATATCCTTCAGTAATGAAATCCAAATATGAGGTCAAGTGAACATTTTTGCCTTGACTCTGCCTTTGTTAGGGCCAAGTTATAACAAGTTATTCTGCCAAGTATCCAATAAGTACCCATGACTCAGAGTTAAATAATACCTAACCTAATCTAAGTTCATCAAACCTAATGAAAAAAAGGGGGTAAAAATTAAGTGGTAAAGCATCTTTTTCCTTAGAAAAATAATTATGTTCAGAGGTTTTTATCAGATAAATTCAGTATTTTTTTTTTTGCTGCAAAATTAGTGAAATGTATCTTACCCTAACAAAACCTAACCTTACCTTATCTAACCTAACCTAACGCTACCCTACCTAACCTAACCTAACCCAAGAGAGCCGGCAACGCACATGACAAACAATTAAGTTCTCTTGAAAATTTTTCAATTTATTGAAAAAAATATATATATTTGCAGAAATAAACTTTTTTATAATAATTTCTCCAATATATCTATAAATCGTTGATATATAAATGTAACTTAGGATGCCACTATTATGAATTTTAAATTTAGGTTAGGTTAGGTAAGACATGTTAAGGTAAGGTTAGGTTATGTAATATTTTCCTGTGCAAATGTCTCGTTTTGTAGATAATTAGGGGCTAAGGCGCGCACTAATTTGTCTTCCTAGTGGTAATGAGGCCGCGCTCTGCTGTGGCGCTTTTCCCTGGGCTCGTGGCAGTTTCATTTTCAGCACGAAGCGCAAAGGTTGTATGCCTGTCTCTTTAAATAGAGACTGTCCACACTGCGGGAATCCCTGTGCTTTCAGACCAGAAAGCTTGATGCTTCCCGCCATCACAATAAATCACTCCGCCGCCCGGGCTGCATAAATGCCGAGGCGGCCGTATCAATTCACGTACAGAAAATGCCTCAAATTTCACCATATCAGAGTAAGTTCTTTGTTTAATATGCCAGGGGTTTGGGGGGGAGGGGGGTGTTTTGAGTATGAGGCCCGTGGAGGCCTGCATCTAGTACGGGAGGGGCGGTGGCAGCGTCTTTCCGGTGTTGGCGCTTGTCTGCCTCGGTTTGCAGTCGAGCTAACTCAAAAGTATTGACACCACCTCGTGTGATGCTCCTCCAAGCGTTATGATGTGGAGTAATCAACTCCCACGTGAGGGGGTCGATTTGGCACTTTTTCAGGTTTGTCTTAAGAGTATCCTTATACCTTTTAAATTGACCGCCGGCGTTACGTTTACTAATCGCTAAGTGACTGTAAGGTACCTGCTTTGGCAGTCTGCTGTCGTCCATGCGGGTAACATGGCCAGTCCAGCGTAGTTGTTCATGGATAATGGTAGCCTCGATGCTCCTACAGTTGGTGTCAGCAAGAATACTGGCATTTGTTCTTTTTCTTCCCAGCAAACTCGGAGGATGGAACGTAGACTACGTTGGTGAAAGTTTTCAAGTGCCATGAGGTGCCTCCTGTATGTGACCCATGTCTCAATGCCATATAGCATGGTGGGGAGAGGATCGCTGCTCGGTATACGTGCAGCTTTGTAGATAATTTCAACTCCCTACAGCTGAATACACGGTTTCGGAGTCTGGCAAAGGCTTGAGATGCACATCTGATATAATGCTGAATCTCTTCATCAATATCTGCGGTGGTGAACAGGTGGGAGCCGAGATACCGATAGTGGGTAACATTAAAGAGGGTAGTACCGTTAAGCTGGATGGATGGTGAAGGTGTGTCTGAACCAGGGGCAGGCTGAAAGAGAATCTGAGTCTTACGTACATTCACCTCAAAGCCGAAGTGTGCATAGGCATCTGCGTAGGTGTTCAGGATCTCCAGTAGGTCGTGTTCAGTGTGAGCAACAAGGGTGAGGTCGTCTGCATACTAAAGTTCAGTAATGGATGCAGCCGACGCCTTTGTTCTTGCATGGAGTCGTCTTATGTTGAAAAGACCCCCCTTCACCCGGTACTCGATGTTCACCCCGCTGGCTAAATTAGCACGAGTAAGGAAGGCAGCCAAGAAAATGGAAGAGAGACTTGGTGCCAGTACACATACTTGTTTAACCCCTGTTTGGGTGGGGAAGAACTCAGACTGGGTGCCGTTGTGCAGGACACTGCTGTTCATACCATCGTGGAGTTGCCCCACAATTTTGGTGGGCAGCCAAAACGGCTGAGGGCTTCCCTGTTCACCGAGTCGAAGGCCTTGGTTAGGTCGATGAAAGCCATGTTTTCTGCACGTTTCCTGTATCTGGCGGGCAGCAAAGATCATGTCAGTGGTACCACGTGATGGTCTAAAACCACATTGAAATTCTGGGAGGAAGTTTTCCGTCTCAGGAAGGAATCTGGTTAGGAGGACTTGGGCGATAATTTTTCCAGCTACGGAGAGCAGCGAGATCCCACGGTAGTTGCCACAGTCTAATAGGTCTCCTTTGCTCTTATAAATATTGACAATGGAAGTATCTTTAGGAAGTTGGGGGATTTCCTCCTTTTCCCAGAATATATTCTCCTGGAGAGAGTGAAGACGGTTAGTAAGCAGAGTTCCTCCTGCTTTATACACCTCGGCTGGGATTCCATCAGGCCCTGAGGCTTTGTTACTTTTCATCTGTTTGATGGCAGTAGCTACCTCATCCAGGGATGGAGGATAGCCGAGGTGGGTCAGCTCTGGATGCTGAGGGACCTGCTGGGTAGTCAGGACATCCACATCGGTGTATCGGTTAAGCAATGAATGGTAGTGCTCTTTTCAGCACTGAAGGAGGCCTTCATCGCCTTTAATTATGAAGTTACCGTCAGATGAGTGGTTGGGGACTGCGCCACGAGTGATTGGCCAATAAAATGTTTTAATGAAATTGAAAAAAAATCATGCATATTGTGCAGATCTGCTTTTTATTTGTATTTCACATGCTTTATTTTTAAGCCAGTCATTCTTTAGATTGCGAAGTTCCCGCTGGGCAGTCTCTTTCTTCTTGCGGAAGGTATCAGCTTTGGTCCGAGACTGAGGGCTGTTTTGCAAGATCGTAAAAGCAGCACATTTATCATGAAACCAGTCCTGGTGCACTCTTTTGATCTGGCCGAAGGTCTCTCTGCAGGTTGAGAGTATCCCATTCGGCACTGCGATTCGCGTTGTTTGCTGTTTGGTTGTTAATAAGCCCATGTTCGAGCTGCTCTCTGAAAGCATGTGCTACCGCTGGATCCTCCAGACGCATAGTATTGAAACCTCTTCCTGCCTTTGCCGTTTTGGCACGACGTGGAGTGTGAGCTTGGCTCTGACAAGTCGATGATCAGTGTCACAGTGGTCTGTGCCACGCATGGCACGGGTGAGGAGGACATCTCGGCGATCTCTTTCTCTGACAAAGATGTAGTGAATGAGATGCCAGTGTTTGGATCGTGGGTGTTGCCATGAACCCTCGAACTTGGCGGCCTACCAAAACAGGTATTAGTGATAGTGAGGTTGTGCGCAGCACATTTGCTGAGGAGGAGTAGGCCGTTGGGATTACATTTCCCTATTCCATTTCTCCCTATGGTTCCCTGCCAAATGTTAGTATCTCTGGCAACTCTCGTCTTCTCTGGGGATAGAGGTTAGCACTCTGTCGAGGTCGGCATAAAAAGCCTTCTTGATGTCATCCTCTGCATCCAGTGTTGGGGCGTATGCACTGATGAAGAAGGCATTACTTGAGTGATTCAATGGGATTTGAAGAGCCATGAGATGCTCGTTGATCCCAACAGACATTTCAGTTAGCCTATGAAGGAAGGATTGGCGAATGGCAAAGCCAACTCCATAAATGCAGTTTCTCTCTCTCGTCTGGGAGCCAGGACTCACTAATGGCTGCTATGTCGATGTTATACCTAGACAGCTCTTGTGTCACAAGGACGGTTCTTCTTTCAGGACGCTTATTTGTACCAGTATCCAGAAGGGTCCTGACATTCCATGCAGCAACCATAAGAGGTTGTATAGCTTGTTTTTACTTTGACCAGTGTTTTTGACCGTATAAGATAACCTTACTGGGTACGGTTGCCCAGTCCGGTTGGTTTATTTAGGCAGGCTATGTTCAGGGCATCTTTTCTCTCCCCCTCCCCGTGTGGGGTAAGCAGAGTGGCTCCTCGAAAGGTCTGCTCAGTCGCACAGACAAGACCGGATTGCACTGCTGCCTAGACCACAGTGCATACCACCATCTCATTATTGTCACCCAGGTGCAGAGTTGTGACTAGAGACTCCCGGCAGTCATCTCTGCCTGACTCCGTCACCACTCGTCTGTCGCCCTAAGACATTTGGGGTATAGGGGTTTGATGATGATGAAAAGTATGATGAGCTGGATGATGGCTGTGCACGAGTTGATTTATGTGGCTCTCCCTTTTCCTGATGCAGTGGTGCAGCAAACTGCAACGACTGGGGAGAGGGAGAGTTGCAATGGATTGCCGATAACCCAGTTTTTTGGGTTTCGCCTCAGTAGCCTGTCTATCCTGCATAGCCTTCATCCGTCGGTCTAGCTGTTAGGTTCCCATGATGGACACCTCTTCCGTCTATTCCGCCGATGGGGTCTTACTGGGGTTCTGGAAGCATATCTGCCTGATGCGGGGCTCAACCGCAGATTTTTAATTCGGGGTTTGCTCTCGTAGCCTTATGCCTACCAAGGTTAACCCGCAAGGCAGCGGGGCAGTGGGTGGTAGGCACTTGGGCGTGTCCACATGCCGGTGGACCTATGGGGCCCACTGCTGCTCCGAGATCCCTTGCTGGTCTAGCCTGGGGTTGCGGAGCACCCAGTTACCGTGTGTTGCCACGAGGAGGCACAGCAAGAGTCTTGATGGTGAAGAGGCTGTGTACTGGCAGAGGAAGACTTACACAAGGTTGGGTTTCCTGTTCACCACGAGGGCTAGCCAGCGATGGTAGCTGAAAGCGAGAGGAAACAAGCAGTGCCTTGCACCTTAATACCAACATAATGCTGCCACACTCCACACATTACACCACCCTACGCGCGCAAACACACACACAAAATAATGAGTTTAAATCTCAACCAAACAACTCAATATTTTTCATTTAAAACTGTTTACTTTTACCATAAACAAATAGGATACTTTTCCAGTGATCCACCACTGCCGTAAAGCGCGTGCAGTCTGAGACACTTCTTACTGGAACAGACATTCGTTTCGGCAATTTGCTCTCTTGCGACATATCTTAGTCAAGGCGGAGAAAGGCAGCCGACACTTGAAAATTCGTTGCGAAATTTCCTTATTCTTTATTTAATTACCTACTAATTACTATGATTACTTTTGTAGAGGTTGAAGAGGTAACGGTATCTGTTATGTTTAATGAACATTATTGTAATAAGCCAGAAACATAGTATCACATTATTCTTAGTCTGAAATCCCAAGGTTCTACAGTGAGGTATCCCTTAATTGTTAATGAGAGAACGTGTCAGGTTATGGAGTTGTCTCGGCACAATACTGATACCAATTTCGTTGCTTACGTGAGCACCTGCATTCGAACATATCCAGTTCCCCCCAATTTTTTTTTTAATCTGGGACTTGGTTTTCTAGTCCGAGGAGCAGCAGTGATATGCGTGAATTACAGAGAAGAATACTGTAGTGAGTCAGCCGCTCTGACACACTGGGCTGTGAGGCGCCATGGACACTTCCCCTATCTGGTGGTCATGACATAGAAAACTGACCACCACATTTCTTAACCCTGGCTATTCTAAATTTATTTAATACAGTCATGACAATGTAAATCATTACTTGATTCATCATAACTACCGGAGTTAAAGGAACTTGGTTACCTTATACATTATAACACGTACTGTACTACTTACAATTTTGAAAACAATAACAAATCAAGAGTTAGAAATAGTTCAGTTTTAAAAAATTATTACAAATATTGTAAGCATAACCACAAATTAAAACACACTGACATGTTTAGAGAACAATATTCACTAAAATCACACACATACACTTTTTGCGAACGACCAAACTCTCGATTCCTCTTCGATTTTGAATCAGGGTTTAAAACTATTTGTACCGGAGTGATCTTGACCTTTGTGTCTTACATTTATGACCCAAATATTATAAAGCTCTCACGATGAGCGACCCGAGTCTTGGAGAGAATTTCCTATTCTCTTGAGGCGCTAACAAGGCATATCGCTCAGAGGTCACATTGTTTACACCACCTCACTCGCCCACCTGTCATGGTTTAACGGAGAAATTCAACAATAATGAGAATGATACTCTTGAGTCTACATAGTAATGATAAGTTTTACACCTTAAACCATGCTCAAGCTTTCATCCTACGTGACAGTACACAAATATTTTTTTACAATTCATGCCAAGGAAAAGCAAGCAATGATCGAGAACAGAAATCTTAATGTCACAATCCTAATGTTTAACACAGAGGGAAGACTGGCCCCACACACACACCACGTCTACTACTGTAAGTCTTCCCTTCACCTATATTCAAGTTATCAACACCAGGCAGAGAAACACCCTAAGTTAATAACCAACCCGAGTCTTGTTTTTCTATCTCTTATCTCCTAGTTGTGTCTGTCTCTAAGTCAACCATAACAGCAAGTTAGCAACAGTACACCACCAGTTGACCATGAGGAAAGAGTGTGTGTGTGTGTGTGTGTGTGTGTGATAACTTAAAGGTCCGTTTCTACAAGTGTCCAACTTCCGCTACATCAACCGACAATATCCATACTTAGGGATGAGGTAAATTCTGAAGATGTGCAACTAATAATATAAGAAAATAGCTTAGTTCAGCAGATTTATGCTAATTAAATACGTTGAAATACTATCACCACTACCACCACCACTACTACTATAATAATAATAATAATAACAATAATAATAATAACAGTTATAATCATAAATATAAAAAAAAATATAAAAAATATAAATTCACATGAGCTAAAAAATAATTCGTAACTCCGTCTACGTCTGTCAGTCTCTCTTAGTTCCACCAAGAAAAAATCAGTCCCAGCAGAACAGTATCCATCATCCCCAGTGTCTAGGAAACAGATAACGACTTTCTCTCTGAGTAACTAGTGTTCTGTCTGTCTGTCTGTCTGTCTGCCTAGCTGTACGTGTATGTATGTCTGTCTTTCTGGCCGTTTCTCTGTCTGACTCTTCTACGTGTATGTCTGTCTGTCTGTCTGTCTGTCTGGCTCTTGTCTACGTGTATGCGTCTGTCTGTCTGGCTCTTGTCTATATGGATCTGTGTCTGCCTTTGTTTTACGGGATTAGCCCACCAGGGCACAGGCCAATGACCCACAACAGGGCCTGGGGGCGAAAATATAGTAGTAGTAATAATAATAATAATAATAATAATAATAATAATAATAATAATAATAATTAATAACCATTAAAAAATAAGAAAAAATAATAAAGGACCATAAATAAGGAAAAAAATTAAAAAGAAAAGATCAATAGTGAGAAAAGATTTATGTATGTTGTGTTGTCAAAGTAAGAGAAACAATTGAGACCCTGCAATTGTGTGTAAATGAGGCAGAAAGTCAGATCAGCAACCTGGGACTTGGTCACAATTTTCGTGATGCCATATGGCAGCAGGGTCTACCATTAGACAACACATTATGCTTCCAATACCTTCCCAGGCGGTAGTACCTCCCTGTTTGGTAGCTGCTTACTACCTGCTACTGGCTCTTGTCTACGTGTATATGTTTGTCTGTCTGTTTGTCGGGAGAATCTCAAATTCCCTCATGATAATAGAGACATTAATCTGGTGCTGTTCGTTACTTCCATACAACTCTGTTTGTTTGCCTCTGTTAATTACAATCTTTTATACAGTAATGTACATCTTTCCTCCCCACATGAAAGCAAGTACATATGCACAACTGTATCAAATTTACATACACAAAAGAGAAAGCAAACATACACAAAAAACTACACACAAGCAGACACACACACACACAAACACACACACACACACACACACACACATTTCTGTTGGCAAGGAAGAAAATTTGTAGGTGTGGAAATATATTTATGAGCTTGAGAACTTCTGACTAATCGAGGGAACTTTTCAAGGTGTGGTAATGGTTATGGGCGCGTGGAACTAATTAAATAATCGTGAACATATTTTTTGATGACGCGAGTGTCGGAGAGCGGTGTAGACATTTTCTCAGTCTTAGCTAAATAACCTACAATTATGACCCGAGAGAATGAATCATAAACATTACCCCCCCCACAAGGTTATTTAAATTTTCACCCGATGATTAAACCCCCGATAACGCTACCTGTGGATGGGGGGTTGGGTTGGGTTAGGTTAGGTTAGGGTATCTAATCATCAAATAAAATAAGCTAAGAGTGCTAGCCATCATGTGATCCAAAATTACCTGTAACACAAGAACATTTAATATTAGAGTCGACATAATTCCGTATCTCAACTATCTTAAGATACGGAATTATGGCAGAATAAAGAACTTAGGTAAATTCTGGACGGAGATATCAAGACTGTGTGTGTGTGTGTGTGTGTGTGTGTACAGTTCTTGGAACAATTGCAAGTCACCATGTATAGTGAATCTGTTGGTTTATTGGCACAGGGAATATAATGCGTTTTGTTCTGTCCAATACCTACTCAGTCGTCCCTTGAGGGTGGACGTAAAAGTTATATAAGAGAGTAGTGGAGGAGGAGTACAAGAATAGAATAGTAAAGACTGCAGGAAAAATGGTAATGGCGAGGGTGGTGTTGGGGAAGTGAGAGTTGTCGGAGCGTGGGCGAGAACTGTGGCCAGGGTGGTGGGCGAACACGGTGGCCTGGGGGAGGGGTGGGCGAGAACTGTGGCCAGGGTGGTGGGCGAATACGGTGGGCCTGGGGGAGGGGTGGGCGAGAACTGTGGCCAAGGTGGTGGGCGAACACGGTGGCCTGGGGAGGGGTGGGCGAGAACTGTGGCCAGGGTGGTGGGCGAATACGGTGGCCTGGGGGGTGGTGGGCGAGAACTGTGGCCAGCGTGGTGGGCGATTATTGTGGCCAGGGGGGAGGGATGGGCGAGTACTGTGGCCAGGGTGGTGGGCGAAGACGGTGGCCTGGGGGAGGGGTGGGCGAGAACTGTGGGGTGGTGGGCGAATACGGTGGCCTGGGGGGAGGGGGGCGAGAACTGTGGCCAAGGTGGTGGGCGAACACGGTGGCCTGGGGAGGGGTGGACGAGAACTGTGGCCAGGGTGGTGGGCGAGAACTGTGGCCAGCGTGGTGGGTGAGTGTGGCCAGGGGGAGGGATGGGCGAGTACTGTGGCCAGGGTGGTGGGCGAACACGGTGGCCTGGGGGGAGATGGGCATTGTGGCCAGGGTGGTGAGCGAACACGGTGGCCTGGGGGTAGGGATGGGCGAGATTGTGGCCAGGGTGGTGAGCGAACACGGTGGCCTGGGGGTAGGGATGGGCGAGAACTGTGGCCAGGATGGTGGGCGAACAAGGTGGCCTGGGGGAGGGGTGGGCAGAACTGTGGCCAAGGTGGGCAAACACGGTAGCCTGGGGGAGGGGGAGGGCGGTGGGCGAGTACTGCGGCCAGGGCGGTGGGCGAGTACTGCGGCCAGGGCGGTACTGCGGCCAGGGCGGTGGGCGAGTACTGCGGCCAGGGCGGTGGGCGAGTACTGCGGCCAGGGCGGTGGGCGAGTACTGCGGCCAGGGCGGTGGGCGAGTACTGCGGCCAGGCGGTGGGCGAGTACAGGGCGGTGGGCGGCTGCGGCCAGGGCGGTGGGCGAGTACTGCGGCCAGGGCGGTGGGCGAGTACTGCGGCCAGGGCGGTGGGCGAGGCCTGCGGTGGGCGAGGCGGCCAGGGCGGTGGGCGAGCACTGCGGCCAGGGCGGTGGGCGAGTACTGCGGCCAGGGCGGTGGGCGAGTACTGCGGCCAGGGCGGTGGGCGAGTACTGCGGCCAGGGTGGTGGGCGAGTACTGCGGCCAGGGTGGTGGGCGAGTACTGCGGCCAGGGTGGTGGGCGAGTACCGAGGCTCCGGGGGGTGTTGGCGGTGGGTGACACTCCTACTGACGCAGGTAAGTGTGAAGGACAGGCGGGAAGGTGCGGGGTGATGACGAGACATAGTTAAGAGGGGAAACATGAGAAAATGAACACAAAGGTATTGAGAAATATAAACGTATTGTACACAGCAGTGAGACAAGTGAATGTAAGACTATACGGAAAAAATGTCGAACAAATCTTATGAAATTCGTTTTAGAATTTATTATATGTTTTAAGTCTCCCTACCCCCTACATCACCAGGTTCTCCCAAAGCGAATGACAGTCATTTCTTCACTATCGTTTTCTAAGGTGTGCATCCCGAGGGTCGTCACTGAGCCCAGAAACAACCTACGGTATTTTCACCCTCAACAATCTCTGTGATGACAACTACATTTAGTCTTTTAGTTCTTCCGCAGTTTTGGCTGTCAAAGTGATAGTATGATATTCGTATCACTTATTCAGACGCAATCTGGCACCCGGAAGAGCATTACCTTCTTGGTGCAGAGTAAATTTCAGTGTGATCAAGAGGTGTGGAGCCAGGTAATGAGGACGAGAAAAGGAACTGGCAGCCATCTGATCTTGAATATAAAAACTAATAAAGACGAATGAAGATGATTAAAATTTCTGTATAAAATCGTGAAGTTCACTCGGAGGTTTATTATGGGAACAAATACATAATATATTACTCAGCGTGGATGACGTGTAGTAGAGACACACACACGCACCCAGCCCGCAGTACACTCGCCACCCCCAACACTGGAGGAGAAGCCAAGAAACACTCCAAACTACACCAGGAGAGAAATGGGGACTCCCTACTCCACCGAGGTGAGGAACTATGAATTCCTAACTACATCATATGAGGAACAAGAACCATCTCCAACACCCTGTGTGAGCTGGAGGATCTACCCGGACCACGTGGTACATCTGCAGCGAAGTAGCGGCTTAGCAGTCAGGTACAACTGCCATCAAGACAATGGGAAGGACTTTGTTGGTGCCGACATAAGGTCACAAGAATGTCTACAGACCAGCTCCCACAGTACTACATCTAAAGTTAATCTATATGTTGACTATGTTTCATATGTTTCTGTTTTGAAAGCTTTTGTCAATCAAGTAACCCACTCTCCGATTTCACCATATGTAACATATCATCTCTGTTCATTGTATATTTTCAGCCTTCGGGCTGCCATGTTTTCTTAATAAACCGTTAATTATTATTATTATTATTACACACACACACACATGACCCCATGCGTGACCCGTTGCTCTTCATACAATACTGGCCATGAAATATCTGCTAAGCAACAACACCAATTACAATCAGGATCGCGTACCAAAATTTATATGAACCCTTCAAGAGAACACATTGTACACAGTCACTGTAAAATATTTGACATGACACAGCAAAATACAACATGTAGATGGTTACTGAAACTGACGTATGTAGACCAAGCCAAACCTGGAGGAGAGATTCCGGCATTGATGAGGTTCACTTGCGAGAGAAAGCTCGATATGTTACGAATAAAACGGCAGATAAAGACTACAAAAAGTCTCTCCAGTGATGACAAAGAGGTGGATGACAACTCTGGACTAGCGAGGCGCAACAGCAGATGACACGGGGAATCTGGATGCCCAGCTGTGAGCATGAGACAGGGATTCTTATAACAGCAGACAACACGAACTAACCAAACCCAATCAAGTATTCGTAGAACAGGTTTGATTAGGTTAGGTCTGCTTAGGTAAGGCTGGTTTGTGTTGCGTTTGGTTAGTTGGAGTAGTCTACTTCAGAAACAATATTCACGTTCCAACCAATCACGACCTGGCCCACAGGCGCTCTCTAGCCGTGTCCTAAAACCCACACTAAACGACTGTTGTTACCCCACTTGTATGATATATTAATAATTCACGTGATACATGTACAGTAGCTAAAAGAACTATCTGTGCAGGTGGGGGTCGATGTGCTCCGAAATTTTACGCGTGACTAGTGACAGCCCTCATATACCAAAATTTATCGTCCATGGTCTCATTGTTTCCCACAAAGTATGCACAGATAGTCGTTTTAGCTACTGTATACGTTTGATTAGAGTTGGTAATTCATTTGTGTTACAACAAGAGTCGCCCATTTTGGCGTTACGGACGAAAGTTTACTCTCAGCTCAATTCATGGGAAAGATGACCTTAGGTGTTCAGTGAAGGGCTCAAGTATCCTGGGTACAGACTGATGATAGAGTAACTTTAGAAACAGTCGCTCTCGGTGGCTGTGGTTGCAACGGCAATACCCATCAGAGGACTGACCATCATGAAAACCCTTGTGATATATATATATATATATATATATATATATATATATATATATATATATATATATATATATATATATATATATATATATATATATATATATATATATATATATATATATATATATATATATATATATATATATATATATATATATATATATATACTGATAACCAAAAGGAAAAACAAAACACGAAGTTCCCAAGCGCTTTCGTGTAATTCACATCTTCAGGGGTGAGTGTTTTCTTTTTCCTTGTGGTTATCAGCATATACCTGGATCACGCGCACCTACAGTGATTTATTTGCCTATATATATATATATATATATATATATATATATATATATATATATATATATATATATATATATATATATATATATATATATATATATATATATATATATGTGTATATATATATATATATATATATGTGTATATATATATATATATGTGTATATATATATATATAGTGTGGGTGTGGTTATATATATATATATATATATGTATATATATATATATATATATATTTATATATATATATTTATATATTTATATATATATATATATATATATATATATATATATATATATATATATATATATATATATATATATATATATATATATATATATATATATATATATATATATATATCTTGATAAATCACACGGGAAGAGTAAGAGCAACGAATTACCTTAGCTTTCGTCTTTATTCAAGACATCTTCAGAGGCAACTAGATTACATGGACAGAGAGAGGCTTAAATATACAGGGTGACCTAAAAACATGAGGTCAGGTCATGTGTTTAGTGCAAATGGGAAGTTCTACAAGCAAGTATTTGGCATGAGCATGGGTAATTGTCTTTCTGCTCCTCTAGCCTGTATTTATATGGAGTTCTTTGAGTCTAGATTACTCCCCAATGTAGTGGACTGTATTCCTCCTTGGTATAGATATGTAGATGATGTTCTTTGTCTTTGGCCTAAAAACAGTGACCCTTTGGAATTTTTAGACAAGCTTAATAATATTGTCCCTAGTATCACATTCAAAATTGAAAGAGAAATAAGTGAATCCCTTCCATTTCTTGATATGCTTATCATGAGAAATGGCCAAAACTATAAATTTAAGGTATATAGAAAGCCCACACAGGTAGACAGTTTCATTCACTTTTTATCCAATCACCTTGAGTCTACCAAAATGTCAGTTTTTTCTGCTATGTTCCCACGATGTCTGCGTATTTGTGACTCTGAATTTATTGACGACGAATTTAAACACATTCGTTCTATTGCACAGAAACTTGGGTACCCTTCTGTGTTTGTTGATCGTTGCTTTAAAAGGGCTAAAAAATCCTTTCATTCCTCTGTAACCAGACAAGTTCCTACACTTAAGAATATTTTGACTCTGCCCTATCGTGATGAATTTGTCCCTTTAGTTCGGTCCCTCAAGCTTCTAAATATTAATGTTGTTTTCAA
This sequence comes from Homarus americanus, assembly GCF_018991925.1. NCBI lineage: Eukaryota > Metazoa > Arthropoda > Malacostraca > Decapoda > Nephropidae > Homarus > Homarus americanus. The sequence goes on from NW_024748109.1 coordinate 10,796,231, forward strand.
GTATGACTCAACCATTACCAATATGTTAATAAGGAATAGCCCAAGTTTGAATGTAAATGGAAGTGTTTATTGTATTCCATGTAGCCAATGTAATTGTAATTATGTAGGTCAGACAGGAAAAACACTGCAGCTCAGAATCAAACAACATAAGTATAATATCAGAACTGCATCAGAAAGCAGTGCCTTGTTCGTTCATGTTAGGAATAATAATCACCCCATTGCTTGGGAAAAAAGCTTAGAAGTATTCAAATCATCTTGTGTCACAGAAAGACTTCTGGTTGAAGCTAGTTTGATTAAGGAATTAAAATCAATAAACCTTAGTGATGGTCAGTTCAAAACTGATAATATGTTACATAAATTTATTTGTCAGTGGCCCAAGGTTAAAACTGCTTTGAAAACCTTTGATCTTGATGTATGATAGTTATTTTGTGGGTCCCTTTTTTTCTGACCTGACCTGTCTAGTCACGTCACCACCCTTCTCTTAAGCTCCTCTACGGTTGTGTTGGTGTGGGGATTAGTGGATGTCATCATTATGACCTGACCTCATGTTTTTAGGTCACCCTGTATATTTAAGCCTCTCTCTGTCCATGTAATCTAGTTGCCTCTGAAGATGTCTTGAATAAAGACGAAAGCTAAGGTACTCCGTTGTTTCCATTTTCCCGTGTGATTTTATCAAGATATATCTTATCCACGTTTCATTGTGGATTTTATGATATATGCTGCCATATATATATATATATATATATATATATACTGTATATATATATATATATATATATATTTATATAATTTCCAATTTAATCATCAAGGCATATCCGGCATATTGTTCCTTGGTGTTTAATGCCATGTGATCTGTCAGACAGGAGAGCGTGATACAAATACTGACTCTTGTTACCATGGAGCAGTAGCTATACCTTGTTGCGCTCACACCACCAGACACGACCACTGGCGAGATACAGGTTTTGGCCCTGAATAATCAACTGTTAGCCGTCACTTGTTCATTACAGTATACTACAGAGTCTAGCTGTATATTACAGTATATTACAGTTAGTTTAGGAGTTGTGCTAGAACAGACCCTGAAGGCATCGGAACAAGAGAGAGCAACAGTGAAAAAAGCCAAGTGAGACTTGGGAATTAAAATTGTACTTCGAATGCAAAGATACGAATTCGATCCTTCAACTTAATCCAGACTGGGACAGTCTGGATTACTTACAGGCATGGTAATCTTACCTCCAGAAAGACCCAACAACCCTAGTAAAGGTACAACATAGGGAGACTCAGATAATTCCCGAACAATGTCATCTCGAGGGCCTGAGGACTAATAACTCTCTAGACAAGACAATGGATGGAAAACGTGAACCCGGGCCATTTTTTTCGTGATGTCGCCCACCACAAACACGAATGGATATAACTTCAAGCTCACCAAGAGATCATGTAGAACGAATAATAAGGAAATACTTCTTTACACAGAGGGAGTCGAAAACAGAACTGGCCAAAATAGCCCTTGACAAGACTATCAAGAACAATGGAGAGCTCCTACACAGGCATGAAGTTCACTGCGGAAGGTCCCCAACCTTAACCTAAAAATTCATTAATCACAGAAAGACAGACAGACATAGATAGATATAGATATAGATAGATATAGATATAGATAGATATAGATAGATATATAGATATAAAGAGAGAAAGACAGACATAGATAATTTACATGCATGTACACAGACGGTGTAGATACAGAACTCATTTTAAACACTAAGTCGGTATAACTAAACATAGCCAAAGACAGCCGTCTTAAGCACATTTCCTTTGAGGTCCTTAAATCAGCAGTGTAAAATTCGTCGTGTAAAATTATACGTGAGCTTTACTTGGAACTAGTGATAAGTTTACGTAATACTGTAATGAGAAATAAAATCAATCGGCGTGGTGGCCTGGGTGAGACAAGGCGGAGGTAGTGGCCTGGGTGTGACACGGCAGGTGGTGGTCTGGGTGTGACACAATGGGTGGTGGCTCGGGTGTGACACGGCGGGTGGTGGTCTGGGTGTGACACAATGGGTGGTGGCCCGGGTGTGACACGGCGGGTGGTGGTCTGGGTGAGACAAGGCGGGTGGTGGTCTGGGTGACACGGCGGGTGGTGGTCTGGGTGTGACAATGGGTGGGGGGTCTGGTGTGACACAATGGGTGGTGGCTCGTACACGGCGGGTGGTCTGGTGTGACACAATGTGGTGGTGGCCCGGTGTGACACAATGGGTGGTGGCTCGGGTGTGACACGGTAGAAAATCGGTGACACAATGGGTGGTGGCCCGGTGACACGGCGGTGGTGGTCTGGGTGAGACAAGGCGGGTGGCACCCGTGACACGGCGGGTGGTTTGGGTGTGACACAATGGGTGGTGGCTCGGTGCATTAATTTATGGCAGTGGTGGTCTGGGTGTGACACAATGGGTGGTGGCTCGGGTGTGACATTTATGGGTGGTGGTCTGGGTGTGACACACGTGGGTGGTGGCCCGGGTGTGACACTTTCTATGGGTGGTGGTCTGGGTGAGATAAGTGGGTGGTGGTGGCTCCGGGTGTGACACGGCGGGTGGTATTGGTCTGTGACACAATGGGTGGTGGTTCGGTGACACGGCGGTGGTGGTCTGGGTGTGACACAATGGGTGTGGCCTGTGTGACACGGCGGGTGGTGGTCTGTGTGTGACAATGGGTGGTGGCTCGGGTGACACTTGGCGGGTGGTGGTCTGTGACACAATGGGTGGTGGCCTGGGGTGACACGGGTGGTGTCTGGGTGAGACAAGGCGGTGGTGGTGGGTCTGGGTGTGACACGGCGGGTGGTGGTTTGGGTGAGGCTGCTGGTGGTGGTTTGGGTGAGACAAAGCTGGTAGTGGCCTGGGTGTGACACGGTGGTGGTAGTGACCTGGGTGTGACAAAGTGGGTGGTGGACTGGGTGAGACACAATGGGTGGTGGCCCGGTGTAGCAGCCCACATTAACCCCCGGCCAAACTATACCCGGGGTTACAGTGGGCTATAAAATAGTCCAGGTTATATTATACCCCGGGGTATAATTTGGGCTAGCTTAGACTATACCTCTCTAGTCCTAATTATACCTCCTTGTGTTCTTCATAAATAAGTCTTTATTTTAAAGTCCAGAGTTTTTTTTTCCCATCAGAACTGAACCGCATAATCGAGGTGCGGCCTGACTAGCGCAAGATATAGTTGCAACAAGTGATCGTGGGCACTTCGTGCCCGGTGGCGAATCCGGTGGTACAGTTTACCGAGGTTGTTATCATCATGGTCGTGGTTGTTATAATCATGGTCGTGGTTATGATCATAGTCGTGGTTGTTATAATCATAGTCGTGGTTGTTATACTCATGGTCGTGAGTGTTACAATCATGGTCGTGGTTGTTATAATCATATTCGTGGTTATTATAATCATGGTCGTGGTTGTTATAATCATGGTCGTGGTTTTTATAAACATGGTTGTGGTTGTTTATAATCATGGTCGTGGTTGTTATAATCATGGTCGTGGTTGTTATAATCATGGTCGTGGTTGTTATAATCATAGTCGTGGTTGTTATAATCATAGCCGTGGTTGTTATAATCATGGTCGTGGTTATTATAATTATGATCGTGGTTATAATCATGATTGTGGTTATCATAAACATGGTCGTGGTTATAATCATGGTCGTGGTTGTTATAATCATGGTCGTGGATTTTATAATCATGATCGTGGTTATTATAATCTTGGTCGTGGTTATTATAATCATGGTCGTGGTTATTAAAATCATGGTCGTGGTTGTTATTATCATGGTCGTGAGTGTTATAATCATGGTCGTAGTTGTTATAATCATATTCGTGGTTGTTATAATCATGGCCATGGTTGTTATAATCATGGTCGTGGTTGTTATAATCATGATCGTGGTTGTTATAATCATGGTCGTGGTTGTTATAATCATGGTCGTGGTTGTTATAATCAAGGTCGTGGTTGTTATAATTATGGTCGTGGTTGTTATAATCATGGTCGTGGTTGTTATATGTTCGCGCGGTCGTGGTTGTTATATTCATGGTCGGTTATATTCATGGTCGTGGTTATAATCATGGTCCTGGTTGTTATATTCATGTCGTGGTTGTTATATGGTCGGTTGTTATAACTGCTGGTCGTGGTTGTTATAATCATGGTCGTGGTTGTTATAATCATAGTCGTGGTTGTTATAATCATGGTCGTGGTGGTTATATTCATGGTCGCGGTTGTTATATTCATGGTCGTGGTTGTTATATTCATGGCTCGCTATATAATCATGGTCGTGGTTGTTATAATCATGGTCGGTTGTTATATTCATGGTCGTGGTTGTTATATTCATGGTCCTGGTTGTTATAATCATGGTCCTGGTTGTTATAATCATGGTCGTGGTTGTTATAATCATGGTCGTGGTTGTTATAATCATGGTCGTGGTTGTTATAATCATGGTCGTGGTTGTTATAATCATGGTCGTGGTTGTTATAATCATGGTCGTGGTTGTTATAGTCATGGTCGTGGTTATTAGGTACTGTAAGTATCTAGTATACTATAGGAAGGAATAGAATACAGGTTAGAATATTTAGTTAAAGAAATATTCGCCATAAGGAGAGGTTAAAAATCATAAAAAAATATATGAATCACCGATGATCATTCCGAGATAAGTGACCTTGATTCTGGTTAGATTAGTCACCATCTGCTGAAGTCATCACCTGTGTTAAGTCATCATAGTCATCATCTACGTTAGTCAGTTTTAGACCCATCTCGCATGACTGACCGACCATCGATGTTCTTTCCGCGCGAGGGTGTTGAGTCTTATTATTTATGCTGGTGGATGTAAGACCTCCTACCCTAACTGACGCAGCTGTGGTCAATTTGGTGTTATTCTTGTTTATAAATGCCTTCTAATCTGTCTCAAGTCTATCCGTCCTGTATATTGCCATCTCAACTTCTGTTCGTCTGCGTGGTGTTTGAATGTAAGCCCGTCTTTACTATTGTGAACCAGTCAGTCAGCTGTCTGTCTGTCATGTTAGTTGCCATATTGTCTATTTGTGCATGTATGAATCTGTCTATTTTTGTCAACCTCCTGTCTGTTTCACTGTCTATAGTCACCCTGTGTCTATTGTAGTCACCTTCTCCATGCATTCCTGGTGGTGGCCTGGGTGAGACACAATGTGCTGTGGCTATGGTAAGACAGCGGTGGTGGTGTGTGACGAAGTGGGCGGTGGCCCGGGTGAGACACGGCGGTAGGGGTGGCCTGGGTGTGTCAAAGTGGGTGGTGGTGGTGGCGGCAACGGAAGTCCAGTTCAACGTAACGGCCAGACCCAACACGTCCCTCTCTGGAGGTCAGCCCCAATAGTGACCACTTGATGTTAGCTGTACGTGAGCCAAGTACACACTCCTCCCGGCAATATACTGTACATGACCCACTAGCTAAAAAAAAAATCAAAACAGGCGCTGTACTTCTAGCGGTCTACCCTATACCGTTACCACAACAATCTGATCGACTTTTGCGTGGGATCCTGCTTAATTAGGCGAATGATTGTTATATATATTGTCAATAGGGTTCTAGGGTTTCTTTGTGATTATATATATATATATATATATATATATATATATATATATATATATATATATATATATATATATATATATATATATATATATATATATATATATATATATATATATATTCTGGATTAAGTTGAAGGAACGAATTCGTATCTTTGCATTCGAAGTACAATTTTAAATAACCAAATCACACTTGGCTTTTTTCACTGTTGCTCTCTCTTGTTCCGATGCCTTCAGGGTCTGTTCTAGCACAACTCCTCAACTAAAATGTAGTATACTGTAATATACAGCTAGACTCTGTAGTATACTATAATGAACAAGTGACGGCTAGCAGTTGATTATTCAGGGCCAAAACCTGTATCTCGCCAGTGGTCGTGTCTGGTGGTGTGAGCGCAACAAGGTATAGCTACTGCTCCATGGTAACAAGAGTCAGTATTTGTATCGCGCTCTCCTGTCTGACAGATCACATGGCATTAAACACCAAGTAACAATATGCCGGATATGCCTTGATGATTAAATTGGAAATTATGTACAATAAAATCTTGTAGTTCTTGTTGACGCGGGTGGCAGTAGAAAGTTCTCCTCTGGAGTGACATCCATGAAAGGAAGCGTTAGAGCGTGAGGCTAACCACTACCTGCCATGATACACACACACACACACAAGGAAGTTTGTCACGCCAGTACCATCAGCTGTTGTGTGAATCTAGTTTATCATATGCTGTATCACGTAAGTGAAGACGTAACAATGCAGGTTACTCTTATTGGTTAATGGCAACACTGAGTAATAAGTACAAGATGTACTTATGACTGCACTCATTATTTGTTTCTTTGTAGAAAGATCTTTGCCTTATATTTTCCAGTCGGTAAGCTGACATATTTACACCTTCCACAGCTTAGTGTTTTGTTATGTTTTAATGTTGTTGATGAAGCCTTGCGGGAGGTTTAGCGAGTTTTGTCAGATCAAACCAAGCCAGTAGAAAAACATACATTCACTAACTATGAGGGAAGTTCTACCGATAGGTGGCGGTTATTGTTTGTAAAATGTGAGGTTGCATTATCGCCTTAGGGGCTATTCTAGATACTGCACATGACAATATTTCCATGATCACTGTCAGTTTGTGTCATTAGTTCTCTTGTATGGAAGCTTTGGTCTTGGTGGGAGGTGTAATGATTGCTTATCAGACCATAGCTTACAGCCCAGAGAATAACAGCACACATTGAAGTCACCGGATGCACAGGTGTACACCAACATAAATTGACCCACCCTTCGTAATTAAAGTGAGATTAAGGCCTGACCCAACAGAGGTCATGGTCACAATAAAACAGAGTTCTCACCACCGCGTTATTAGTCAAACTGGCGTCATGGCCATGTTACCTTCCAGCCCGCACCACGCACCTTATCAAACACAGCTGTCTCGACACACCCAGATTAGTGTTAATTAGTGACGACATCTGCCGGCCTGATACCTCCAATATAAGGGGCCGACAGCTCCTTTACAGACACACACAGGAAGAGGCAGAACTCAGAGGCAGACGGAGTCACACTTGTCACAAGTCGAGGTTGGGAGGGGGACTTCCTTCCCCAGCACAGAATCCCCAGCTAGCAGAGTCCAGCACCCGCCGGGACCTCTCTTCAGCAGATCCTGCAGACAGATTCCTCAGCCGCTGGGCCTTCCTCAGGTCACACGTGTATCATTGTCAGAGCGATCCATAGGGCGAGTTACTTATGGTGGGAAGTGTATCCATTTCATGTACACCAAATGAATATACATGACGCAATAGCTATAAAACGCAACATACAGTACAAAATCATAGACGAACTTCCAAAGTAACTTTCTTGCAGCCGAAATAAATACAACAAGAGGCCCAATAACTATTGGAACTTCATATCTAACATTCAGAAGGCCAATATTACCTACAGGGGACATCTTAAAACTAATGAGGCAAAACAATCCAGCATACTTCATAGGAGACCTCAACGCTAAACACACAACAGGACACAATAACAGAAACCCAGTAGGAAAAATCCCCCATGATCTAATCGGGACAATAACACACCTCGGGCCCGACTTCGCAACTTACGTATCAGCCGGTAACACTGGGAAACCTGACATTGTTTTAACCAATAGGCATCACCATCTAAACGTACATCTAAAAGCTGGACTCACAACAACCAGTGATCATCTACCCATAATAGCAACTCTATCCACATCCCGATACAAATTCCACCAATCCCAAGATTTTCACTCAATAGAGCAAATTGGGAAAAATTTAAAACGGATCTTAGTAACAACGAACCAACACTACTACACAACAGACACACAACAGAGATTGACAAAACACTGGACACATGGTACAATGAAGTAATATCAGCAATGAAAAACAACATCCCCCAAAAACAACATACCGTTCATTACCATATGCACAATTAACATAAGAGAAAATGATCCAAACCAGATTCACCAATCTATATGAATACACAAGAGTAGAGCAATGACAACAGAATATTATACAGGAATCTAAAAGAACTGAAAGACATCAGCAAGAACAAACACAATGACAACTAGAACAAACTGATCAATGACGCACAAAGACTACAGAAACCCAAAAGCATTCTGGAAATAAATAAATAACCTAATGGGAACTAACTCGGAAGAAAGTAGCTACATAAAGGACAAAAACAGAACCACACGATAAAAAACCAATATTTAGAGAATACTGGAAAGACATATTCAGAATCAATGACGAAGACAATAGAAGCTTCTGCCAAGAAACACAACAGGCAACTAGAACATAGTTGAGCCAGTACAGAGAAATGGAAACCTACTAGAAAAATCAACCTAAATTCATTAAATAATAATAACCCAATAATTGATCCATTAACCCAAAATGATATTGAAAAAACAATAGCAAGCTTTAAGATCAAAGCACCTGGCAGAAGCCAAATTAATAAAATCGTACTACAAAACATACCCGAGTCAATGATCGAAAAGCTTAAAAATATTTATAATGCCTCACTTGCAACTGGCTTCTTCCCTACCAAATTTAAAATAGCCAAAATCAGACTCATCCTGAAATCAGGCAAGAACTACAGACCTATCTCACTACTGGAAACATCCGGTAAAATATTGGAAAAAATAGTCTAGAACAAGAAAACAAATATAACCCGAGACAGCGCGGCTTTCCGAAAAATCGAGGAACCAACACAACAATAACACTAATACACGAATCAATTGCAAATGCTGCAAGCAACAGAGACCAATGCAATAGAATTCTAAGAGATGTATCAAAAGCATTTGATAAAGTCTGGCATGAAGGACTGAAGTTGAAAATAATCAAACTGGACATACCTCCCAATATCACCACACTACTATGCAATTTTTTTGACAATAGAAAGGCCAAATTAATCATCGGCAACCACCTAGGACAAACTTTCAACCTTCACAGTGGAGTTCCCCAAGGCAGTAATATATCGCCGACATTATACACTGTATACACAGCAGACATGCCGCAACCACGGCAATCAGAATATATAGCATACGCAGATGATGTCACACAGATAGTCAGGCACCCGGGAAAATCCAAACAAATGATGGCCATCAGAACAAGCAGAGAAATAGAGATAATAAATAACTATTTAAGAAAATGGAAGATAAAAACCAATATCCAAAAACTCAAAATAATTCACATAGCAAAAACAAATCCCTACCCCATTATTGTCAATAACCAACAAATACCATATGCTGCCAAAGGAAAAATATTAGAACTCAAGATAACCAAAAACGGAAAAATCCCCCACATCAATGAAAGAATAGCAATAACAAAATCACAACTTACAAAGCTCAGAAGATTACGCCAATTAAACACCAACACACAACTGCACCTATACAAAGCACTGATCAGACCACACTTAGAAGACCCTCCGATACTTCTGAACACAATCACAAGAAAAAACAAACTTAAATTTCAAGCAGTGCAAAATATAGCCCTCAGAAGAGCGGTAAAACACAGACCACCATACACACAAACAGTACAAGACATACACACAGAACACAGCATAGACCCACTCAACACCAGAATACACACCCAAGCAAATGCAATATGGGAAAAAATCCAGCAAGAACAGGATCCCATACTAAACCAACTAATTGAGGAAAACAACAACACATGGCACAGTTGGTGGCCTAGAAGCAGAAAAACTGATAACGAAGAACCAGAGCCTCTATATACACAATAAAAAAGAACCAAACGATGGGAACAACTCTCCAGTCACACAAGGACCTGGAGGGACCCCACAAACAAACGAAGACCCCCAAAAGATCACAACCACCCACAAAAAAAACTAGAAACGAAAAAGATAGGGATCATCCCTCCAGTGCCACAAGGACTGGATGCCCCCCCCCCCTCCCCCAACATAATATCATAATATGCCCCAAGCAAACATCAAATAGAACAACTTGGCTTAGCGGAGACCGGCTTTCCCTAGCCGCAAGGGTCCTCTAATGCAGCACTGTTGACGGAAGACAAAACCTCGTCTCCGCAAGGTGGATAGCCCACCTGTTGTCAACCTCCTCCTATATTTCCCACTTCTGAACTTTACCTTGTACTGTACCCTTCTTGCACCCTCAGAGCTAATGCTCTCTTCTCTCCGCATCATCAACCAACCACACACACACACACACACACACCTCGGATCAAAAGACTTATGCAACAGAGAGACAGAGCATTTCATCTCAATGACCACATCCGCTACAGGTCACTTCGCAACAGAGTCATCCGCGAAATACGCACTGCAAAGAAGTCCCACTACCCAACCAAATTACAACACCTGAAGCAGACCAACATCAGTCAATGGTATGGTAAGCTTAAAGAACTCTGTGGACTAAACAATATGACACACCCCCTCCCCTTCCTTAGCCATCTCACTAATGTTGACGCAGCTGAGCAAACAAATAACCATTTCGCTACTATATGCCAGACGCTCCCACGGCTTGACACAACCACTCTCCCTGCTTACCTACCAGCCCCCCTTCCCACTGACTTAGTAGAGGAATTTGACGTAGCAAAACGCCTGGACAAACTAAAATTAAAACGCTCTACCACCCCCATTGACTTACCAATGAAACTATTCAAGGAGTTCTCCCCGGAGCTTGCTAAACCCCTCTGCTCCATCATCAATGCTTCTCTCAGTCAAGCCAGATGCCCAGCTGACTGGAAGACCTCTTATGTATCACCAGTGCCCAAGTCAACCAGCCCACAATCCTTAAATCAGCTACGACCTATTGCAATCACCCCAATACCCAGCCTAATCTGTGAAAGTTTTGTGTTTGACTGGGCTTATGCTGATATTGCAGGAGTCGTAGACCCTCAGCAATTTGGCAACATGAAAACTTCCTCCACCACTCACTGTCTTGTCAGCTTTCTCGATTACATATACCGCCATCTCGAGAAACGAAAAACGTCTGTAGCTGTCGCCTTCATTGATTTCACTAAAGCGTTCGACCTAGTCGACCACAATATAATCATAAACAAAGCTATTGACCTCGGGCTTCGGAGAAGTCTCATACCATGGCTTACAGACTTCCTCAGTGACCGACGCCAAGCTGTACGCTTCCGAGGGGCTGTCTCCACCTTTCAGTCACTCACCTGTGGCGTCCCCCAAGGCACCAAGATGGGACCACTCTGCTTCCTTATGCTCATCAATGATGCCCTAAGAGAAACCCCTGCTCGCTGGAAATATGTCGACGACTCCACCATTGGGATCAGCGTCAACAATTCCGCCCCCAACTATACCGCCCTTCAGGATTTATTGAACAGTCTCCAAAACTGGGCCACCAACAACCATGTCATCATCAACCATACCAAGACAATGGTTATGCACATCAACCTCTCCTCCGACATTGTCCCACCTCCTTCCATTACCCTAGGTCCGAACACACTCCAGGTTGTAGATTCCACGAAGCTCCTCGGCGTCACCATAGACAACAAACTAAATTGGAAACCACACGTCAGTGAAGTTGTCAAATCCTCCAGTTTCCGTCTCCACCTCCTCCGCCGACTCAAGTCCCTCGGAGTTCCCGCACACGAGCTCCTCAGTGTATACACAACATTCATACTTCCCAAGCTCACCTATGCCTCCCCCACCTGGTCTTCCTCCCTAAATGCCACACAACGTAAACACCTAGAAAAAGTGCAAAAGAGGGCATGCAAGATTATTCTCTCCCCTTCCTACTCCACATATCAAGAAGCGCTCAACACACTGACCCTTTCGACTCTCACTGACCATCACCACGGCCTCATCTGCAAATTTGGTAAGAAGCTTCTACACCATCCCCGACACCGGCCCCTACTACCACCTGAGATCCCCTGTCCGAGAATTGCTGTTCGACACCACAACCGCATCCAGCCCATACGTGCACGAACTGATCGCTATAAGAACAGCCCAGTCCCAACCATTGTAAAAATTATCAATAACATGTAATAAATCAGTGTATTCACTCCCAGTAAACACTGCTCCCTACACTGTCACTATGTTGAAATGAACTGTATTTTGAGCTGATCCCCATCTAAGTTACTATATGTCTTATTTGTGTCACTTATGTCACTTGTATATTATTTGTAATTCGTAACCCATTCCCCAAATATGTAACTGTATATTTTCAGCCTTCTGGCTGCCAAGCTCTTTCAATAAACCGTTAATTATTATTATTATTATTATTACACAGGGAAAAAAGAACTCAAGAGGTAGACGGAGTCACACGCGTCACAAGTCGAGGTTGGGATGTGGACTACCCTCCCCAGCACCGAGTCCTCAGCTAGCAGAGTCTCCCACAGGAGACAGAGTCCAGCACCCGCTGGGACCTCTCTTCAGCAGCACCTGTAGACAGATTCCCCAGCCGCTGTGCCTTCCTCAAGTCACACGTGAGTCATTGTCAGAGCGATCCATAGGGTGAGTTAGTTACGGTGGGAAGTGTATCCATTTCATGTTTGTGTCCGGGAGTCATTGTCTAGCAACGTCGATATAATGATCCATTAATGTGTCCATGTCATTCGCTTAACTAATAAACAGTTGTACTTCGAAGTGTTTTTAGAAGTTTCCCCTAAAAATCTATATTAACGGTTATATAAATAATCGGCCACGCTACCAAACTTTCCTCTCTTTACAAACCTATAACAATAAATTCTTACTTTACTGTCTTGTACTTCTTACTTTACCCTCATTACAACAAGACACTTGACTGACAGCTTCCCTCCATTATCACACGCAGTTTTCTCTGTGAATTATTGTTCAACTTTCTCAGCACATTACGTCTACCACCATGACAACAACAATTCCTCTTACTGCAGAACATCAATTTCTTCAACAGGTGAGCCATCTCTTCCTCTCACTTACCTGTCATCAGTAGTCCAACACCGTCACTTGCGTAACCACTATAATAATATACACCACCTAACTAACACCTTTCACTCTGGCCTAAACAACACTATTCCCCCAACATTTCATCATCTACGTCTCCCACATCTAACACACCCGAGCCTTTTCTTCTCACATGGTGTCCGGTATCCATCTACTCTGCTCCGTTTTAATGCATTTCTTCCACACACCACTTCATCACACTTACATTCAACTCCCGCCAAAAGAGGTAAACAGAACAATACTTTAAGTCCCCATTCCAAGTCACGCATTATCAACATGACTTTTTTTTTTATAGAAGCTGACCCACTCCTGTACTCCGCCTGTACCGCTATACATACACGATAAGGTAAAGTTAGGCCATGTGAGGTAATACAGTACCCCTAGCATCTAAAAATGGAAATATAATTACTATGACATTTCTGAAGGAGTAAGCTGAATAATCACCATCAATAACAACATAATAATAATATAAATAATAATAATACTGATACTAATAATGACCTTACTCCTCACAAAGCCTAAGAAACGGCATCATTCTTGCATATTATTAAATAAAACTTTGATATGCAGTACCCCAGTGTTGTACAACAGCTTCAAATCACTGCAATAAATAGTGAGGAAAGTTAATATTTTTCAAAAGAATTGTCCGGCAAAAATTTTCCAGGGGTTGACTCTGTCCCACAACCTGGAGAACTGACCGCTGGGGCAGACACCCGCTAGCCTGGGTATAGCCTCCTCTGCAGTGCCTACCTACTTATCAATAATAAATATTCTAAGCGTTACCCTATATAAAAAAGATAATATAGTTATCATAAATTGAGTCGTCCTCTCCTATAGTTGCCTTACCCTCCTCTAGTCAACACAATGCCCAGGGAAAATGTTACGGTACATGAGTGGCTGCTTCCTAGATAACAGAAACTTTCCCGACGACAGGACTGAATATTATCGACTTGCCCCTGACCTACGTCTTATGAGGCGATACAGCCTTAGTTGCTGAGCCTTAAGTGTTGTTAAGTATGTGGACTCTGTCTTATTATCCATACTACATTCCATACAAACACTCCATATATAAGTTCAAATGCAATTCCTCCCCAAAAACCCACTGAAGAGAAATTCAATATTCTAATGAATTTTTTTTCGTTTAACTTTTAAATTTCGTGTTAAACTGACACAAGGGAACTTCAAGTATTTCTAAATTCCCTGTGTGGAAATTTTATGTGCTATTTTCGTTCTTCGCCACCCCGGGAATGGTACTTAGAAATGACTCTGTCCGTGAGCCCTGGAGTTGTGTGCTCAATATCACCAACCAAAATATATGGGTTTAACCAGACCTAGTATACGTATCAGTCTCAAATGTAGCGCTGTCATGACATTCCAGTGTGATAACTTCTTAGACTTTGTGGAGGATTTTCCCACCTTTAGTGACGACCTTGTCCCCTGTGAGTGAGAAGCCTGGTGAGATGGAGTTCACTGACCTCACTCACAAAATATACTCAACACAACAACAAAAGTAGTTTTAACTTTTTTTGAGAAGGAATTCTTAAACTTGGGCGTCCAACAAGCTGAAATCGACAAAGAAAACAGTTAACGCCATGAGAGACGACACGATATTGGACGGTGGCTCACGAGTATTAGAGCTTGACCACACTCGCTGTGGTCATCACTCCCTTTCCTATAAATATAATTACTGTGAAACGGTAGAAGGAATGTGAAACTGGCCACACCCTACAAAATGTGTGTGTTATGTGCAGGGAGGGTGACGGTAACGTGGGGCCAGGCAAGTGGTGGACGGATACCTCTCAATGTTAGATATCCCCAGGACTACCCGCAGGGAACACACATACACATATTAATGATAAAAATAGTTGCCCTTTGTGTTCGAGGATGGCCGGCCCTCGGGCCAGCTAGACGTGAATTTCTTATAGGCGTATAGATGCTGTCGCCAACACAACAACCAAACTCTAAGTTAACGAACTGTATGACCCAATGTCAATGGATACTCCAGACAAGTCGCCAACTGCACTGGCTAACCATTACTCCGGAACACGATCCGCATATCGATTAACATCCAGATTCCCAATTACTGCTGGGTAGAAGAGGTTATGGCGTTAAGAAACTTGTCCATAGTTTCATCCGGATCCACTCGCTTGCGAGGCGAGCGTGCTGACCTTTACACCACAGGTAGTCACACACGCAAGCAAGCAAACACACACACACACACACACACACACACACACACACACGCGGTAGCGAGTTGTCAAATCCCTATTACATGAATACCAGGTCGTTCACCTTTCCAAACCTCTTAATACACACAAATTTGCAATTAAAATTAAAATAAAACAAATAAAATAAAAGTAAAATGTATCCACGTGGGTGGGTACATATACCGCACGTGTGGGTCATTAACATACATTTCATAAAAATAAAAATAAAGTATTAGAAGTAATTTGTTGATGTTTATGATCCTGTGAGTATTTCCCACCTTATATCAACCAAGTTTATAAACAAAAAAGGCATACAACAAAATGACACTCATTGATCGCCACAATAACCTATATCTAAACTCTTTGTTCTACCTACACGCCACTGACAGAAACCCGAATCAACTACCCGCCTCTTGAATAGTCATCAAGAGTGCGCTTCTGTGTAATTTGATTTTATGCTCATCATCTCAGACTATTTTGTTTCTTCTAGCAGATACAACCATACAGGAATAAATGACCACCAAACTTAGAGACTGAGGCGATGTGTCTACCACGCAAGCGTCCTCACTACACACAGTCCCTGTCTCAGCATAATACACGGATATGGATGGCTCTCGTCTCCTTGTGTCAACTGACGACTCAGCATCTCGAACCATTCCTCTACAGCCGTATCCTAAGCTCCCTTGCCTGAAGCTCTCTCACCATTTCCAGATTTGATAACGGACTCTAGGCCCTGGGCCAATTGCAAGAACAGTCATGGGGTGTACAACGCCATTTACGATGACCTTCTTGCCCTGATCTTGTTTCAAGAATACCACCCTTTTGAAGCTCTGGAGAGATCTCGAAGTTTCGATATTTTGAGTACAGCACTAGCTAATAATTCCCACCAGGAAACTTGTTTCGAGATTCCTCCAAAGCTTCGAAAAGTGCAGAATTCCATGTGCTAAAGGCGATATTGTTGAAAAAAGACCAGGGCATGAAGGTCATCGTAAATGGCGCCGTACACCCCATAACCGTTCTTGCAATCTATCCGTACATCGTGCTTCGCCTCTTCGCCGTTCCCTGTCATCCCAGCACACGTGTATCACGCGTATGGATGTGTAGATTACGTGGGGTTGAGGAAGAAAACTTTCACTGCACTTCCAGTCTTTGTCCAGGAGCGGGCTGGTGTGCCCGGGGCGCCAGCTTCACTCACCCTACAGTGCAGTACAGGACAGTAGTCGCTCTTCCGGGTGGAAGTAAAGTTGAAGACCTTCCTGGACCGCTTGGTATGTTGTTACGGGAGATTAGTGTCTCCTGTTGTACCGACGCACACTTGCTGCTACCATCACCAATTGTCTCTTACAATAATTTTCTTGATTTGTTGTTCCCATTCTCGTTAATTATCATCATGCAAAGTTCTCGAAATAATTGAACATAGTTTTATGCATATAGTTTTTGTAAATAAAAGAAAATATGACAATATATATATATATATATATATATATATATATATATATATATATATATATATATATATATATATATATATATATATATATATATATATTCACTTCCCGTGAGTGCCAGAGTACAAGCAACAGCTCATCGCGATAAGCGCCCACTGTTATAAAGCTCGCACGTAAGCGACGCCACACGGACTTCTTCCTCCCAGTTCTTCTTAATGTATCTTGATTATTTTTGCTACAGGCAATGTGGTTCTGTTCCAGGAAATAATGGTCACATAAGCTGGAGGAAACAAAAACCTCCATGTAAGGTTGTTGGTTCCACTTGCCCTCCTAACATCTACCTAAACCAAACATATGTTCCACATGCGAGATGTTTCTAGCTCCTATTAACCTACTTTATGTGTGTGTGGTCGTTAATGGACAGCGTTCATCACCTGGTGACCACATACGCCGGAGCCACACACCCAAACAAAAACAGTATAGCCACCTTCAGACCACGTGGGTGTTTTTACCCGTGCGTGGTCACCCGTCCATCCTTCCTCACACCAGCACCTGTAACACCGTGGTCACCGGTCCACCCTTCCTCACACCAGCACCTGTAACACCGTGGTCACCCGTCCACCCTTCCTCACACCAGCACCTGTAACACCGTGGTCACCCGTCCACCTTTCCTCACACCAGCACCTGTACCGTGGTCACCCGTCCATCCTTCCTCCCACAAACCAACACCGGTCACCCGTCCACCCTTCCTCACACCAGCACCTGTAACACCGTGGTAACCCGTTCACCCCTTCCTCACACCAGCACCTGTAACACCGTGGTCACCCGTCCACCCTTCCTCACACCAGCACCTGTAACACCGTGGTCACCCGTCCACCCTTCCTCACACCAGCACCTGTAACACCGTGGTCACCCGTCCACCTTTCCTCACACCAGCACCTGTAACACCGTGGTCACCCGTCCACCCATCCTCACACCCGCAACACAGTGGTCACCCGTCCACCCTTCCTCACACCAGCACCTGGAACACCTCAGTCATAACTCATCCCCGCCTAAAGAATCACTCCTCTCATTACCTCCCAGTGTTCTGACGTAAGCTATGCTGAAAACACTATCATGAGTTACATCGTAATTAATCGTAATCATGACGGGAATTACATGTTTTACAAGACTTCTTTCAAGTATTTTTCCACCTCCTCCTTCCCTCCCTCGGTGTGTGGTGACGTGGTGGTGGCTGTGAAAGTTATGGTGGGTGGTGCGTGACCCTCCCCCCACAGCACTGACACTGGTAACCTTCTATAATACAAGTCATGAGACAGGAAAAATATTATATACAGTGTTGTAAAATGTAAGCAATACGGCCGACGTACCGTTTCAGCAACATCAAGAAGCACAACTGTACTCTATAACACTAGAAGACATCATTCGTTGAAATCAAAACCTAACCTGGTTTGGAGGCACTGTCATCACAGGATTTGGATAAAATTGTCGTTTACAGAAAAATTTGTGAAGGAAAACAAATATATTCTTAACAGTTTAAGTCAGAATATGTCGTAACTACAGTAGAAAGCTGCCATAATCTCGAGTATAATATACAGTATTGCCAAAATAATACGAACTCCTATAAATATCGTACATTATATGACCTTCGTGAAACAAAGCAGAATAATTACCATTCACTGGAGAAACTCGAGCTTCCACACGGAAACACAAAAATAAAAACTGAATAGAAAATAATAGCAATAAAAATTAATGAGGTTAAGAAACATATAAAACAATATTACTGACACGTTTGAATTTATCAATGTCATTATTAAAGACTTTCTGCGGAAGTGAATTGCACAGCTCGACC
Organism: Homarus americanus; assembly: GCF_018991925.1. Taxonomy (NCBI): domain Eukaryota; kingdom Metazoa; phylum Arthropoda; class Malacostraca; order Decapoda; family Nephropidae; genus Homarus; species Homarus americanus. The sequence goes on from NW_024748109.1 coordinate 10,814,734, forward strand.
ATACGGCTCGAACACTGTCCTCCGATGTGGAAGTAAATATGAGAGAATAGGCATCGTTAAAATAGATTATATGAAGCAAAGAGAGTGAAAAGATATCTCGCCCATGTTGCAGTCTGTAGATGCAATTATTAGCTACATGTAACAATGGGCTCGTGAAAGTGGGAGATATTAAAAAAAAAAATGAAAGTGAATGAGACAGCAATACAAGAGAGAGATGAAGACTGAGGGTGTATTCAGGAATCAATATGTGTACGCGTGTGATGGTTGGGGGGCAGCTAAAATACCGTATACGTGTGGCACCGGGCGAACTGTCACAGAGTGGCGGGTAGTGCCTAGTGGCTATCTCCTATGCTCATAACCGCTATTCACCTCTCACACACACACACCCGATCTCCTCTCTTACTACCTGGAATGGGAGGTGATTCCTGTCAAGTTATTCTTTCTTCAACCATTCTCAAAGGTTAGAGGATCGGCTTCTAGGATTCGTCTGTTACATTCAATTTATATTCAATGTCTCCATCCCGCCATAGGGGAGATGAGTAACTTCCCATGCTTCTCTCTTTTTCCCAACAGAATACGACTATAACTGTCCCTCTTCACTCCTAGTTTGATCATCTTGACCTCGGCAGGGATGTAACTTGGTCCACTACAACCCAAGCCATTTTTCTCTTTTTAATATTGTATTTTATACAGTTACTCACCGGTAGAAGAACACAATACGAGATACACAGAGTCCTTATCTTACAAAACATTATGACAGCCACGTGTCATATTACTGACATTTAGCAGCAGTGGCTTGTGATATATTGTTTCATTGCTGAGACGAGTGAAAAATATAAGAAGTAAAATTCTGCCAAATTGTTACAATGCTGACAAAAGTTTGTTTCCCAGGCGATCATTACATCGCCCGTTATAACATATCAAGTAATATAAATGAGCCCTCTAAGTACAGTATACCTACGTAGGGGCAAAATCATGTTCGTTTGTACACACACGAAATAAATACCGTATATAAACGGCTCCCGGTCACTTGGCCGACAGACGTTTGGCCGACGGACATTTCACCGATGAATATTTCACTGACGGACATTTGGCCGAACGGACATTTAGCCGAATGGACAAATGGCCGAATGGCCGAACCTAACCTAACATAACCTAACCTAGCTTAAACAATTGTGCAAAAAATAATTTCCTATAATGCAAATGTATCGCGATGCAATTATGTTATCTTTTTATCCTGTGTTTTATAAAGTAACTACAATGCAAAGAAGAAAAATAAAAATAAAAATTAAAATTAAAAAGGCCATATGTCCGTTCTGCCAATTGTCCGTTCGGTCTACAGTATTGTCCGTTCGACCAAATGACTGTCGGCTTAACGTCCGTTTGGCCAAATGTCTGTCGGCTTAATGTCCGTTCGGTCAAATGTCCGTCGGTGAAAAGTCCGTCAGCCAAATGTCCTTCGGCCATCTATCCGGCCACTTATATAAACACACAGTTGGGACCACCACCGCTACGTTCCCTCATTCGGCCTACGAGGGTATCTGGGAAGGCCCAGGACTATGTATTCTGTTGAAATTCCGTTCTCCAGAACCTCTTTTACCCAAACTCATTTATACCTCAATCAGTTCAAATCATCTAACTTCAAATATCTTCAGTATTTGGCAAGGGGCTGCCTCGGTGAATATAATATATTCACCGTTATATGTTATTTAACAACGGTACTCATCTGATCTCTCTCTCTCTCTCTCTCTCTCTCTCTCTCTCTCTCTCTCTCCCCCTGCGCTTTTTAACAAAAGCTGCAATAAACATTGTTTAAATGTTGTCAAAACACTTTTGTGAGAGACTTTTAATCAAGGCATTAGACAAATTTTTCACGATTAATACTTTCCACGAAGAAAGCAAACTGTAAACATCAAATGAAGAAAGTAAACAAACTGTATGAGGCAAAGACATTCTACAATGAAAACGGACCAACTTTGTGAATGACGAACATTCTCCGAGGAAACCCTACCACCCAGTGTTGACTGCTGAACAGAGTCCTCAGCTACAGCCTGTGTGGAATAACACAGGCTCCCAGTAGGGTATACAATACAATATAATCTTCTGCACCTCAACTTTCCTAGCTGGATCTGCTCGACGAACTATCCTTGCTAAATATACTCTCACCCACCACAACTTTCATTTCTCTTCCACACAACCTTCCCTCAACCTATAATTTTCCTCTGGAAGTCAGGTGAAAAGCTACCATAACTCAGTCCTGGTTGGAAACTTTCACATTATATTATCTCCCGCGGGCCGTGACATATAGCAGAGTATTGGGGCGTTCACGTAACATACCTTCCCTTCTCGTCTGCTTTCCATGATCACATTAATCTACGGTCTCCTTGTTGCTTATAAAATTTGCTGTTGACTAGACGATGAACTAAGTCACTGGCCTGTTCCCAAGTGCGGTATAACCGTCGGCGGGATAATGGAGTAGCAGCTAAATCGATAAGTGTTTTGTACTCAGTAAGATATGTACAGATTTAGACGAAGTGTAAGAACTTCCTCAGTCGCCATTCTATAACGGTGAACTATGTATAAAGCTCTACACTACGACGGTGAACTATGTATATAACTGTACACTACAACGGTGAACTATGTATATAACTGTACACTACGACGGTGAGCTATGTATATAACTGTACACTACGACGGTGAACTATGTATAAAGCTCTACACTACGACGGTGAACTATGTATATAACTGTACACTACGACGGTGAACTATGTATATAACTGTACACTACGACGGTGAACTATGTATATAACTGTACACTACGACGGTGAACTATGTATATAACTGTACACTACGACGGTGAACTATGTATATAACTGTACACTACGACGGTGAACTATGTAATAACTAACTGTACACTACGACGGTGAACTATGTATATAACTGTACACTACGACGGTGAACTATGTATATAACTGTACACTACGACGGTGAGCTATGTATATAACTGTACACTACGACGTGAACTATGTATAAAGCTCTACTGTGAACTATGTATATAACTGTACACTACGACGGTGAACTATGTATATAACTGTACACTACGACGGTGACTATGTAAACTACTACGACGGTGAACTATGAATATAACTGTACACTACGACGGTGAACTATGTATATAACTGTACACTACGACGGTGAACTATGTATATAACTGTACACTACGACGGTGAACTATGTATATAACTGTACACTACGACGGTGAACTATGTATATAGCTGTACACTACGACGGTGAACTATGTATGTAACTGTACACTACGACGGTGAACTATGTATATAACTGTACACTACAACGGTGAACTATGTATATAACTGTACACTACGACGGTGAGCTATGTATATAACTGTACACTACGACGGTGAACTATGTATATAACTGTACACTACGACGGTGAACTATGTATATAACTGTACACTACGACGGTGAACTATGTATATAACTGTACACTACGACGCAGTGAACTATGTATATAACTGTACACTATGACGGTGAACTATGTATATAACTGTACACTACGACGGTGAACTATGTATATAACTGTACACGACGGTGAACTATGTATATAACTGCACACTACGACGGCGAACTATGTATATAACTGTACACTCATGACGGTGAACTATGTATATAACTGTACACCACGATGGTGAACTATGTATATAACTGTACACTAAGACGGTGAACTATGTATATAATCAAACACTACGACGTAACTATGTATATAACTGTGCAATTACGACGGTGAACTATGTATATAACTGTACACGGCGACGTGAACTATGTATATAACTGTACACTACGACGGTGAGCTATGTATATAACTGTACACTACGACGGTGAACTATGTATAAAGCTCTACACTACGACGGTGAACTATGTATATAACTGTACACTACGACGGTGAACTATGTATATAACTGTACACTACGACGGTGAACTATGTATATAACTGTACACTACGACGGTGAACTATGAATATAACTGTACACTACGACGGTGAACTATGTATATAACTGTACACTACGACGGTGAACTATGTATATAACTGTACACTACGACGGTGAACTATGTATATAACTGTACACTACGACGGTGAACTATGTATATAACTGTACACTACGACGGTGAACTATGTATATAACTGTACACTACGACGGTGAACTATGTATATAACTGTACACTACGACGGTGAACTATGTATATAACTGTACACTACGACGGTGAACTATGTATATAACTGTACACTACGACGGTGAACTATGTATATAACTGTACACTACGACGGTGAACTCTGTATATAACTGTACACTACGACGGTGAACTATGTATATAACTGTACACTACGACGGTGAACTATGTATATAACTGTACACTACGACGCAGTGAACTATGTATATAACTGTACACTACGACGGTGAACTATGTATATAACTGTACACTGCGACGCAGTGAACTATGTATACAAATATTTAAAAAAAAAAGTAAAAAAAAAATTTTCTAATCTAGGTTAAGTAAGGTTTAGGTTGGGTTAGGTTATACAGTAATATTAAGTAAGGTTTAGGTTGGGTTAGGTTATACAGTAATATTAAGTAAGGTTTAGGTTGGGTTAGGTTATACAGTAATATTAAGTAAGGTTTAGGTTGGGTTAGGTTATACAGTAATATTAAGTTAGGTTTGATCATAATTAATCTGGCGGAGGACTGTACAAATCACCCCTAAACATCATGCATATTGCACTAATGTAACACCTAGCTCACTGGTGTCTTCCGTGTTGCTGAGAGAAAGAGGGAAAGTGTCGCATCATTCACCTGCTGTTTCAAAATAAATTGCGACGTATAAAACAAGTTCATTAAACATAATTCATAGTTGTGTGTGTGTGTGTGTGTGTGTGTGTGTGTGTGTGTGCGTGTGTGTGTATTGGAGAAGTGTAAGTGTCGAGCATTGAAGTGATCTGTTCTGATGGGTCCATTATGGTAGCATAGCAGACAGAAGACCGTGCACAGTGTTTACAGCGTCGTACAAACTATGACTCCTGCTACCGTGTGCACGTCTTCAGAATACCACACAAGATAAAGGATTTCTATTAGGCACCCGTGTGTAACTATCAATTAACGACCTATTGAACAGTTCATATTAAACGAGCAACAAGAATAACATAGGATTTAAAATGTAATATATATATATATATATATATATATATATATATATATATATATATATATATATATATATATATATATATATATATATATATATATATAATGATTACGATGTAGAGAACCACATTCATATTTACGCTTCAAAGGATTAATACAATTTCATCTCACCGGTGAACATACAAAGAGCGATAAACGTTAACTCATTTACCCACTTATGTAGACATTCAATGGCTCATTCTCTGGTCCTTACATACACTTAACTGTACAACACCTACTCTTCCACCCACCTGCTCACTTCCACACCCAATTAACCATACGCCCACTCACTCACACTCTCAATTAACCACACGCCCATTTGAACATCCACTCCCGCTTCCACTTACTCCCACAACCCACACGCCCACTCACCCATTCACACACCTAGTGACCAACATCAGGCAAGAGGAACTTACCTGAAGGGCGGTGGCTGGGTCGCCGACGCCGTTACTGCCAGCCTTGACGGCGTAGTGGAGGAGGGTCATGTCTGTCAGTGCGTCACGGTCGTCTACGTGGCAGCCCATACTCAGCAGCTGCAGGGGGAGGAAGTGTACAATGAGAGAGAGAGAGAGAGAGAGAGAGAGAGAGAGAGAGCTATAATCACATTGCATAAATCAGACATATTATCTCTCAAGGACACAGGAGTTAAAATTATATCAAGGACGAACTACACAAAGATCCGCTCGAGGATGTGTTGGGTTAAAATGATTTGAAGTGACTATCGAGTTAAAATGATTTGAAGT